>NC_062237.1:3631071-4236250 GCF_905475465.1 Pieris napi | reverse complement strand
ATAAAATACCCGGTCGTAAATGTTACGAGCCGTCTTCATTTCAGCCAATAATGACATTTAAAATATGTGATAGAAAAATATATTACTAGTAGAAACAACGTTATTATAGGTTAGCCAGCTTTTTAATATAAATAAGTTGTGGGTTCTGACTAGTTTAAAGTAGAATAAAACATATAATAAAACAAAAAGTAATTCACATAAATAAGTGCAACGAAAAAATATAAGAAACCTATTCAGCTACAAGTACTTTGTAAAAAGAACCAAATCATTATAAGGGAATTCCCCTATTTCACCATTTTAATTCCGAGTTTATCAGCACGATTATTTATTAGATTTAAGATAAGAATATTCTTATGTTTGGTGTGTTTTTGCTGAAAATCATTAAATATTCATGAAGCTTTGTTTCTTAATACATTTATTTTATGTACTCACAATAGTGAAACCAGATAAAATACATAATTGTTAGGTAAAAATTTGCCAAATATTATACTGACTCTTCTGCAGTTGCTCGCTCTGTTTCCCATAAGGTTTGCACATAGCTGGCCGGACACAAGGCCGCATACGTTGCAAGTTACGAGCCAACTCTGCGAACGCACGCACTACGCGTTCCTGACCGCCTGACCCGCTTGACCCTCCCGATAGAGACTCCAGGCTTTCCAGGTTCGCTCTGTAATACATTTTTATTTTGTCTTAAAAAAGTGTTCAATTATTTAGAAGTATCTGGAAGTACCTCGAAAGGGGAAAAACAATTTTAGCGACTGTTTTTTATTTATTTATTTATTTTTTAATCTCATACATGCCGTCTCACGATGTTTTATACTGTTGAGATAAAATGTATTACCACTCCATTTCGTAATAGCTTTTTTAATCATATTTGTAGAATAATTAATAGATATGTATTTTCTTATTAGCCCTAAATCCTTTGGGTACATAATCGAGGTTCAAACGCATGATGTCAGCGTCGAAAATTGCACGGTTCACTAGGGTAAGATTGCGTATATATTACAAAAATAATAGTTATAGAAAAATAAATATTCCAGTATTTATTAGTACTTTGAATTCTCACATTTGGGAATGGAATTTCTTGTGTATTTTAGAATATGTTTTCTTGTATATATCAATCTAGCTATGATGGTCATGATAACTTATTAACATTTTAAAAGCACATATAAAAAACGTGTTTGTTTACATAACAAACCAAAGATAACACAAAAAAATCTTACAAATAACGAAGTCTAAACCAAAATTTTAGTGGATAACGCATAAGAGACTATTTTAGATATCATTTATAAATTATTTATTGTTTACCAGGCAAGTACTTGGTTAACAAAATTTTGCTTACCTTAGAAAATCAGTCAATTTGTGATCATCAGTGAAGTGGTGTTTAGACTTGGTGTCCAAAGAAGATTGGGAAGATGACCGCTGGGAGTATTTATCAATTGACTGGTGACTCATGGAACGATTTTGATGCAGTAGCATTTGCTGATGCTGTGAGAGTTTATCAGCCGCACGACGATCCGTTTTGTCACCGGTTAAATTTGCTGGAAATATTGTATTAAGCTGCAGTACTACAGTTTCAATTTAAAATCAAACAAACAAAATAAAAGGTGAAACATTTCAACTCCTTACTGTTTATATAATATTCACAAGATCTTTATATCACAAATCTTGGGCATTTAAACAACATAGTATAAGAAATGTTTATAAAGTCTACTTCTACTACGTCAACTCAAGACAATGCTTTAGTAAAGTATAAATTAAAATAATTAATAATGGTTTTTAACTTTTATGTATATTACATAATAGGGACCTTACTGAATATATTTACAGAAAACGTGAACAATTACACTTGTAATTCAAATAAAATTTATTTCTAATTATCATTCAGATGTATTTTATACTGCATATGTGTATTAATTATTATTAAATTAATAAACAAGTAATGAAAAATAATAATAAAAATTGATTTTTACTTAACAACTCACTGAGAGCGGCAAGATGTGGTGCAAGTGGCAGCTGATAGTCTTGTGGCAGTGCTGCACCGCGTAGTAGGCGCTCCACTGCTTGACTGTCTGATAAATTGGAACTGCCTGCATCTAAATTAAAAATATCCTTGAACATTATAGTTCATAAAAGCAAATCATTTTATTTTCTTTTGATCATTTTTTTTTTAATTTTACATAGATTGAGCTGTTACTAGTTTAAAACATTAATTTTTGCCATAGAACATTATAATAAACATATACCTGGTATGTATGTTGGTTGTTGGGATAAGTGTTGTTGTATAGATTTCTGTGTCATTTCTAACTGATTCTTGTAATAGCGACAAGCTGGGTTTGGACAATTTTGAACAACTTCTACAATGAACTCTTTCTCCATACCAAATTGTTCTCTACCAATTGTATAAGATTCAACCACCTTAAACCAATATAAAAGAATAAACAAAATTGTTCCTTTGTAATACAGAATGATACAGAATCAATACAAAGAACTTACAGCTCTGACAGTTGCCTCTAATCCCAAATGTAGGCCATGGGGACCATTCATGTGTTTCAACATAACAGCGTTTGCAAAATGTTCATAAGGTAAGATTATTTTACCATTTTCACGATAAATCAGACGCCCTTGAGCATCTAAACCAACCCTTGATGCCATCATTCTGAAACAGTTTATAAAAACAAAAGTAAACAAAAGTTGTAAACATCAAACTGATAAGTTTTTTTTGCTCTACTTGACCAAACAATTTAGATAGGGATCTTTTCTGTGCTATTAAAGAAAGTTACTTACTGTAAATAAGTTGCACTTGGAAGCATGGAAGACTCTTTGAGATCGCTGAAACATTGTAGTAGCTCTATACTGGGACTCCAGCCCTTATTTTGTAAATATAATTGCAATAGCATGTAAAGCTTTTCTGTGACATATCCCTCCGCGCCGTGTGGGGCTGCCGCGCTGGATCCACTTGCCGTACTAGTGGCATTTCCACTACTCTTTGCTAACACATTCTTCATCGTCTCCGCCAGATCCATCTTGTAGATATCTAAGTATGTCCTCTTTTGGGAATCCTGTTTAAAAACACCAGAAAAAGTTACAAAAGATCAATAGATTTCACGAATGTAGTCACAATTAGTAAATCATAACCCAACCAGAATGGAAATAATTTGCCAAGTACTGCAAAAGTATGACCTCTTGTAATCCCTAAATATAATTTTCTTATTAGTATTTTATTGGAAAAAAATTAATATTTCTTACAAGCTGGGTTTACTTTTTTTTGTCACATTTAAGATTTGACAATGGTCTATAAGGGATTGACAGTTGACATTCTCCCTATTTCGCTTGCTTTACTATGGGTATGTTCCGATATACACTGCGAGTACTGTATAGTGCTCCCACTGTTCAAAAATTTGTTCCGCTATGGACTGCAGTATACAGCCGCAGCGTCCTAGGAAATATATGACGTCACAAATCCCCGCTATACTTCTACTGCGAGCACTGGTGTTTTCGAGGTAAGGTACTCGCAGTGCTTTGATCACGTGATCAATCAAAACCACTTGAATGCCTAACGGCTGATATAACTTACAGTTTAATAACAAACATTTAAAATTCTAACTTACTTTCTTTGTAGTATTAATTCAATTGACAGTTAATATTAATATAGATTTTGGGTTGGGGTTGATATCCATGCGTTGGAATTTGATGATACTGATTATGCAGGAGTCTCGGGGACCCTTGATTGGAACACCTCCAAGTGATTTTAGCTTTAGGAGAAGCGTCAAAGTATTTAAAAAAAATTTTTTTAATTTTTGTCAATTGTATTGAAATTATAAACAATCCGCCATTATCTAACTACTTTTCTATTGGTTATAAGAGATGTGACATTCTCGATTTCTATTGGTTATGAGTGATGTGTCATTGTCGTTTTCTATTGGTTATAAGTGATGTGACATTTTCGGTAAATTAATTGGATCGATTATTTTCTCATTTGTTATTTTTAAAGTTGAACCTAATCGAATCGATTATTTCCTCATTTGTTAATTTTATAGTTGAACCTAATTTAAGCATTACTTGTCAAATGTACATACATTACATTAACTTCATGTTTTAATTAATGTATGGTTCCGAAAATTATTAAATTATTCAAATAGTACCCAAAACCGAATCAGAGCACCCCACTATCCACGTGGTCTTGTCTGTCTTACCCCTAGAGTGTATATAAATAATCGGAGGCGCGGAGGAAGAGCAGCCCCCACCCGCTGTAACAAAGCACAGGCATTATGAAAGCTGTAGCGGCTGAGGCTGGTCGCCAGAGGCGACCAAAAAGCCGAGGTTGCGGAGGCTTGAAATTTTTTTTTTTTTTGGTTTCCTAAGCCCAAAATTTGTGGGGGGTGATTACTACACCCCCCCCCCCCCCCCCCCCCCCCCCCCCCCACCCCAAATTTAGGTACTTCTCTCTCACATCTTTACCAAAACTGTGTCGAAAAACGAAGCTGACTAGTATACTGGACTGCGTTCCGTTTTAAATTGTAACCAGTATAGCTGGCTATAGAGAAACGGTTTCACAGTATACTAAATTGACGGTACTCTGTACAGTGGTCGCAGTGTATATCGGAACATACCCTATGCTATTTGGCTGACTTCGAAACAGAACAAATTATTACATATGAATGAAAAGTAATAATTTTGATAACCTTTTAATGATAAAGACTAGTGAGGAAGTGTGAGGGAGAAAGAGCGAGCGAGACTACGAAGAACAAACGAAGGGAACGACCTGGGTGCAACGGATGAATACGTAGAAGAAGATCATGATCAAGATAAATCATAGAAGACATAATTTGTTTCGTAAGTTGCATTGGTCGTGCGGGAGGCTGTGAGTTAACGATATTTTTCGTATAGCAACATCGATGTAAAAACATCTATGCTTTTGCTTTCAACATCGAGCAATGAGCATCCCTAAATAATAAATATACCCACAGATTGTGAATTCAAGTGTCACGACTATCGACGTTATTCTTATTTCTTTAGAGGTTATGTTTCGAAATTTTAATAATATTGAGCATGGCATTGTAGTAAATACAATTTAATATTTTACGGGCAAAGACAGTGAATACATAATGTATGAGTTAGTTGTTGGCACTTATGAGGGATTTTTATTAGGATATTCCTTGCGTACAGAAGATGAAGTAAGTTCCTTCGATAAGATCAAGTTACTTAGTTCCAATAAATATTTTAGGTAGGTCACCAATTAATTCTTTATTTGTTTGCAAATTTTTTTAGGTTACAAAAATAAAGCAAACATTTGCAACACACTCACATACAGCATCTGTTAGATGTATATCTATAGCGGGAAAATTTTTAGCTTCAGGAGGAACGGACGATAAGGTTGTAGTTATCGACTTAAAGACAAGGAAAGAGCACACAGTATTAATGAACCATGATGGTACTGTTAATACAGTTGCATTCACACATAATGGAACCCATTTACTTACTGGAAGTGATGATGGCTCTATTATTGTAACTAGGACTGGTAATTGGCAAATAGAAAAAGTTTGGAAAAAAGCCCATGGAGGTAATTAAATTTTGATATAAAGATTTGACTAATTTTGAAGTAAGAGTTAAAAATTTTATAATTTTTGTTTTAGGACAACCAGTAACAGCAATTGCAGTACATCCATCTAACAAATTAGCATTGAGCCTTGGTGGTGACAAGACTTTAAGAACTTGGAATTTAATAAAAGGGAGGCCTGCTTTTACTATAAATTTAGCCAGCAAGGGTATAGTTATGCCTACAGAAATCAAATTCTCACCTGGTGGTGATCGATTTTCATTAATATCCCAACAAACCGTTGATATATGGAAAATTAGTCAGGCGGGATTAGAAAAGCGAATTACATGTACGTCTAAGCCTAGTGCTGTACAGTGGACCAGTGATGAACAAGTGTATGTTGGACTAGAAAATGGTAACATTTTAACTTTAAGTGTTTCTGAAACCCAGGCTCAAACATACCCTGCACATAAACAGAGAGTAAAATGTGTGTTCTTTGAGAATAATATACTTTATACAGCTTCAAGTTCAGGGGAGCTAAAAGTTTGGTCGGTAAATGAGAATAAATTAAAGGAATTATGTTCTACAAATGCCTCGTGCCGAGTGACTTGTGTCACATTAAATAGACAGAGTTATTTAATCAAGAAGGAAGACACAGAAGAAGAAATTGATAAAGATGAAAAAGTTGAAAGTAATCCTGAAGAAACTGATCCAGAAAGTCATGAAGATTCAGAAGAAGAAAATAAAACCCCACGTAAAAGGAAAGTGGGTGCATTTGTCACCATTTCATATGGTGATAATGAAGAAGTTAAAAAAGATACAGAATCACCAGCCAAAAAGAAAAAGAGACGTAGGAGTAAGAAACCAAAAAACAAAAATAAAGAATAATATGTGAATCTCTTTTCTTTCCCTTGATGCTATAGATATTATTCTACCTATAATTATGGTTACATTGATGTATATAGAGATAGGTCCCCACATCTGTAGTCTAGTGCCCAATGATGATCACTAATTTAAATATTATGCTTGATAATAAAATCATGTAGGGTTCACTAGCTTCATCAAAAATTATAGACTTCTGATACTATTATTAATTTATTTATATCATCATGCCTTTTTCCCGAAGGTATAGGCAGAGATCACGGATCTAATCATGGTCCTGACCATTCCTCTCTCACTCCATCGACTTCCATGACGTTCACCATGCATGCTCGTTGGTTATGGATACTTTTTACTTGTTCTTTCTCTTGGATTTGGTCCAGGTATGGACAAAAGCCTACCCAAACCCCCTTCACCATTCATGGTCGCCAACTCGTTAATCGCTTTGCAAGATTGCACTATAACAAAACTATTAAATATGATTTTAAACGCCTATACGAATGGTTTTATTTGACCACAATCAATAACGTCTCGCTTGAATTTAAAAAAAAATGGTGCGCGTAAGAAGTTATACTTCTTTGGCTTTCTTTATTTTTTTTAAATATTTAATAACAAATATTTAACGTTAGTAATTTAATAATGTTTAGTATATTATTCAATTATTAATTAATATTAATAATAATGTTATTATATTATTAATTCAATTTAATAACTAGGTATGTTTCATAACCTTTTAACTAAGTAACAATAGGTATTTGTGAAAAAGCAATCTAAAGAAGTAAATATAACTTCAAAAATGCATGATAATTACGTAACGTTTTAATACGACGTTGCCATATTAAATTTAATTGGTCAAAAATTAAACAGTAATTGTTTTACAAAACAAGTGATAATTGAAATAAAAAGACAAATATGATTTCGACTTTGGTTTCTTTATTTACTTTTAAATAATAATCTTTATCTTGAACACACCCAAATACATAAATAAATTGCAAGTACATAATAACTTAATTTGGTCCCAAAATAAATATTTAAATAATTTAAGGAAATTATATTAAAAAAAAACAAATAACATTAATAAAAAATTACACATTCGTTTTGGCAATTGTTAACGGTTTAAACTAATTATATAAACAATTAGTAACCAATATTTAATTGGGGACATCGAGCACTCAACAAGTCTTCATTCAGTCGATATTGAGACTATATTTACATTCTATTTCATAAGAAACCAAACACTCACAGTATAAACGCAGACAATAATATTACAAAAACTAATCGTCTAGAATAAAGCTTGTCAAAATAATAAAATCGTGCAGAATGTCTCTTTGAAGCTAGACCACGAAAATGCTAAAAAAATATAAAGTTCAAAATACATAGCTTAAAAGAAAGTGTAAGAGAAAGAATAGAAAATAATCTAGCCACAAAGAGTATTACGTAATACTTATGTAAAGAAATAATTTGTTGGAATGTTACAAATCATGAAGATATGGGTAAAACCTTTACTACACTAAATTTGTATTTCCTGTAATTTTTAAATGAAATAAAAATTGAATGTTTTTCAAAAGGCGATCGACTACAGAAACTATTGAGATTAATATTTCACACTCGTTTAATTAGGATAAAATCTATCTGCAAATATCTAAATCAGCACAGTAAAGACATACCCAATTTGCCTAACAGGTCGGTGACAAATCTTTACTTCATGAGATCACCAAACATTAAGATTAACCCGTTTACATAGCGATAATAAAGTCAGTCACCTGGCCACTAAGTACATTTTGTGCAATAAATACAATTTACAAATGCCATAGAGAAATCAATTCGATTGTAATCGCTAATGAGTAAGTATAGTCATAATCGATCGATGAATACATATTACATATACTAATGTTATACGTTCTAGAGAAAATTCATGAAGTATTATAGTGTATTGAATATCGCGTTAATCTTACAAGTTGATCTTATGACTAGATTGAGCCAGTATTCATACACAATCACCGCACACCAAAAACTCAGAAAAACTGACACAAATACAAAATGTAGGAACAACGAAGAAGTTCAGTATTGAAAATATATTAAGGTGTATTTATACTATATATGTACCTTTGGTTATCTATTTCCATTGATTGGGTGTTATATATTATTTCTTACAGATTCGTTCAGCTTTCGTTTTATCGTTCAAAGCGAGCGTCACGCCTCTAATCCACTACAAACTATTCAGATGGCACCGCTAATAGCCAATAATCATTGTTAACGTCAGTCACATAGTTCACCATACAACTATTACAATGGCAAAACATAAAGTATCAAACGAAATATCGAACATCTTCGACATAATTGTTAATTAGCGCTGACATATTTGACTAATCTTACGCTAACATTTCACACGACATAACACTGAATTTTACATTTACCTAAGCAGAAACTAACTCAAAAAGATTATATTTAAACCAAAAACATACCGAGACTAGGTATTCGCGTTAAGTTAACTCACAAATTAGTACGCGATTTGTAAAATGTAACGGTAGCGCCCTAAAGTTACGTCGAGAGAGTAAAACTCGTTTTAGCACACAAATTTAAGAAATAAAATACACAAACGTCCAAAACAGCTGTATCTCATACTCTACTTCTTCTTTGCCTTCTTTTCTGCTTTCTTGATGGCTTTTAGGTATTTCTCGTGAGCGTTGCGAAGTTCTTTGAGGCGTCGCTTCATTCGACGGCGGTCGTCTCCACCTAGACCCAGAAGCTTGAGGTCTGCAGAGGCCAGGGTCAAAAGCAGGGCTCCGTCAACGCCACGTGTGGCGAAGGCGCCAGCGTGACGATCTAAGCCTTCGCTAAGACTAGAAATCCATTGCCAGACCTAGAAATCATATGTTTACTATATAGGGTTCATATACATATTAATTATTATTAATTTAGGGAACGTATAAGTTTTGAAGTGAAACTTCTTTATCGGGGTTGGAAAAAAATTTAGTGTAACATTTTTGCGTTACGCGTCACATTTTTCCGTTACGCGCCATGTTGCTTTTTGAAGTCAAACTTCTTTATCGGCGTTAAAATATGACATATAGTATGTTTTTGACTTTGAAGTTTGACAACGGATTACATTTTCGAAGTCAAACTTCTTTATCGGCGTTAAAATATGACATATAGTATGTTTTTGACTTTGAAGTTTGACAACGGATTACATTTTCGAAGTCAAACTTCTTTATCGGCGTTAAAATATGACATATAGTATGTTTTTGACTTTGAAGTTTGACAAGGGATTACATTTTCGACTTGAAATTTGCTAATCGCAATTTGCAGCAATTAATTTGTAAATTGTATGCTAGGCAGTGTATCAAAATTTACTGTGTTTAAAGAAATAGTTTCGGACCTCTAAACTTAAAACAAACCAATTATGGCTCTGCGTACAACAAAGGTTTTATATAAGTTTCACTTCTTACGTGTGTACACCTAGTACACGCACCCTTTTTTTTTTAATTATGTGATTATAAAAATATTAGAAGAAAAAATCTTCTTTAACTTAAAATTAGTAATGTGCAAGTTGTGTTAAACTTTTGTACCAACAACTACAATTAAAGAATCTTTTATTTTTTCGATTTTTTACACGCTTTATATTACCTTCACCTGTATGTATATATGTAACCGACTCCTTCGGACTCGATTTTGACCCACATTAAACGGACAGATTTAATTCAAACTTTGTACACTTATAAAGAATCAGCGACAATATAGTAATTTCATACGTTTATCTCGAAAAAACAATGAAATTTTTTTAAGTCCACAAAGCAATACGATTAAATTGAGATAACACGTATTGCTGCTAGGACTAAAAAGTGGAAAATAAATATAGTTTTAAAAAAACTAAAAAACACGCTTTTAAAGCACATCAAACTAAAAAGTGAAAAATAATTCCTAATTTAGGCTGAAAATGTGGGTTGCTCGATAGACGAAAAATATGGCACAGAGCGCGCCACGCTATTTCACAATAATACCAGTATTTTTTGGTCATTACCATTTTCAGCCTAAATTAGGAATTATTTTTCACTTTTTAGTTTGATGTGCTTTAAAAGCGTGTTTTTTAGTTTTTTTAAACTATATTTAGTTGTTATTATATATTATATTATGTACTTTCTATTTTTAGGTGTGTACCGATCTTATGAAATTTCACTGTGTTATACGTACGTATTTACGGCCCATCCGTAAATACGTACGTAATAAATGATCAAGAAACCGATTCAGACATCTGAGGCCCAGACCTAAAAGTTTTATTTTTAGATTACAATATTAAATGACATTCTTACCTGTTGTTTGGACCAGAGGTTAACGGGCGTGGGATGAGGCTGCGGCGAAAGACTGGCCTCGCTCACCGCCGTCGAGATCGGCTCCCACACTTCGCCGTCCACTACACAAGTCGGAGCTTTCTTCACTGTACCGTTTGGAGTTATGTTTTTAATAAATTCGTATAAATATAAGTTGGTAAATGTTAAAATAAACACCACAAGCAAGAAAATACATATAAAAACAATAACCGTCACCAAAAAGCTGAATGTTAGAGCAAAATTAACGAATGAGTAGTTTTTAAATTTAAATAAATGTTAATATGGGATAATGAATACACATAATATACGAAATAAAAATCAAGAGAATATTCAACACCAAGTATAGTGAAAAATAGATTTAGGAGTAATAGAACAAAACAAATTATGCTAAAGAAAACTCAAAATAGCCAAAATCGTGCCAGTTTCGGCTCGGAGGACCAAAAATTATATTCTAATTTCTTTTTTTTACTTATCGCTATATTATAACGATTATGTCTCATATACCTCTAGCGTTCGCTTCACTAACGGCCTGTCGTATTTCATCGACGAGCTCGTTAGTCAGTTGCACGGGATCTGGATGGGGTAAAGAGTGGGTCTGATGCCCCAGATGTGCCCCATGGCCCCCTGGGTGAGTCCCATGCCCCACGGGGTGGGACGGTTGGGGCGAGGAACCTGCTAGTCGTCGTTCTCTTTCAGCCAGCACTTGCTTCAACTGCTCGGCGAGAGACGCGGCGGGTCCTAATCAATATCAGTACCACCCATTGTTATAATGACATTAGACACACCCAGAAGTCTAACCTTTACTAGTAACTAACTCACCTATATTCTAAAGCATGTAGTAGACAGTAAAAAATATGAAATTCAAAAGACTTAAATGAAAAATCTAAATATTCTCTTTGAAAGTAATATTTTTTTTTACGAGTTTAGGGTTTTTATGTACGAGTCTCAACCTCGAATGTCAAATTCAATATGTTTTTGACATATGAAGGGTCACATTTACCGCTAAGATTGCAGATTTGAAGATCAGCTGAAGTAATTTTTCTCTACCAACATTAACCATCTCCCAGAATTAAAAAATCGGTATGGGATATATATTTGAAAATCGCAATTTTTGAATGAACAAATGATATTTATAGAATGTGAAATATTTTGTGCTGGTGATTTCACACACAAAAACATTACATAACAAAAGCAAGCCTAGAAAGTGAGTATGTGTTGTTAAGAATGGTTGAGCTAGCAAAAATGTTAATAATAATCATATTAGCAACTACAAATTCTTGATTACACAGACAATACAATGTTTCTTAAATACAGTTACTAAATATAAACAAGTTGTATTTCTTTGTTTGAGGGAAGATTTATTAAATGTTGAACAAATCAATAGGAGACAACACTATTTAATACATTTGATTAAATTAATATGACTTACCCGTTAGTTGATGGTGTCTGAGATCTCGTGAATAAAGTCCATCATCTGTAGCACTGCCCACGGAACTACCACAGCTTTGACGGTTATCGCGCTGATGAAATAATAAATATATATAATAAATTATTTGTACCATTAAAAATACCCGAATTAAAGTGACGCCGATGAACATTTACACTGCCGGACTCGCGAGAGTATTTCTGGCTTTTAAAAGTTGGTACGTTTTTTTATTAAAGGACCTTATGTCAAATTTTTTCGTAAATACTTTGATAGGCTCTTCAGCGAACATATGATCTGCGGTAAAAAGTACTCAAACGCTCAGTTGTGGAACGACAGAAACGTAATGGTATCATATTTTTATACAATGTGCGTTATAACAAAAAAGTGCAAGTAAACCTTACTAAAAGTACTGATACTTTTGTAAAGTATGACACAATAGCATTTAGAGATTGAATAGTAGGTTGTTTCTAAACGAAGCAAACCACATTTGTAATTTGAGTGTTTTTTGGATCTAGAATTTTCAAATCCAGCGCGGAACAAACATTTTGTTACCTCTATGAGAAAATAAATAAATGAAATTTAATAAAGTAAAAATCACAATCCAAAGTCGAGCAAACAGAAACAATAGATAAAATATGTTTCACGCGTAGTTATTTTTTTGACAGCCAGTAACGTTTTCATAGAATAGTCGTGATCGATCTCTTTGGTGTGATTGAAACTTTTAAATAATACTCGCATTCCAAATTTAAACCAAGCAATCAAATACAACATTTTGAATATATGTTATACAAATGAATACATGAACTTACAGATACGTGTGATGCGTGCGGTGCTCCAGAAGTGGACTCGCTCAAAGACTCATCTGCCGAGTCATTGTATGAGTCGTCTAAGCCGTCATACTGAAAATTGGACAAAAAACTTATATACTTAAAATAAACTTTTATATTAATAAAAAAAAAACAATGTTTAGTTACAACTACAATTGTAATAAAGTTACGTGAAAAAGGGATTGCTTACCAACACCTATTTATAACATTTCTGTAGAACAAAGTTTTGTCAAAAATTTACGAACATTGATTTAATCTAAGAAGGAATTCAATTCCTTAATTAAAACGTTTTGAATATGCGCGCGTTACATTCTCAAAAAAATTTAGTAATAGATTCTCTAAAAATATCGATATAATTTTATTTGGTGGAACCAAATAAAAAAGAGTACAAAATATATTGGTACATTTTCGAATCGATTCACATATGCCAGTAAGATGGCGCACAAATATATATGTATATTATTATTTATCTTTAAAACATACCGAACTGGCATTGCTAAGCGAATGCGGCGATTGCGATGCGTGGCTGTGCGGCGCGTGGTGCCTATGTCTGGCGATCTCGGTACGGGCGCGGTGTACGGACGTGTCCAGTAACGACGAGCGTGGTACGGCCGCGTCTAATTCGCGTGACAAGCCGCCTTCACTCGCTGACGTCACGCTTGTGCATATGCTGCCTCCACTCCTAAATCGTTTATTACATTAGAGAAAAGGATATATTTTAAGAGTCTGGCAGGATAATATAACTCTTATTTATATATTAGATATCGTGATCTGTCGAACTATAATGACGTAACGTAATATCAACATAAAATGAATGAGTATTTTTATTTTGTATGTTTATGTGTGTGTTTTTCGTATGTTATAAATGTTATGTTATGTCTTTATGTCTTAAAAAGATAATTGAGCCAGTGCTATATTATTTTTTTAGGACGCAGCAGTCTGCGTCCTCATACGCACAGACTAGCTAGATCTTGCCCGCAATAATAAAAACTAAGTAAAACAAGGCTAAGTTAAGCTAAGCTTAAGGTACGTTTCAAAGAAAAATAAAAGACTAAAGTGTATATGCGGTATGGCGTACTCAGGTAAGATTAAAAAACGTACGGCTTTGACGTACAGGAGTCATACTTAGCTGATGACTTAGACTCAAAATCTGAAGGTAAGTATATGGACAACGGCTTCTTGTTAGCTGAATGATCACGGCATCGATTTATTGTTATACCGAAAATCAAGGTGTTATTTTTGTCTCTTTTCCTTAAATACAACTGTTTCATTCGCAAGCGTTTGATTCCAGCAAATACATTTCCCAGAAGTTCACTAACATAACATGTTTAAAAAAATATCTAATAGCTATGAAACCTTGTAATCTATTGAATAAAAGTAACTTACATAGTTTCTGTGACTGTGGTATGCGCAGTTGTAACAGCCACGTTCGTGACAAGCGTAGAGTTTGACGCCGACACGTGCGTTACGGGCGGTGACGTCACATTCGTTACAGTCGCGTAGATGACGGGCGAAGACGTCACTGGCACGTTCGTGACAGGTGTCGCGTCAGTTGTCGCTGTCACGTCACCGATATCGGGTGCTTCTCTACGTTTCTCGGACTTATCCACTTTGGCGTATTCATCCTCTATAGGCGATAGATCGGAGAGATCGCTGTCTGAGCTCCATGGATCTGAAATAATTTAATTTTGGATAAATATTGTGATAAATCATGACGTTCGTTCGTCTTGTATACCACTTTCTCTGTAATTAAGGATATATTATTATTAATAAAATATACAGCGGCAATTGTTATTCAAACCTTGCAAATTAAAAAAATATATGTTTACGATTTAATTTCTAAAATGCTTTCGATATAAGAGTTAATTCTATGTAAGAATCTGATACATTTTTGACATCCGGGAGTCAATTAGCCGCGGCAGTAGCACGTAATTTGGCCAGTTTTTACTGGAAGGAAAGTCGCGGTTATATGCTTTGTAGACGCCGGCAATAGCTATATTTTAAAAGTGCATCTCAAAACTCCTCCAGACTTAACGACTTACCATTGATAAGTAGCGGATCTGGGTCGGCTTTTCTTGGCAAAGGTGGAGTTTCTCTACGAGCAGATGGCTCGTGCGGTAGCATTACCGGGAGACCTGCCTTTTTCTGCGTTTCCTGTAAAATTTAATTGGACCTCCCATTACTCCTATTAATTGTGATTAAAATAAGCATTTAAATAAGATATATTAATTTTTAAACACAAAATTAGAAACAAATTGACGTACAAGCAAAAATATGAAAAGAAAAAAACGGTGATACTAAGAACATCATTAAAAAAAGAAAAACCATAAAGTACAAACTAATTTAATCAAGAATTGAATTATCAGTACAGTGTTATAATATACTGTACTAATTCTACTCTTAGCCGAGGACAGAGAACCATGCAACACGTGAGAGCTCTGCAATGGCATTATGGTAGCGACATAACCTATTAATTTTTTTATTAGTTACTGCCAACGTTGAAACTGCATGAACCGAAAACATACAAATAACTAACCAGCAATAGCACCTCAAGTCTGGCAACTCGATCGTGTAACGCAGAAAGCGCAGCCGCGTACTCCCTGTGGGCATCTCGCAACGTATTGCTCCACCATTCTTCACGAGCACGCACCATTGAACGCGTACGTCGCCATTCGCGTAGAGCACGTTTCGCCTGAGAACAATTCAAATTGAAACCAGTTCGTGGTTTTACAAGCATATTTAAAACAATGTTATTTAAAGCATATATTTTATTCAGGTTAATCTTTACTTGCTAAATAATTAAAACTTGACTTTATAAATTTTATAAGCGTGAATAAAGTTAAACAATTTCGAAACACAAATTATAACATACATCGTTACAGCCTGGTATGTTTGATTTCTAGCAAAAAGGCTTTTTGATGTAGAGAAACACGTAGTTGCTCAAAGGCTCACCTTTTCATACTTGTGCGTGGCAGCAGTGGCTGAGTCTGCAGCCCTAGCGAGTGCTTCCCTCAAAGTTTCTACATCTTCGTGTGGAGGCGCCCTTTGCGACCACCACTCGCGCATCCGACACGTTATCTCCGCACCGCTGCCTCCACCGGCCTCCATTCCTATCAGCTGCGAATATATAAAAAAAATTTTGTTTCGCACTTAAATTTCTAACATTATTAGTGTTTGATTGTCTTAACATGTTTGATCTGAGAGCAAAAATGAAATAACTCTCATAGAATAAAATATGCAGTACTTGTGTAAACCAAAGACAATTATACTATTTTATCGACTAACTTTTGGGGACAATTGGCCCGCGTACCATCATATGAAAAATGTATGCAAAGCTTCTTTTTAACTACATATTTACCACGAATTCGCACGCGCATAATATTATATTGTCAAATTTAGTAAATTATTATCAAAATCACCGACAAAAATTTCTCATCGGAAACATCTTTTAGGCTCTATGTTGATAAATAATTAAGGTGATAATACTAAAAGTTGCTGCACATAATACATGTATTCTTTAGCACTTAGATGCTTAATTAGTCGCCGTTGATATTATACTATAGTAGATAACTGTGTTTGTAGACGAAACTGACAATAATATTACTTTACTATTGTTTTAATATTAAAAATACATAAAGAGTTTTTATTACTATAACAATAGTTTATAAACAAGACTTATTATATCTAAACGCGTAGTTGCGAAGGAAATAAATAAATCGAATGGACTTCTAAGATCACCTAAAACGCACACACACCTCACCAAGTAAATTATTAGTACATTGTCTTTGTTAGTTATGTTTACATAATCTTCTTCGTATATGGTGTTATTTTTATATCTTTAAAAAAACTGTGGATAATCAATACACGTTTAAATACATAAAATATGGATTAGTTTGGTCAGTCTAAAAGTAAGATAAAAATTATATAAAAAGCAGTACCTCATTAACGAGTGACTTGAGCTGTAATATATCAGGATGTCGGACAGAAGCAGCAACTTCAGTTGTTGGATGAGTATCCTCTTCTTCAGCAGCTTGTCTCCTTTGCCGTTCACGGTTTGCTCTGAAATTTAGATTTTAATACGTTGAATAAGCGTATAAGAGATTAGTGCGTATGTTGCGTACTACGTATAGGCAAGCT
The DNA here is from genome assembly GCF_905475465.1 of Pieris napi. Classification (NCBI taxonomy): domain Eukaryota; kingdom Metazoa; phylum Arthropoda; class Insecta; order Lepidoptera; family Pieridae; genus Pieris; species Pieris napi. Next base: position 4,219,114 of record NC_062237.1, on the reverse strand, counting down.
ACGTACGTGTACGTTGTTTCTGAACTGATTAATTAAACCTTATTCATCGCTTTCTGTAAAATGGATTTTTAAATATGCCCACAAATTGTGTTTGTAGGTCCCAAACTTTTAATACTTTTGTAATTCTCACGAGTAAAAAATGTCAAATACATATATGCCATTTTATATTTCGGATCATTAATCATATTTATACATATATCATATAACTTTACATATTATGTCGTTTTTAAAACATTGGTATATGTTCATGTTCTGACATTAAAACTAATGGATCGTAATTCTGTATTTTTAAATTTATATTGTGTATACTCTAATGCACCTAAGATTAATGTTACAGAAGTTTTTCTTAGAAGGAATGGTGAAGTTTCCAATAAAGACTTTTATTATTAATTTTATAATCAATCAATTGTATAACGCAAGTAAAAAAAAATAGTACATTATCTAACTCGTTTGTTAAATATAATTATTTATTCTCATACCTTTCCTCTCTTTCTCTATCAGCGGCAAGAGACTGTCTAATAAGATGGGCCACTTCACTGTTATCCGGATCCTTCTCTCTTCCGATGAGGAACTTCACCGGTCCAGATGTGTTGCGAAGGACTGATGCGGCATATGCTTGAGTTACACCAACCTGAAGTACAAAAGAGCGAGGGTTTATTTATATTTATTTATTTACACTTCGTTGCAAATAAAAGAAACACAATACATAAAAATTATAAGGGATGCAACGGGCGGCCTTATCGCTAATAAGCGATCTCTTCCAGGCAAGCCTAGCTAAAGAGAAAAAAAAGAAACGTGATGCGTGCGAGAAGTGCAGAACCACCAAATGTTATACAGAACCTTAATCTAAAGTAATACAAAAAAAATATTAATAACAGACTAAAAACTTAAAAGCTAATCTTACAAATTCATGAACAGCGAATAGTGATGTAAAAGGAAACATAAGAATTATACAAGTCACGATTGATGAGGATAGGATAAGGTTAAGAAATGATTATACAGGTTTAGTTTGTTTTGTCCTATTTATATCGCGAAATAAGTTAATTATTGACTTGTTTTGACCCAATACGGGCGAATAAAAAGCGTATTTTTTTTTACTTTTTCACTCGGAACATATTTTTAAAACATTTATTTTGACAACGTTCAGTTTAAACATAGTAACGCAGTTGAAAGCAGTTTTGAAAGTGCCACCATCTGACAGTAAGACAAAATAATGCAATTTATAATATAAAAAATCCTAATAATTTATTAAATTTGACTATGTATTTGCGTGTTGTTCCCACGAGAATGTTAGTGCGTGCTACTATTTCACCATGCCTACTGCTGATAGAGGACAAATCTTAATTTTTATTTTTTATATATATTATTAATTACTTAAGATGTCATGGTGTAATGGTTGCAGCTCCTTACAAACGTACACAACGTACACAACGTACAAAACAAAAAAACTTGGCGATTAAAAAGAATGGCGGAGAGTTATTGCCAGTTCTTCTCGTCCGTTCTACACCATTGATTTGAGAACTGGCAGTAAATGTAAATGTAAAATTAGAAGCATTTAATATGTATTTCTTTATGGAGTTCATAAGTGTACATTGTGTTACCTAAATGAATTAATGTTTTTTTTTAAATTTTATCAATGCAGTATGATAAACAAAGGGAATCTTTTCGGAACATTTAAAAATGCGAGAAGTGTATAGCAACAAACTAAAACTCACCAAGCTCTTCCCATCAACCTCTATAATCTGATCGTTGACCTGTATACGTCCATCTCTTGCGGCGGCCCCACTCTCAGTGATGGTTTTTACGAAAATACCCAATTTCTCTAAACCCGCATCTGCGCCTACTCCCATACCTTTGATTTTATAATATCATTAATTATTATTAATTCAAACTAATACACTTTTTTGTCTGTAACGAAGTTAAATTCAGAGTCAAGATTTAACACAAGTATGGCCCCCGAACTTCGTGAGAAACGAGAGCCAAACTATCGAATACTGAAAAAGATACTGAGGTCATTATTATTATATACACAACTGGACTTGTACGGTTTCTGGGTCATCAGGGTGGTTAAATTATGGAGGATTTTATATTTACTCTATATTAACCACTCGCATACAACAATAGATTATATGCAAAATAATTAAATGTTAATTGCTATGAAACGAATGAATGCAATGTAACTGTTGAAGAGAGTGCCTGCGTCTGGCTATGTTCTCAGGACTTAACTCCGACGATTTAAGTAATCGTTATAAAACTAAGAAAGCCTGAGTGAGCAAAATGTACAGCCGTACAGGACTGTATGTTGTTGTTTATGACTGTAAATATATTGAAATACCTATATATAACAATTAATATAATAATAGTAAAATATCTATATCGGCCTAATATCTAGATTAAAAAATACAATCTTAAATAAACAGATGTTTTACTCGAAAAATATGCTTATAAAGTCATAAAAAACCAGGAACTAAGTAATATTTAACTAATGTAACTCTATCTAATGTAATATGTAACTCTTAATGTTGTAACTTGAATAAATTTTTACATTTTAGATTTTTTGTGCTACTCCATTTATCAAAAAGGCTAATAAATTAATGTGCGACGTAGCGAGGCATAATAATATTACCTATAATCGACAATCCAAGTCCGTCAGCACCCTTAACGAGATCCACCGGAAACACGTGCATCTTCTCCACTCTCTTCTCCAGCTCGTATTCAGCAGACGCAGCCACCGGGTCCACATCTTCATTGCGGCGATCGTATTCCCGGACAGAGTGGGTTGAAAATACTTGCATTGGATTGGTACTGAAAGATCCAGATTAACAAAATGTCTTTAATGGTTTTAGAAAAAATTAAATTACCTAAGTCTGGGCCTCAGATTTCTGTATTTGTTTCGTGAGCATTTATTTTTATTAATAAACAGGTAGGTGATCAGCCTTCTGTGCCTGACACTGCCGGTTTCCTCACGATGTCTTTCCTAGTGTTAAATACGCACATAGAAAGTCCATTGGTGCACAGCCGTGGTTCGAACCTACGACCTACATGAGAGTCGCACACTGAAACTAAGCCAACAGTCTCCTTTTTTACAAATATAAACCCAAATTATTTAAAATATATCAATATTTTGTATATCGGCTTCAAAGTCACTAAAATTTGCGATAACATTATGAAATTATCTACAACAGTGTTATTTTAGGTTAATTTCTTATTTTGCTAACAATTTTCTTATTATAATTAAAAATTAATGTTCTTAGTCAGGAACTTACCTAAATTTAACTCTACTGCTCTTTTTCACAAATACTGGTGGGTAGTAATCATCATCGTCATCTTCTTCTATTGGTGGGAGACCAGCGACCTCAACGAAAATTATAGTAATTAATTTTTAGCTTTTGAGGCAATAACAAAGTTTTAAACTTGCCGTTTAGTTTTCGTAGTCAAAACAAGTTTAAACCGTTAGATCGCTGTATATATGAATGAATATGATATGAATTTGGTTTCTTCAGAGAGAGAGAGAGAGAACAGCTAGAAAATAAAGGCTAAATTTCAAAACCCTCATTTATTTTTTATTTTTATTGGGTAAGCAAAGACCACGGGCTGCACTAGCTACGGTCCTGACATCCTTTATTGCTAAACCCACTTTCATGGCACTTTTTAATAACTGGAATTATTGAATACTTTCCGCATTGACTAAAGAACTCCTGTTTAAAGAATTGTGAAATAAAGAACAATCACGTGAGAAAAATAGAGATATTTATGCACTTTCTAAAAAATATTACGCATAATTGCTAAAGCTGTATTAGACTCACTTCAGTATAAAAGTGTCCATCTTCGAAGTAGTGAATTCCATTTTCCTCTGCCAGTTCTCTGAGCGACCTGGGCGGGTAGCTTTCAAAGACATTATCCGGTTCCGTGGATTCCGGTTCCACCTCCGCTTCGTTCTGTATCGTACTTTCGAGCGGTCTCTCCGCTTCGCTTTGTTCCGGTTGTACGCGCGCGTCGCCTCCCGCGCCCGCGTCCGCTTCCAGTGAAACGAACTCGTAGCTCTCGTCCACTGACTGCATGCTGCATATTATTTTTTCATTATTTATAAAATACTTGAAAATTTGAATGTCACTAATGTACTAAATGTAATCATTTCAATGCTAATCTATATATATTCAAAACCGTTTACGACATTACGTTTAGAACAACAACCGGTTAAATTGACCATAATCACAGATCCCGGCTGAATTCTATTAGACCGCCTTATTAAAAAAAAAGGGTGCGTGTACTTATGTAAGTTATACTTCTTTGGCATTATTAAAAATAGTTTTTGATTACAAATAATAAATTACAATTAAATAATCAAAGACTGGAAAAGGAGTCATTATAGTCAATATAGTTCAGTATACATTTGAAAAATTAAATAAATAAATATTTATTATTATTCTCTTACATTAAGTGTAACATAAATTCTATTATTATTCGAATGTTGTTTTTAAATTAAGTGCAATGCCGTAGCATCTTCCGTGGGCAACTTCATTCTGTTAATTTAGCAACTTCATTCTGTTAATTTAGTGTCACGGTGCGCGCGCATCGTAAAATTTCACTCTCATAAATTTTTCATAACGCGCCTAAAGAAGTATAACTTCAAAATAACAGATTTTGTTAATGTAGAAAAATGATAATAATATGTACACATCTTATAATTTTCATGTGAAATAAATAAAATGTAGTTTTATTTTATACATGAATGTATTTAACGCACATTCAAGAATAAGTACATATTAGGTACTTAATAATAACGTCATCGGTTTTTACGACCAAATATGAGTAGTTCGATGTCGTTATAATAGATTTTGACTGTAATTCAATACAAACCTCTCATAAGAGAGCATGGACTGGTAGCTGTCGTTGAGCGAGACACCGTTATCGTGAGGCAACGCGTGCGGCGACAGCATCGCCACTATCTCTTGAGCCTGCTCATCAGACAGCAGAGCTTCTTGCCTAAAATTCAAAGCGTTATGACAAGATCTTATTACGTTCCATTGTAATTATAACTTCATACCCGCCAGAGTACTTGACAGTACAATAATTGGAGTTTATACATAAACTAAACACTTTATAATTAAGGATCGTATGTGATACTGTGAACATAAAATAATATTTTTTAATAACAATAATAGTAAAGAAGACAATATTATATGTATTTGGTATACCTATGCAAAGAATAAAGTCACGCGTTACATTTGGCAGAAAGAAGAATGAAACAGTTCGCATGAACCGAGCAAGCTTACCTAAGTTTTTTCTCCAGAATACTGCGTGATCGGGCAAGAATGAAGCGTTGTGCAGGCAGCATGCAAATGATAAAAAATCCACGTTTAATTCAAGTAAAAAGCACGCAATAGAACTCATCGCACACAGATACTCACGTGTACAAAGATTTGAAAATAAATAAAATAGCGTGCAACAAATAATATGAAACAATATTGCGACGTACAGGCGCCACTCGTAATATAACGAGAGTGAAAACATATAGTAATGAAGAAGAAAGTAGGCCTAAAGTAGTGCAACTTAATAAATTAAAATTTTATGGCATAGTTAACATCGTTAAATAATTTTACTATGCATTTTAAGATATCGTCACTGTCATACAATATTATCAAAAATATATAGTTATAACATTAATTGCATTGTATTTGATATAGTGATTAAATCACGCACCTGGAGCTTAAAAGTATTTCAGCTTCATCTGGCGTCATACTGTCAGGCTGTTTGGCGTCTGCATCATCGTAATCTGCGGTATCACTGCCGCGTGGCTCCGGGGGGTTATCCTCCGACACACTCCATTGGCTGGTGGTCGATTTGTCGAGCACCTCTATGGAGCCTTGACTAGCTTCGCTTACTACTACACCCGAGTCCTGAAGTATATAAACATTTTTTTTAATAACAAAGGCACGACATAGTTTTTGAAATATTTAGTACATGTTCACGTTGATTACTAAGGTAACTCTGGATTAATTCAATTCATTTTTGGGTCCGAAGGTCACTTAAGGATCTAGTCAAATGATTGATTCATATAATTTTTTAATTTGCATTTGGTTTAGAAAATTTCCTAATACATTTGATTTTTTTGTAGATTAGGCTTAGAAAATTTCTAAGTCGTACCTAGGCTTAAGAATATTCCATATTTCAAAATTGATATTCATATCAATCAATCAGTTTATATTCATAGAACAATTAGTAATGATCGATTATGAATTATTTATTTTGAATTAAAAATATAAGTGTTTAAATATTTCACTTACTCGAACAATTTGTAAGTCAAACCTACATCATTCTGTAAAACGCGCAAAACATTTATTTTATTATATCATAATTTTAAATTAAAAATAAATCAATAGTCAAATACGTTTTATTCCCGTGAAATGTATTTTCTCTATTACATATAGGACAAAGTACTGTATAAGATGTTCTTATAGTATATTCTATTAGCTAAGTGATAATATCATTAATATATCATCTGTCTAAACCTACCTGCTGCTGAACAGATAATGTATCCGGGTCGGATCTGGCTCGTTCAGCATCACGGATATCGCGTGTGAGTGGCAGAGGAGGCTCTCGGTACTCTGCGGGCCGGAGCCTCGCCACCACTTCTGGTGAGGGTTCATTGAACCCACCCTCATCTGAGACGCTGGGCGTCCGAGACCTTGTACGGGCAGTCTCATCTGGATCGGACGATTTCCGACCTCCGCCTACTGAAATGGGAAACAAGTTTATTAATATTTTATTAACAATATATATTTTGGTATTGTCTTTTATTGACATAACTTTCACACATTTGATAATAAAACAATTTTTTACTGGATAGAAGTTATGTATTTATAGCTGTGATACTTTTTGACATTCAACACCTTTTGTCTTCAGTCACCGTGATCACGCACGCGTAAAGCACGCGAAACGTCGGTGAAATTTAAAATTATGAAAAATAATTGTAAATACATAACTTCAATCCGGTAAAAAATTGTTTTATTATCAAATATATATTTTATTAATATTATGGAGTTTAGTAGATTAATAATATAAGTTGTTCTCCTATATCTAACATATAAAATTGTCGTGTCGCGGTGTTTGTGGTTAAACTCCTCCGAAACGGCTAGACCGATTCTCATGAAATTTTGTGTGTATATTGGGTATGTCTGAGAATCGGACAACATCTATTTTTCATCCCCCTTAATGTTAAGGGTAGTCCACCCCTAATTTTTTTTAATTTTAGCAAAACATTTTATGATACAGCATTAAAAAATACATAAAATCCCTAATTTTCACCCCTCTACGATCAACCCTTATTTTTTATTATAAATGATAAACACGGCAAAACGACGTTTGCCGGATCAGCTAGTATATATATAAAAATCCGATTAGTTTTTGTCATACTTACGCGAAGCTAGACTTTTGAATCTTTTTCTTTGACTTTTTGTTTGTAATATTGTGACTATGTTATAAAATGTATACGTTTTAATACGACACAAGATCTACCAAACCAATTCATAAAACATACTGGTATTTTGCATATAGAACTCTAGTAAATATATTATACCTACAACTTTGACTTTCAAATAAACATTGATAACGCTATCGTCAAGGTTGTTTTTTAATATCTATTTCTGGTTCAACTATTTTGTATCGTCACCTATTGAGAAGAATATATTTGTCTCAATGTAATTAATATCTATTTATCGTTTATTACTCCCACGTGAAAGAATTGAGGTTATAACGAAATGGTGTTAATACTATTCTAAATTTAAAATGAGTTCATCCACAGGTACCCATCATTAGGTCATTAGCGCACCTATGCGCGGATTTAATAAACATCTTGTACATTTAACAGATACAAAATGCCTACTTTGCCTACTACCGTCATATTTAAAAGGAATATCAGATAAGATGCCGACTTGAGTTGATGTTATATAATTCTTTAGTAAAGTCCTGTTGCTGTACAGCGGAACAAATATTTCGTTAATAATTTTATATTCTTAGCGATCAACTTTTAAACGGGGAAATAATATTGTTTCCTCAGGAATCTAACACGCACTTTGCGCTACCATATAACGGAGACGAATTAAGTTGCATTGTCTATATATATATAATGAAAATGGTCTTCGTTTGAGGCTCAATCACGCCTAAACCACTGATCGTATCGACATGAAACTACCACCATTCGATGCGAAATTTTCCTAGATGGTTTATGGCTATTTATTTATTAAATGCCAACGTTCCTTCATTTTTTTATTGCTGTTTTACTTTTATGAAAATTTATCCATACGGACTTCACCGCGGAAACATTCGGGGAGGCTTCCTAGAACCTCTAAACGTCAACATCTGTTAAAAACTCGATTTTCGAAATACATATTTCAATTTTCTTAGCGGGAAGTTAAAAAGAAGAATAATAAAAATATGAAAAAAAATAAAATAGTGAAACATAAAATTTATTTTAATTCGTCCAGCAAAGCGGGCGCGAAACGGCTAGTAATAGTATAATAATAAAAAAAATATTACGCAATCTTTAATTATCAATAACCGTTAACAAATGATTATTCAATAAAAAAAATAGTTCTCCCGATGCTTGGTTACGTGTTCAATGTTAAAAACAATATAAAGTAAACCATTTTTGCTATAGCGAGGTTTTCTACGTAATATCGAATCATACAATTCATTTTAGTCTCGTTGTGACATAAAAAATGTATGGTTTATTAGTTCTATTTGCCAGTTCATTGATGCGACCCGGGCTTTGTTAATTAACACTTGTCAGCATTCAACGGAGCATTGTTTACAATTAATTTTCTACAATTCCCGCTACGCTTTAACGTTAGAAGAAAATTTTACTTCGAGCGATATGAAAATCTTTATTGTACTTCAGATAAGAAACTGCGATACGGAAGATGACCTAATAAGTTTTCTTTTCTGCTTGAACCACTTCGTAAATGATTGTTAAAGCTACTTGGTATTTTTATGAGGTCAAGATTCCTAAATAGGCCGTCAAGATTTTATAAAGTATCAAGACAACTCTTCCCACACAAACATTAAGTGGATATTTTAAAATATATTTGGTAACCATGAGGTTTTTTATTTATTTTAACGTAAGTGGTTCTTGCGACTAAAATTAATTAAAAATTATATAGTGCGCAAACCGGATAAATAGTTCATATCAAAATTAATGTGTATCCGTAATCATCACTTGACAATAATGAGACAAACGAAAAAATAAAAACATTAAAATTGTATAATTTTAATCTTTTCTATTGACGACTTTTGTATAGTACGGATTTCAATAACACCATTGCTGGAAGGCATTGTTGTCTATACAATAAAAAGTCTATATTCTTGAGTCTCACAAAAGAGGTACTTACTATAACAAATGTCTATAAAAGTCATAAGAACTTTCTAAGATTTTGACAAATTCATATTATTGCAAATAGGTTTTATAGTTTTCTGTTATATCTGTATAGTTAAAATGAGCTTCAAGTTTAAGAAAGTTACTAACCAATACAACACCCGCACAGGCGCATACCGTCGGAACCTCGGTGCGGGCAACCCTTAATGACTTCATCCCCATTCCATTGCAATCTTTCGCGTACACTCACGCGCACATTTAACTCTAAACGACGTATTTTGGCGACACTGGGTCACTTAACTATACACCCACTTTAGACACTCACAAAACACTTCATTATGAAAAGTTTCCTTTGAATTCTGGTCTTATTAGGTGTGCAAAATAAACTCCACGATACGTAAATAGCGTTTTCGGGACCAAAAATGTTAAATAAAAACAACGTATCGGCACTGGTTTAGTGATATTTAAGAACTCCCTCGTATTCAGACATAACATGAATATGGCGACAAGCTTATTGTAATTGTGCCAGTTAAATAGAGTAGAGGTAGGGGCAGGACGGCGTCAGTCGAGTAACTGCGCGGAGGCGGCGCCGGAGCATCTAAATCGGGATCGCAAGTCTCGCTTCTCAAATACCTTGACTTCCTCAATATTACATTGAACCCGCTGAACGCGAGACCGCCAAACGTACGTCAATCCACACCCACTTATAACAGACTACAATTTGCGATGTTTTTATGTGTCAAGCCAAGAACGCTTCTGCTCAATTTATAATGTAAAAAAAAACATAATTACGTGCGACGGCGTGGATATCCGATACAATTTAAGAAGACTTATTTGATACCCTGTTTGATCACAATATTTTAAGCTTTCTTAACTATTATATTGAATTTAATCAAGGCATTATTAAATTTTAGTAAATTTCTGTATTTTTTCTCGTATATTTAGTAATACTAGTAAAAGCAAAATTAACCTGTTTAAAAATATTTTCAATATTTAACTGGAGTGAAAATCGTGCGGCTCTTTGCACCCCTCTTGTCTATATACTTTAATACTGTTTTTATTTAATTTACTTTTCCATTCGAACATTAAAGAGACTAAAAAAACAATGTTGTTGTATAAGGTATGAACAGATAAAGAGATAACCGTGATAAGCTCTACATCAAAAACATTTCAAGATAACAATAAAAGAACTTACATTGCGATGGAGAAACCGGCGCTTCGGATGTTGAGCGTGGCAGGCTGTGAACTGGCGACGCTAAGGGCGATGTCAGTGGTGACCTATTTGCCACATTCACATTGACTGGTGACTCGGGTGTCGAAGACCTACGACTAGCCTTTTCCTCCCAATCACCACTGCACCGCGATGTCTCCTCGTTTTCTTCCAAATGGGGCCTAGGTACAACATCACACACATCCGGTCTTGTAGAAACTAATGCACCGACAGGTTCATCATCTGCAAGTATTATTTTAGGAGACGATACAGGGGATTTATCCACTGCTTTTTCTTTATCAATCTTTTCATCCAAACTTTCCAATGGTGGCGAAAATTCTTCAGGTAAAGAAGTAACCGGCGAGATGCTGTCATTATGTGCACTTTTATCATCTGGCACTGGCGGCGGTGGAGATCTTGGCATTCGTATGGGGGGTGAAGGTAATATTTTGTGAAACTTAATCGGAGATACATTTCCTTCGCTTGATGAAACAATAGTAGACGTTGTTATAGTCGATACACGCTCCACAACTTTAGCAGAATGAGAGTACATATCAGTTCTAGGAAGTGGTTTTATTTCTCGCACATCATCTTTTTCAGGTGTTACCAAACTTCTTGTTTCTGTAATTTGTATAACAGCGGAATGAATTTCTGCTTTGGGTGATGGTGAACTTCTTACGGTGGGTGATTTCGCACTATTAGATCTAGGAGAAGGTAGTACAGGTGCGACGTTTTTAACAGGACTAGGTGATTTCGCAACAGGTACGCTTCGATTCACTAAAGCAGTAGGCAGTGTAGTGGGTCGCTCCAAGTGAGTATCAATCGCACCCGGAGAAAGTGGCGGAGTATACACTCGCGAAGGAACCACATATCTATCAGTATCTTCTGGAGATTTGCGGTCTTGGGCTAAAAATTTATTTTCTATTTTTTCGTTTTCAGTTTTGGCAGGACGAGATTTATTAAAGTGAGAAGTCCAATTTCTCTGCTTTTCTATTAGTTCTTTATTAAACCGTCTATCAGGTTTCTCTGGCTTTGGAAGCACACTAGGTTTGACTGGTTTTGGTGGCGGTTGTGCAGCACCATTTGACAATTTGTCTCCATTAATTGCAGAGGCGTATGGCACAGTCGGAGGGCCATGACTTCGAGGCGGACTCACGGAGCCGGCAGAGCTGGACCGAGAGCGGGACGGAGCACCTGGTGATACTCCGCGTGTTCCAGCGAAACTGGCAGCAGCAGAAGGTGACTTTTCGATCCGGAAACCACGATTTTCTTCACCTAACTTTTCAAATAACGCGCGAGCATTATTAAACCTAGCCAAATGGCTCTCAGTCCTCACAACCGTAACGTCGGTTCCTCGCATGTCTTCGTCGTCTCTAGAAGGCATTCCTTGAAATATATTTGCTATTTTTGAAACTTTAGTGCCGTGTACACGTTTTTTGCTCTCCTCCATACTGGCCTGGCACGGCCTCTTTACTCCAATCTGAAAATGAGATAATAATGTTAGTGTGGTTCACTTTCTCATGACGTTACAACTGAATAAATAGGCCGTTTCTCCGAATGTAAAATTGATAATAAAGATAAGGTACAACAGCTCAGGTTGTCTGCGCTCGGTGCAAACACTAGCGCACACGGCGCTATTATCACTCACGACCTGACTCTGCCGTGTACCGAGTAATTTAACTTGAGATAGCGATATACTGCTGATAACAACCTTACTCATACATATTAAACGAATAGGCTATTAGACATTGCGATCTCTCATTATAACAACAACATTATATAGAAATTGCAATCAAATAAATAATGGTATTAATATCAAAAACACTTTTGACCTAACTTTTAATTGAAACGATTCTTCTTGAATTTTCAAGATTCATTTATTTAAATCTACAACGTTTAAATGAGTGTTACTTATAATATCTACCGACACACGATGTGATAAGATAATTTTAAATGTATTGATAAGGTTTCAATCACTAATTAACAATGCATTGTTTTCATAAAAGTTTCACGAAGAAGTAAAATATGAATATTATATTAATTTGTGTAACGGTTGTAAGTGTTTTTTTGACGACTAAAGTATTTTATGCTCAGAGGTGTGAAAAAGCCCAGGCGTGTATAACTGATTTGACGGCGGAAGATTGCGGTGTAGGTCTTTATACCTTAACCAGAAACAGTCACATATTTAACTGCTGTCCGGGATGTACGCTCAATGCACCAGAAGAAGAAGAAGATGAGGATGACGATTATTTAGGTAAGTGTATTTTCAATTCGTCTTTTATACAAATTTCTACTTAATAGTACAGATTTTAGTAGGTTTGGAATACATACAAAAACGTCATATCTATAGATAGGCTATGACAAGTAATGTCTAATTTATATACCAATACCAATAGGTAATAAATAAATGCTGATATAATATTTCATCTTATATTTTTAACTAGACCACGAGTGCAGGCCACCTGCAAATTGCCTGCCCGACGGTTCATTCTCACCTGTACAATGCAAAGGCGATTCATTTACTGGCAGGTGAGTCGATATAATTATGAAATCGCATAACTCCTTTTCTGGAGCATCCGATATATGTAGACGATTTCTATTATGATGTATGTAATATCCGTGAAATATGCAACTGAATATCTTATAATTTTTTTGCCAATCGATATGTACACAAGAAATCAACGTTTATAAATGGTTTCGTAAAGTATTTGTCTACCATATAATGTAAATCTCAGACCAAAAGCCTAGGCAAAAGCACTATTTAGCCAGTATACAACAGAACAGTCGGCACTAGTTAACATAAGCCACTAATCAATTTATATGTATATATAAAATATGTATATATAAAAAATTTAAATGTATATATAGTAGGTTTACACGAAATTTCATATCATTTTCCTTATAATGCATTGTTAAATATAATATTAAAACAACACAGATGTTTCTGCGCGGATAAAAAGGGTCGAAGAATATTTGGACAAATGTGGAGGAGCGAAGCAAGCGAGATGTCATGCGGTATGTTTTTATTACAATCGAAACTCACCTGAGCCACAATCATATTTAAGATAACAGGAAAACTCAAATCTAAACCCCAAGCATTATAACGTATGCATAACAATTTATAAAAAATAATAAAGAATATTTATAGCGAGAATTTATATTTTTACAAAATTTTGAATGACTATTAATGACATCGTGATTTCTGTATATTGTCAAAAGCTTCAAGTGTCAGTCATTTTAAACATTTCCCAAAAAAGCATAATGAATTTCTTTAAATATCTGTGGTAACACATATAAAGGCCGATTTACATTATCTTAGTGTTTAGGAGAGTGCTTTAGGATAGTACTTTAGTTGAAACATGTAAACGCTACTTGCTTTAGTAAACGCTACGCTAAAGAACTTGCCTTTCAAGTTGTACTAAAGCACTCTCCTAAACACTAAGATAATGTAAATCGGCCTTAAGGTAAGATTAGGGAATCATCAGTCATACAACATCTTAACTTTCAGCTTGCAGCAGAGCAAGACGTAACTTAGAGGAGGAAGGAAACGTTGTGACCTTTCACTGCACATCCACTGGCGATTACGAACCTCTACAATGCAACCAAGGAATGTGCTGGTGCACTGAACCGAAAACTGGACAGCCGACAGTGACTCCTGTCCCGGAGACGGACATGACAATGTTGCCATGTTGTAAGTATGTAAATTAGGCATAAGGTCAATGTAGTGAGTGCTTATTGTACCACTGAGAGGATGCAGACAATTTTCAAATGAATTATGATCATTATTCGCTTATAAAATCACTTCATTGGCATGTCTTAATTTAAAGATTACTATTATATATAATTAAAAGTGTGAGCAGGCCTAGTGTCTTCAGTGCACTCTCATCCCTGAGGTCGTAGGTTCAATCCCCGGCTGTGCACCAATGGACTTTCTTTCTATGTGCGCATTTTAACATTCGCTCGAACGGTGAAGGAAAACATCGCGAGGAAACCGGCTTGCCTTAGACCCAAAAAGTCAACGGCGTGCGTCAGGCGCAGAAGGCTGATCCCCTACTTGCCTATTAGATTATCAAATGATCATGAATACAAAAATCTGAGGCCCAGGCCTAAAAAGGTTGTAGCACCATTGATTTATTTTATTATATTTAATTCAGCAGTACTGTAGTTCTAGATTAATATAAAGCGTGTAAAAATATGTTTACCGGATTTCTAATTTATCTCCAATTATAAAGACAGTTCATCGTCCGTCGGTGAGCAATATTTAAGACGATGCGAGAGTATCGCTTTCGCCTTATCAACCATACAGAAAGAGCAAACGGAACATGGAACTCATTTCTACGGCAATCCAACGACATTTTGTGATTATGATGGAAGTTATGGCCCTTATCAAATTCAGAATGGAATGTAAGTACACCATATCTAATTAAACAAATCTTACTGTTACAGTTTAGATAACTTCATCACCACATTACAACTTCTAACGTCTATTTTAGCACTTGTAAATCTAATACGGGATAGATAACAAAAATAAGTGGTAATAAAATTTTGATCTTAACAATAGAATTTTATGTGCGTATAACTAAAGTGATACATGCAGCACTATACGCCAATATTTCAGAAGGTTTTTCATTCACACCCAAGTAATAAAACCTTTTGACGTGATAACGTCTTTAAAATCGTTTTAGTCGGGTGACATGTTCAGAAACTTGTGTCACACCAAAACCTCACGAGCGCGATCGCAGGTATAACGATAGAGAGAGACGGACCGATCTCCCGTCTCATCTCGAGCGCTGCCAGTCATTCCGTGAATGTATGAAGAAAAATGTATATCATAGTCGAATAAGTAAACTTGTCATTTTACACCCGAAATTTATCATCAAAAGTGTGCATAAAACGATAGATGTAATTTAAAATTTGAAAAAATTGTTATCTTCATTAATTCCTTACTTCCCAAAAACCTATATCACCAATAAGACGTTATCACGTAAACATCTCGATCGTAAACCTACTTTACAAACAACCAATATTTTTTTTTTAATAAAGACTTGACTGACCTAAATTCTAAATGAAAAAACGTCTGCTTGCTGAATTTCCAACACTTAAAAGTCGGTCGTCAAAAAATGCTACACCAGTTTTTCCATGGCACAATGGAGGACGAAGACAATTCTAAAATTAAATTTTTGTCCTAATAATACGCAGTGTACTTAAAAGCTTATGGGAACTTTCAGAGCCTATTGTACCGGACGTGATGGGAAAATTTTGGGATCCTGGCAAGCCATTGTGAACGAAATGAACAACATGAATTGTAGTAAGTAACCGAACCATCAACCACTAAACAATCCTACACTATAGAGTTTACTACTTACCTTTAACCGCAGTCCGCAACATTTCCTTAACGATCATAAGGAAGTTGACTAAAATAGAATTTGTAGCGGTCCCCACACAATCTATTAATAGGATATATGGGGAACCATTCTCAACTTTAAGGAAACTTCAATCGATTTCAGAAATCTATAATTAAACATTACTTATGAATTAATGATTAATTCATAACCTATAAAGTTATTAACTATTTCCAGAGAGTACTCATTTGACACATACAACTTAAGTATTGAAATACGATGTTTTTTTTTTATTTTTACGTTGAGCTTGGTAATGGAAACTTCCTCACAACTTTTTCTACACAAGTCTAATTCCAATAAGGCCGCTCGATGTTCTTACACTTAGTATTTGTTTTAGTATTTGAATATTTTAGCGTTGTATTGACGTTTATCTATTCGTTGTTAGTTAAAGATTGTTTACATGTCACTGCCAAGAGACGGAAACATAACGTTACAGTTAGTGCATTGCTAAGCGAATTCGCGGCGACCGGTTTGCGACCATGACCCGATTCCCAACATCTCGTGCTCATTCATTCTTCGTGTTCGGAATGTGAGAGTCATAGGATATGTCCAATCAACTAACTGTTCTACAGAGAAAACGAAAGCTGCCCACCTACATTTTGCCATAGCTTTAATCCGCATAGCTTCCCATACAATCATATTATTCGCTTCTCGATCTTTTTTTAAACTAAAATACTTTTTGGATAACTATAAGCAAGCCCAAATGTGTTTTTTCATATCAAATAAAATATCCATCATTTATGGTACGAGACGTTTCATTATAAAATAGGTTCAGTGGATGCGGCATTAATGTATTACATTTGATTTTGTCGTGTAGCAGCTTTTTATGAGAAATATTTTAAAATTCTAATAATCAAACTCAAACTCGAAATATCTTTATTCATGTAGGTAAACAAGTACACTTATGAATTGTCAGAAGGAAGATAAATTAATTGTAAATTTACATTTACTACCAGTTCGCAAGTCAAGGGCGTAGAGCGGGTAAGAAGAACTGGCAAGAAACTTTCCGCCACTCTTTTTAATCGCCAAGTATTGTCATACAAATTGTTTGAACTGTTTGAATCCATAGTAATAAATCCCATTCAACATTTTTATTCACAGACTGCGCTCGTGACTCTGCGTTACATTTCCCGGAGCGTGGCATGACGGTGGCTGAAGTATGTCAGCCTAATGGCAACTATCGACCAGACCAATTTGGTAATGGTCGTATCTACTGTGTAGACTCCGACGGGTACTCGCTAGAACGCATAGATTGGCCAGAAGTTTGCGTTCGAGCCAGCAACGGCACGGCATGATTATAAATTCGAATTAAGAAGGCATTTCAATGAAAGTTCTATATGTTATACTTTATTATAATGTTCAGATCAATATTTATAGTTTTATTTTACCCACCGCATTGTTGAATGTTTAAACTCAAAAACATTTTATGAAACATAATGATAAATTTAACTCATATACTTTTTATTTGCTCTACCTCGGTAGAAGTAAATAATTTGAGATTCTGGACTGTATATGATTTTATTATGCTAAAAAGTTAGGATGGCATCATGGTAGTACATAAGCCTTATGACCTAATTCTATTAATTTATCAACACCATTTCGAGTAAAGTTTCCAGCAGATATATCAACTATAGCATAGGGGTCAAAATAATACGTACTTAACAGACGTGTCACAAGTAACAAGCGACGCGCGGCCGCTCGCTCGCCGCGTGCTTACAGCTGCCATCTGTAACAAAGCATAATTATTTTAATAAATCAATAAATATATATATATATTTTTCAATTACAATAAATAGTATTGTAGGAACTGTGTCAGTTTTGATCACGCCCGCAGCTAAAAGTGACAAAGTCCTAAATTTGATTCTCAAGGAAATTAAATCGTGGTGGGAAACCAATTCCGTGTTGTCCAAACACTTGTATATGCATTTTTTATAAAAAACGATCATAATGCCTTTACTATATGAGTGTTTTGATAAGGTCACACAAATATGTAATTTATGTTTTATCTGCCATAGTAAAACCTATTTTTTTAATAATTAATACATGTTAGTAATTTAAAATCAATAGATGCCGATTTTATACAAAATAAACGAATACATATTTTGTATACGTTTTAAACAAGAGGGAATTGATAATGATAACATAATCCAAGAACTTTTAAATTGTATTAATTCGAAACCACACAAGCATACTGAATGTCTGTAGGTACTTTGTTTTAATAAATTAAAATCTTCAAAAAATTCACATGCAAATTTATTTCAAAATCATCAATTTAACTAAATGACATATTTGTAAAAAAAACAAAACAATTCGTGTACAAAAACAAATACAATAACGAGTATAATAACAAACGCAGTTGTTTTGTATTTTTTTTTCAATAAGGGTTAACATACGATCAATAGGTAATGCAATGTTCACTTTCCGTATAGTATTACGTAAAATGACCTTAAAATTCAATACAGCCGCTACTAGTGTTCATTTCGTTTCAACATCATTGCACGAAAAATGCACGTAATTAATACTTCACTGACACTTCCGGTCAAAAAGTATTTAAACCACAGACATTTAATTTTGTTTAAGTCCACAAAGCTTTGTTATCAATAAACTATCTTGAGCGCTATAGTTACGTTAGAATAACGCAATTGCACTAATTGGATTAATTTATAAATGTATCCAAGAGACAACCTTAATGTTACATATTCACGGCGAATATTCGAAGTAGAAAAAGTAACATGATTGAAGTAACAGTAATTAATATTTATGAATGAAACCGAGAAAAACCTACTTAAACGTCGACTAGTCTAACTTTCAAGTGGAACTCAGATTCTCGTGCATAAGTAACAAAATGATCATATTACATATTTACCTTACTTATAAACGCGATTAAGAAAAAGAACAATTACGTTGTTTTATTTTAGAAAACACTTGGTTCTATCATAACAGCTAATTTTGTTCTAAAACCTTATTTCAGATCATAACTAAATCACTAAATTAACATTTCTTCATCATGAAATACATAGCAATTACGAATTTTCTGAAGAAAGAAAAATTTCTAATAGGTTTAAATTTAAAATCTTTAAATAAAAACATTTTTACACAATAACATAATATTATTTGTCAGATAATTTGCATAATGGGATCGAAGGTTAAACACGATGATTCACTTTTTTTGTTTGAATAACGAAAAAGCAACATTTGTTTTAATGTGTAGACAACATAAAATAAATACGGTCGTTAAAATTACTTGAATTACTTTCCCAGGATATATACAGTGTCCAAATCATTTCCTATTCATGACCAGCAATTTTATGAGATTCTGTGAAAGTACAAACGCATGTTTTAAATCAGTAATAGTAATTTGTAACGAAATTGTCCACTGTACTGATAACTGATAACACTAAATCAAATCAAAGTTTGAAAAAGTTGCCTGGTGCGAGTTCCGTCACGTATCGTTTTACGCTTTTTTGTATGCACGACTAATGGATATTGTAAACATGTTATTTTTTTATAAAATCAGTTTTGTAGTTTTTAAATT
The DNA here is from genome assembly GCF_905475465.1 of Pieris napi. Classification (NCBI taxonomy): domain Eukaryota; kingdom Metazoa; phylum Arthropoda; class Insecta; order Lepidoptera; family Pieridae; genus Pieris; species Pieris napi. Next base: position 4,199,594 of record NC_062237.1, on the reverse strand, counting down.
AAGCATGATAAACAAAACAAATCTATCTTTATAATACAAGAAGTGAAGACGTTGATTATGTTCTGACTAATACAAAATTCGCATCCTAAGCCCGAAACATTAGACTCGACACTTGCATCTCTAACATCACGTTCATTCTTTTTAGAGCTAAGTGCACTACTGCAGCATACATCATACATGTACACTGTAAGTCTCGCCCTACTGAGCCGTATGGAGACGGCAGCTTGGAAGTAGGAAGGCTCTTAAGTACATACTTGTAGACTGCGCATGGATTATGAAAAACACGGCCGATCTTAATTGCTATTAAAACTGGTTATTTTTGGTATATAGTTAATCACCTAACAATTATTTCTTCTATCAAAGTTATATTCACTAATGTCTGTGTTCTCACTTCTCGAGCGAAATCTTGTTAGAGCACAATCGCAAGATTTCTATCAGTCGTAAACTAAGCGTGCGTACCTACGCAATACAATAGAAACAAACAATATTATCCGAGAACTTGTATAATAAGGATATTGTGAAATGTAATGTTCTATTTAATACTTATATGGCTGAATTAATAGCCAAAACCAAATTATGTTCATGTTATTAATTAACAAATTATTTTGATTTAGTGTTTTTATTATACCCTTTTCATTAACATTATTTTAAAATTGACGTAACGTAAATTGATTTATTTTTCTAGACGCAGCTTCGACGCTTACTAGTTGATTTTTTTTATATCTAGATGGGCAAAGTTAACACCGACGAAAATTAACGAACACCACAATCTAAAAATGCTGCAGTTACAATATTATTAAGCCACTCTATGTTGACATGATATTAAGATCAAAACGAGCTATATCGAATCGTTGCTTTGAAATTTATTGGTATCGAGTGGAGGGCGCAAAAGGGCGTAGGGTAGTCTCATTGAACACTTGATCACGTTACTACTCCCCTTTAAATAACACATCAACAGTATAAAGTATTTAGTAAAAAAATATAAAACATTCAATAATTTAATTGGTATAGGCAACAGTGTTAGGCTAGTGGTTTAGGAATTCAGTCTTTAGGCTGAGGTAGGTTAGGCATGTAAACATTGTAACTATTAAAAATAAACACGGTTGGACAACAATGGCGGACAACTTGCGTATGCAAAAGAATAATTATAAGCCGAGGTTTTTATAATAGTAGAGAGCTGGTATTTCTTAATAATCTAATAACATTTATTTATTTATTTGTTAATATAGGATTATTTATGAATATAGATCATAAGCAGCAGCCACACTCAACATAGAATATTATTCTGAATCTTTTACATTAATACTCCAGCTTTAAAACTACACATGGTTTAAATAATTTTTATAGGTATAAATTGCACTGTGGAAAGTTTGTCATATTTTACACAATAATTCTATTTAAGATTAAGTTTATATAGTTTTATTTTGTGAGAATTTTTATGATCACAATGGAAACAATGCAAAAAATAAGATCACAACAGAAGCCATAAAACTATATTCTTCATGAAAATGTAAATAGGTATATAAAGAGAAACTGAAGAAGAATATAGGTTAAGCATTATTTCTATTTAATTATTTGACATGGCAAAACAGAAAAATAAAAAATGATGGCTAGAAAACTAAATACAACAAAAAATTGAGTTTTTAATCAATCTTCAATAATTAAATGTAGATATTTTGTTACTCCATTATGAACACATGAAAATTTTTTATAGAATAAAACAAAGTATGAGACGAGGTGAAGTGTGGTTGTGTTGTAAATATGTTTGTAATATATTTTATATATTTGAAAATATTTTCTATAAAAAAATTCCTCAAAAACTTAAATTTTTTATATTTAAATTAGATTTGTACAGCAATCAGGATTAATTCTTAATTAGTATTATTAAATCGATAAAATCAAGATAGGCGTTAAAGCAACAAATATCGGTAGATAACCAATTCAAAAATCCGGTATTTAAATAATGTTTATATGCAAAAGCTGATATTAAATTAATAGAAATTAGAAAAGCTACGCTGACCTTATAACAGCGTCACGTTTTCTCCACTAAGGTGCAATCCGGTTTGCCACATCAGAACAAGAATAAACCACATAACAAATAGTATTTTAACACAATTTCTCACTTTTCACCACATAAATAAACCTTTTTATATTTTCTACAAAATGTATCTTGTTAAATTTCCACACCTTAGGACACAAACAGTCAGTAGGTAGACAAGATATTCGAAAGCTTACGGAATTCTAGATGAAAGTATATGTAAGACGTTAAATACGATAGTTTCTGTTAAATTGCTACAAGAAGCAATTGAAATCTTTCTTTTATATCACGTTAAGATAATTTTGTATCGAATATACTAACAATTAAATTTTATACACATCACTGAAGCCGCTCTTAGCTTCACCGCACTTCACTCCCCGACCCCCGTGTTTTTCAATTTTCGGAAGCAGAGATATCGGTGACCGGTGTTCGCAATATTTTTAATGAAATGTGTTGCTAGTGCTCAAATTAAAAATACATAGCGTTGCCAGTCAACTTTTTATGGATCTGTCCCGTAAATTTACGTAGTATAGTATAGGCTCTTTATGAATTTTATCCAAACAAATCAATTTTTAAAAAGACTTGAGTTATCGGTTATTTTTTATAATCCAGCTATAGTATGGAAGAGTGGATAGAGAAGCTGCAATATTGTCAATAAATATATTCACAAAAAAATGCCTTTATATTTTATGATTTTACATATTGAATATAGATTACTGCCGAATATAATGATGTAACGACGATTAGAGAGATACACACTCAGTAACTTTGAGTAGCCTGGCAACATTCTAGCGAGGTTGTTATTCACCTCCGACTCAAAGACTTGTATCTAGTAATAAAGTATCTGTTTTATCCACAGATATTATAATCATTATTTATTGTAGTGCTGGGGGTCTAGCCATATTGGTGTCGAAAAGTATTCTACATACACTACCGCTTTTGCGTAATTGTACTGTCGAAAACGCTTCGTTCGTAGCCAAGATGCATGTCGATACATTACCGCAAAGTCGACAGCGTAGATGCGAGCTGCTGTTCGTAGCACCTTATTCCGTCATATTGTCTCTGGATTAAATGTATTCCTAATGTCACTTTTATAAACAAATAAAAGTTAAAACTACAATAATATTGTAAATTTGCAATAATTGCAAATTCCAATTATTGAAAGCTGCAAAAGGGACATTAGAATAGAATAGTCAGCAAGGTCGGAACAATTTTCGATTTAAGTGGAATTTACGGAAGGTGCAAAGTGAATATATGAATTTAATTGCATGTTTAAATTAATTATGGTTTGTTTCATGTTTTCTCAGAAATTTAAGGCTACAAATAAATACAATATTTTGAAATTGCATAATCGCGCCATCTTATAATAAGTAGTACTCATACTTTGATATTTTTTAGATTTGACCTCACAACTAATCTGCAAAATGAAGAAGCAACATATTTTGTTACCGCTTAGAAGAAACAATAGAAATAGTACTGTGGATTGATAGATAAAGAGTGAAAATAAGGTTGACTAGAAGTTGATAAGGAATAGAAGGATAGTCCAAGGAATAAAAAAACAATAGAATAAAAACATAGACTAGTGTGAACACTGAAATTAGATTGATTTAAGCTTTAATTAGGTTTGGTGTTTGTGCTTGAACATTTTTAATGTCAATTTGTAAGCAGATTTATATATAAGTGTAGATTTTATTAGTGATTTGCTACTAGTTGGAATTATCTCTGTTTATGTCCAACAAACAATTTCATTTTATGTTAGAGTCATAAAGGTTGATTGTTTATAATAAATTTATACTTTTAGAAAGTGAGAATTGAAAGGAGCAAGTAATCAATGAAATGAAAAGAGGGATTAATAAAAATTATAAAATAGAAACTTAGTCTGGTATGAAATTATAACCCTTACTCAACCTTTGATTCCATATTGATGCTCCAACATCTTAGATATAAATTTAAGTTTGATGCTGATTTTAAGTTAATATTTATGTTTACTTTTGGTTATATCAGTGATTTGCTACTAGTTAATGTAAATGCAAAATCTGTTTAAGTAAGAAATGAATAAACATTGTATGTTATGTATTTGTCAGTTTTATTTTTTGGTAATTTACCTATGTCTTCTTTAGTAGGAAAAGCCATTAAAGTGGTTAACAATATTAGTTTATTTTACAAGAATATACAGATAATGCATATATGAATGACCCGTACCTACTAACAGTTAGGAATATAAAACAAATAGGTAGCAAAATAAAAATGTTTCAGTTATGGTTATTTTTTATTAAAATAAGGCACCAAATATCTTCCTTAACATAATGCAGTCTACATAAAAAAATAAGCATATTATGTAACAACTTATTAAACAATACAGACATTACTACTGAACACACACAGGTGCACCAAATTCAATGCATTACTACCTAATGTAGATGTATTCAATTATTCATATTTATATATTATGTAGATAATTAACTAATAAATGTAAGTGTTAATTTGCAGCAATGTCAATATCTTGTTTATGTGCTGTTATATACCAAAAATTGTTCAATTCATAAAACCTAACGTTAGATGTTGTGATGATTTCATAAAATTACTATGATACCTACAGTTACTATGAATACATCCTGGGCGATTAAAAAAACAGTGCTTGTTTCCTTAACACAACAATTGTAAATAATAATAGTGTTTTTAAAGATATAATTCTTCCCAAAATCTACAAATCTAGTTTGTTTATAATAATATCTCATTAACATTCAAACTGCTGAACTTATTAAGATTAAATGTGGAAGAACATAGTTTCAGTTACTGTGTCCTGTTCATGAGGTAATGTTACTTAACCAACCATTATTTCATACTCCACTTGTCTCATTTTTTACATTATTCATAAAATGCTTCATTCCCCATTTTCAGGTACATAATATAACACTTAAATTAATAAAAGACAAGACTAATAAAACTTGTCCATTTGTGGTTTTTTTTTAAATTTTTAGTTGTCTTATAGCTTCTCTTTTTTTCTGAAAAGAAAATATTTTAGTTAGTACTTTGATCAAATAGAAAACTGACAAACTAAACTAAGATCGGTCCAAGGTTTGTTCAATAGGTAACTTTAATATTAAAACTCTTTACCTACTTAATTCTAAACTTAAAAATATAGTTAATTTGTCACTTTGCTGCTTATTGTCAATTAAAGTTTTTAATAACCAAACAATGTCAGTAACTCCCAAGGGACTTGAATTCAAACTTCTCATTCATTAACAATATTATAATAACTTTTCTAGTATATTGACTTAGTAAATAATTAAAGAAAATATCTGCTTACCATTACTTAGTATTGCTCACTAGATTTTATATTTCTAAAGTTCATAAAGTATAAATCCACTTTTTTTGATTAATTTAAATCAATATTATATCATTATCAGCTTCTATTATAATTACAATAAAATATATTTAGAACTTCTAATTATGTTCATTAGTGACTGCTTTCTCATCTGAAATATACAAATAAAATGTACAATCATTTTACTTTGTGATTACATAGTATATGCAATATTAAATGGTATATGTATTTTTCAAATTAAAGAACAATTTCATGAACTTACATGCAATATAAATATTAATAAAAGATATCCAATATAACTAGGATTTACCTCTACTAATTTGCTGATTTTCTTGATATTTTCATATTTATCTGTGTCTATATTATGTATTTCGTTAAAACGTCCAAAATATGACATGTTTTTAAAACGGTAGTCATTAAAGATGGCAATAGTTGTACTGAATTATTGCAAACAGCAGCTTTTGAGATCACGCTAAAACATGGCGGAGAAACGTCGTTTTTTCTACACTGCCGAAACATTAATTGGTCGTTGGCTACCGAATAGCGTAAGCGTTAATGTGTGTCTTTTCGTAGCCGGTAGCACTGTCATGGCGTCGCTTATTGTATCCCGATTCCCGACCAGCGCTTCCAGATTCACTGTAATTACAGTAGATTTACTGTATTTTAGACTTTTCTACTGTATACTGTAATGATAAAATACAGTGTATGAAAATACTGTATTTAATTTCCGTTCATATTAATTATCAAATTAATCAAATTTAATACGTTTTACGTATTACAAAATACGAAATATAAATTTGCAACCTAATCTAGAACCCAGAACCACTGACCTCTATCTATAGACAACTAGCAAACTCGGCGAACTCCGTTTCGCCACCCGATGGCTTCGTTTTATGTAACATTTCGTTTGGTGATCCCGCTTTTCTGTTGAAATTTTTCCTGAATTTTCTTTATCGTGCTATAAATCTCACGGAGCCCGAGACCTTTCCAACGAATGCAAAACCGTGGAAATCGGTTCGTGCGTTCTGAAGTTATAGCGTCAGGAAGGAAAACCCGACTTATTTTTATATAGTAGATGTAGAGTAGGATTGTTACCTACATATTAGTTTACGTGCTGGGAATTCCCCAATGAATCAGAACTAACGCTTAGCAAAAACTAACCGTCTAGTATTATCTTTGCCTCACTCAAACGCTGAGTGCGAACGCAAGTTTAGTGAAATTAATAATATAAAAACCAAGCAGAGGAACTGTCTGATCACAAATACTATTAAAGAAAATATGTTAGCTCAGCAAGCCATTCGTCGAAATTCTGAAAACTGCGTCAAATTTAATCCCACTAATGAAATGATTTTGAAGATGAATGCAAAAATTTATCAAAATGATGAGGAAATTATTTTAGAATAACTTACAATGATATGTATTTACAAATAAATTAATACAGCATCTTATTTTTCTTTTAATATTTAAACAAACTTTTACTGTAATTTTACTGTAATCGAATTTGAAATCTGCTGTATTGTTTTAAGAAACTACTATATTTTTTAGCTGACAACACTGTAATTTTACTTTTGGGATCTGGAAGCACTGATCCCGACTCACGCCTTTAGGGCCTAGGCTACCGACTGTCGACACGAGCTGTCATTTTCATACAAATTTAGTTTTCGACTTTCTACATACACTCAGTGTTGCCAACTTAGTGGATATTCCACTAGATCTGGTGGTTTAGATATATGTTTTAGCGGGCGAATTTTGGTTTTAGTGGCTAGTGGATTTTTCTAGTGGTTTAGTTTGTTTCATTCAGTGGTATGCTACGACATTTAACCACTAGCACGAGTGATATCTTTACAGGAAAAGACGAAAACGTTTACCTTATAAAGGAATTTTTTGTCATTATGTAGGCAACTCTGTAAAATTACGTTCGTTATTTTCGGGAATTTCCCGAAACAAGTTTAACAATTTCTTAAATTATTTTGATTATGGGCTTTATTCGTATGACTAATGGGTCAAATTTGATTTGAATTAATGAGATTTGTATGTGTTCGTTTCGTATGCATGCACAAAAATAGAAATACACAACACAGATACTTAGTAGTTTTGGTTATGCTATGCATCGGAGCGACCTTGTTTGTTTGCAAATGTTTAGTTTATTTTTAAAACAAAATGCCAAAACCGCAATATACGCAAAAGTTCCGGGATTGTTGGTTACGGGACTCCCAATTAAAGGACTGGCTGGAAGTGGTGGAAAGTACAGCTGGTGGCGGCTGGAATTTTGGTACGAGGTGCTGGATTTCGAAGACATTGCAGGAGAAAACCGATTTGAAGATTTAGCCACGTTTGCTATATCTTTATTAGTTTTACCGCACTCTAATGCGTAGAGCGATTATTCAGCATTATGAATATCGTGAAGACAAAACACAGAAACCGAATGAAGCTAGATCTACTGTCATCTATTATGACAATCCGCGCAGGTTTAAAACGCGAAGGAAAGTGTTGCAATAATTACATCTTGCCAAATTATGTAGTCCAGAAAATAGGAACGAAAGAAATGTACTTAAAATCATAAGGTGCAGAGGAATCCGACTCTGCTGAAGATGATTTTTAACGATTTTGTATGTCTTCTATAAGTTTTTTTGTAATGAAAATAAACGAATTTTATAATTCAATTTACAATATTGTTCTTTTATTGTCAAAAAATATATCCTAGCTGTATGCTATCCATCTAAAGTAAAGAGTGACATAGTCCATAGACTACTGTTTACTTCAGTAAAACATGTGTTTCCCGCGGTAAAAACAAAAAAATAGTGCTCGCCGGCTGCTTGCCTAACCCCCTCCTATCTGCGGACATAAAAATCACATCGATCCTATATTTCCTTTCGGCGTGAAAAAAGGATAAATAAACAAACACACTTACATTTATTTTATTAGTTAGTGTGGATTTTAGTGGTTTTCTGGTGGGTTGCGACGGCAAAATTGGTGGGTTCGTTAAAATTAAGTTGGCAACACTGCATACACTACCGTTAAGCCATCTTGGCTAGACCCCCAGATTAAACATATTAAGTGCATGTTTGATGTTAGACACATTAAATTTTGTGTGGATTTACAAATTTAAGCCTACATCTATGAGGTATGGTGGGTATGGTATGATCTGTTTATACTATATAGTCCTTCACGTTCTTTTAATAAACAGCTTTAAAAATACTTCGACAGTTTAACTACTTACTTCAAACTCTAGCGCAAATCGCAAATCTCTTGCGAGTATTCTGGGCTCTGGCAATGTACATGGGCACTGCGATATCACTTAACATTATGCCTCCTGCCTGTTTATACTTTTATCAAAACAAAAAATAGTAGAAAATTTAACCCCGTTGTCATAGCCCTTTCGACCACATTTAGTTATCTCTTGAGGCAAGCCTTCACAGCTTGATATCTGACTGATAACGAAATACTTTGGTTAAAAAAATGCTTAGGATATGTAAAAATTTTAATTCAGTGCTCTATAAATTACAAAATGGTGCAACATTTCTTCTTTTGTCTCCAACGAGATTCTGTTGATCGCCGATTATATACTTTTTGTATTCGCTTTTTATGAGTTTTATTACTATACTTATTGCTTATGCGAGAATCCTTTGACTGAACTCTAGCGCATTCACAAGGTGTACCTATCCTGCTTACAGTGTCAGTAGCACTGGGGCATTTTCTTTTTCCCTTGCTACATTTTTTATAACATTTCTCCGGGTCTTGACAGGGTGGAGGTCGAGGTCTGTGCTTGTGAACACTGCACGTTGGCGCTGATATACATGGTTTAATACTCTTTGTAGCTGCAATGATAGAACATGATTAGGAAAACGAATTAATTAACTTCAAAATTATATTTTAGTATTAGTTAAAAACGTCTTGTTTAGAAAAGATGTAGGTATAAAAAAGAGAATATAATTAGTTCATGAATCGTTTATTTAAACAGTTACATAGCTTAAAAATCAAATATTTAAGTATTTAATTAAATCTTTATGAGATCTACAAATTTGTTTGATAAACCAGAAGTTACAATATTGTACAACATTTCCGGGGTCTCGACACTCTCCCTCGATGACCCTTTCCAAGACAGCAATCCGCATCTGATCTCGGAGACCCTTTCTTTTTGGTGTAGTTAAGGTAGGACTTGCTCCCCGTTAGGCGATCATTTTTTCTCATTTTTGCTTCTTTTGACTTCCTACTGAGGAACTTCTCTACTTCCTTTACGCTTCGCGGGTCGGAAGATTTTAATTTTCCACAACTGCCGCATTTAGCTTTGGAGCGAGTTGACATTATGGATACCGCGCTCCGGCATGGCTTTATGCCTTTCGAAGTGGTTTTCTTGAGGCATTTTTCCGGATTTTGACATGGGGGTGGAGTAGGGTGACATCGGATGGGGGTACATGACGCCGACGGCGTACAGGGCGGATGAGACATTGGTGCCATAAAAGGTTACTCTGCAATACAAAAAATCCATAAGCTGAATTAAGCTTTTATAATATAAAATTCCACAATACCAAGCCTACAGGTAACTTGCCACTAAAAATCTATAGTTTTTAAGAATTCATGGTTACTTACCTTAAAAAGTTTCCTCTTTTTTCCCTTTCACTGACACAAAATCACGCAAAAATAAAGATTTACTTATCTAACATATTTAAGTTACTTACAGTTACTCATGGTAGGGGTATTTCAGGATGTCTGAATCACCAGTGCCAATTTTTAGTCTAGATAAGAAAAAAAAAATTGAGTCTCAAAATACAAAATATAAAATTACAACTTTGTACAAAAGTTCAATACCTTATCATTGTTTTTGGCTAAATTTAACAAATTCTCAATTGAACTTTTGTATTAAAAGTTTCCAGTGGCAAGTTAGGTTGAGGCTTATCTACATGGCTTTTTGTACAAAGCTGTACCATTAAACTGTACAATTACTTACCCATGATATTAAATGTTACGATGGAAATTAAATCATATTACTCTGTTATTTTGCTTTTTTTTTGACACAAAATTTTTTAGTTTCTGACAGACTTATTGATTTTCTTTATTCAATGTTGACATATTTTATCTTCTTTTTGTGATGGACAGTTACACATCCATAGAACACAATTATTACTGTACTTAATATCACGATTCACGATATATTTTTACTCCCTGATTCCTGTGATCGTTATTGACATATTTCTTATAATGACATAAAAATATTAAAAAACTAATTAGAACTTATAGACAATTTCTGAAATACTGTTTTTTACGTTTAATATTATTATTTATTAGATCCTTTAAATAAATAAGATCTTTTTAACCCTATGGCCTAAAGGATATTTGGCAGTTAATACTAAAAATTAAACTATCAACATTCATAATAATACATTTATTAAAACATCTATAATCTTATACAATAGAATTTATGAATTAAATATCTTTTATAGTCATTGTACATCTATAAGGCAATATATTATACTTGTTTATATGCATTATGGCCAATAACTGAAGCTTTGCCTTCAGGAATAATACTTGGAGATCTTACACAGCCATATTTATAAATTTTTTTGGGAATGTAAAGCCATTTAAATATCATAACAATACAGTTTAACAATAATACCTTTTAATTTAGTGACAGCATTTAAGCCTTCAAAAGCCAATTTCATAGAGCAGATTATAAGGATGCTCTCAATCCCTTTTCAATAGTGGCATATTCAATTATAATAATCATTATTATTAAAACACCAGTGGATTTGGCCAAAAATAGCTCATTTTTATCTCCTTTATTAATAAATACTTAATCATGTTACACTACTTTAAGCACTTATGCCCCCTGTTGATTTATGATTATGCTGTAATGAAAATAGGACAAATGTGTTAGTTGAAAAGTGTAACACGATTGATTTAGTCTTTGTGAATAAGGTTCTTATTTAAAATTAATTTATTACTTGACCATGGTCCGTCCATCAGAATAACAGAGTACACAAGGGTTATGTTTAAAAATGGGGTTACCATTTATTTCAAAGCAATATTTTGGAGTAAATGTATGATATTATAAGGCCGAAATTTTATGGATGATGCTTTTTCTCTGGTTTGGGTGCGAATGTTATTTGGCGCCGCGGTGCATTCATGTGAAAGTGTGGACAGTGCTCTAGTTCTCTTTTTTCGACGTTGATTCCTGATAGGTCGGGGGTTGATCCTGTAAAAAAAATTGTTCTTAAAAATAATGCATAAGTAAAAAGTATCAGTATTAAATGATCCTAAAAATTATTTAATAAGAGTAATTGGTTATATGACATTATATTTTAGTTTTAAAGCAATAATGAAACCTATACATCGATTTTAAGACAATTTAGAAAATATTAAGCCGCATATTAGTATCAAAAATAAAATAGTTTGAAATACAAACGTTTTTCTAAATCACTATAGAATCATTTTAAATAGGATTTTTTTTTAATTTCTGTCTCTTCCTTTGAAAGTTAACGCATGGTGGAAGTACTATAAAAATTTTCACGTATAATTATTTATCAAATAAAATGTTATGTTAAAGCAAATACTACAATATAATTCATCTTGTAAGGGCGTGTTGAGAATTAACCTCAATTGTCCTTAAGAAAATAATGTATTGTTCCCCTTGACACAATATTGATTACATTACAGTAGGTACATACAATATGTGTAACCTAACATTGAATCGTAGGGAAGACGCGTGGCAAAGCAACTCTTATGTTCACCTAGCTAAGGCTTAACGACGCGGGGCATCGATCAAAAAAGCTTCTGAGGTCCACGAGCAGACGGCTATCGTACTCGCAAACGTCAGCTAGCGAATGCCATGAGCATTTTTTTAAAATGGAATCTCGCTGTTGGCCTTAAGGGCCTTTACAGCTCGGGCTGTTTTGAAGAGAGTAGCTCGGCTGAATGGGGGTCTACCGCGACTAGCGCATGGGCGTCTTCTGCGAGACTCGGGCCTCGGTTTGGGCCGTCGCGGGGTGGTCAAAGGTGGCGACATTCCTCACGTAGAAGGGCGTATCGGTCGCGATTCCCATGAATGGCGAGTGAAGCACCTGTAGCCGGTGGATATTTACTGGGGCACAATGCGCGAAGACTACGCCAGCGCAGGTCATGCTCGGTCGTATACAGGCCTTGTACAATGTCACCTTTTGTCTAAAGGACATGTTACTCCTTTTATTCAGGAGGAAATAGAGGCGAGAGAGAACGAAAGAGGCCTTCTTGCGAACGTCGGCTATGTGCATACGAAAGTACATGCCGCTATCGAGCGTGACTCCTAGATATTTGACGGACTTTTGCCACGGGATGGATTGCCCGTATAGGGTTACCTCTTTTTTAGCCACGAGCTTGGTGTGACTTCGTATTATATAGAAGCCTCGCGCTTCTATGTTGTGTCTTAATTAATTTCAATTAAAAAGCCTTAGATTTCTTTTAAATTGAAATTAATTATTCTGATAATAACACTCAACAGAATAAATCACATATATATTATCTTAATATTATTTTTATCTTAATGAACCAATAAATACTACCGAATCAATTAATACTATATTACTCACATTATATGGAGGTGGAACATAGGCTGTTTGCGGTCTGTTGGGATCATAATAAGCGCTTTGCGCAGCTTCAGCGGCTTTTGCTTCTGAAAATGTTTACAACACTACTGCAACTTACATACATACCAATATACATACATACACAAAAATACACAATTTATATGCACACTAGTGAGCAATGGCTATGTCAATCTTAGTTAATTGGCTAGCACAAAAAAAAAACTATACATTTACAAATATTACACAAGTTATGATATGAGTATCAAACATGTCAAAATATAATAAAATTTACCATATATACCACCATAAAGGATAATAAACATATAGACCTGCAATAATTGTATTATCAATGTATTCTAACTAGAAAATAAATCTGTATTTTATAGCACATGTGATACCCGTTAATAAAATTTGATTAAATTACATGATATAAATTACACCCGTTGAAATAACTTCATGACCAACTTGAAAGATTCACATCTCATAAATGTAGCAAATTGTGCATTGTTTTTTTTTCATTATAATTTGTTTATAATTAAAATTCACATGTGCTAAATAATAAATCAGAACTTACCACTTGAAGACATTCCAGGTGGAGGTACAAAACCTCCTGCAAAACCTGCCGCGGGTGGATTGTTACCCGGATATCCAGGTGGGTTTCCGTTACCCGGGTAACTTGGAGGTGCGTTGGGATATCCGGACCCACCTGTTGCATCACTGCCCGAGAATCCGGTACCTTGCGGGTATGCAGCACCCATCACGCCAGGGTATGGAGGGGGACTGTTTGATACAAATACAGAGTTTGGTGCTGGTTGGTCGGGAAAAGCCTGCAAAAAGAAATATTAAATGTAATCAGTTTATGACCTTATATCATACAAGGAATATTTAATAAATATTAACATTGCGATACATTCTCCTTGGAAAAAAGGAAAATATAGGCATAGCCCAGACATTACATATTAAAATAATAAGAAAAACAATCAATACTCTTTTGGTTTTTAAAAATAGACATCATTTAGGTCGTTTGAGAAGGTATTCCTAAAAATATATAAAGTTGAAGTTCCCGCGATTATAAAATATCTCTGTTTGTTCCTAACTAAGTAGCTGGTAAATGACAACTTAGTTCAAAATTCCATGAACAATGAACCACATAAAATTATTTAAAAAAATAAAACAAATGGGTGTTTGCTTTGCGAATTGGCTCAGAAAAAAGGTTATGCTTACAGAGTAAGGCGGGACCCAGCCATAGTAACCTTGCGGTGGTGGGGCGTAAGCGGGCGGCGCAGCTGCGTACCATGGCCCACTGGGTGGAGTGTAAGGCGGCGGGGGCGCATTTGGGTTGGAGTGACGGGATGCTGAAGAGGATACCAGTATCTATTAGTTAATAGTAATATGGCGCACCCTAGAAGAGTGGTCATCATATTATAAAAATTATGTTATTGTTCGGCAATATATTTCTATTACCTTTTTATTAAAAACATATATATATATGCATTTAAAGTATGCTTAAAAAAAATTAAATTGTTCACAAAAGAACTCTAAAGGAAAACCAATTATGTAAAGATTAAATTTAAGCTGACCTAGAAAATTTTCTATTTAATAGCACTGAGAAAGAAGAATAAAAAAAGTTGAAAAGATAGTATTAATCTTACTGTAGAAAATGTTAAGATTCAAATTACCTCACACACTACAATGTATATAGATAGAGTCATATAAATATTTATGCAACTACACCAAACAACACTGATAGCAACTGTACATCCTTATCCATAAATAATATCTATTCTCAGTAAGATATATCCTGATAAGTGTTATTATAAGTAAAAATTATACCCAAATGTGCAGCTTTCAGCATTGCTGTTCCAAATTCAATTGCCCCACCGGATTTAAATGTGAGCTTAAACTTCACTTCACCAATAAAATTTCCATTTGGTTGAGCATGTATTTTTCCCTTGATGAAATTTGCACTAAACATTGGTTGTTCTACTGTTACCTAAAAAAATTAGACATAAATCTCAATAAATGTAAAAGAAGTATCTCAATATAAAAGGGTAAAATTTATAATAGATTAAAAAGTAAAGAAAATCTAACTGAATCTCTAAACTGCACCAGAAACAGGTAAGAGAAATTCTACTCACAACATTGTCAGTTTATTATAAAGCAGTTTACAGTTATTAAACAAAAATAATGTTTAAAGATCACTTACATCTTGCAATGCAACAAATGGGAAACTGAAAGATCTCACTGCATCAGTATTATTTTTAGAGTTATATATCATCCTGTGGGTTGTAAGGTACATACGTCCATTTTTGGGACCTTTGAATTGTGGGGTGTCATTGCCGTATAATTCCAAGGTTACATTGTCAGAGAACAATATGATACTGAAATAAGTAGAATTTTATTTTTATAAGCAGTTCTGTTATTAGTAATGATGATGAAGTATTAATATTGTGTTGAACCTAAATGCTATAATTATAATTTTCTTCAAAGCTCTTTTAGAATTTTATTACATTAAAAAAAACATCAAAGAAATATGGTGACAAACATGTAAATAGTATTATGCTTTAACAGTCAACTGGATCCTGCAACTTGTTAATTCAAATTTCAATCACACTAGACATCCAACAAGCTATATGAAAAATATAAAGAAGTACATGGGCTTTAAAGTTTAAACCAATACTCAGAGTCTTATTAAATACAGTAACAAATTGGACTTAAACACAATAAGATTTATCTTCTAAAAAATGGTTTATAAAATTAGCACTGAACAAGGTGACTCATTATTATTGCATCATTATTGTTGATCTTACAATAAGTAAACCATATAAATTTAAAATAGATACCACATTTAACAGTTTTTCACAGCCTTTAAATTTTTTACAGTTATTGAATTTTTTTGAGAAATAATGGTTTTTGATGTAGTGGTATAAAAAAAATTAAAAAGGTAAAATAAACAAGTAATGCTGTAAATTATCAATTCTATGACAATAATTTGGTAAAATTATATATAGCTATATGCAATGCTGCTAATCAAAGTAAATAGTGCAGATACAAAGCGATGACGCAGAAACATACCATTCTCCGGCGTGTATGAGTACACCATGATCAGCATGAGCTGTATTAAGAGACATTTTTAGAAATAATACTGTCTGCGACTTAAAATCAATTTATTTGGTACACATTTACCAATGACCATTAATATTTAAAACACAAAAACAGAATATACCTAAATACTCTCGACCTTTCCGAGAACTGAGAAGTTGCTAGATTACAGATATAGATTATAGTGATAACTGTTTGTAATATAAATGTAAATTGTCAAATGTCAATAAATAATAGTTTGCCTTGCGTCTACTCTAATTTTTTAAAGTTTTTTTTTTCCTTTATGGCTCTGCCAATGTTTGTGTATTAGCCAAATAGCCAGCGTCAAGTCTTTGAGTATTAAGCCAGAAAGGAGACGCCATCACTCGAACGATGCTAATTAATTTTTCTGCCAAAATATCGGCGGGGGACGAGGCACTCACACAGACAAAATTTTACTACAGAAACAAATTGCACAATGTTTGTACACACGCACACAAACCTAATTTGCTTACACAAGCGTAACCGCAACGCACACATTTAAAAAAATCGTATCTTTACACGTTACATGTACAGCACACATACGCAACAATCCCGAGATAATTAGAGCAACCACCATGTCGATAAGGAACGTCGATAAAATTTATTAATAGGAATATTATTCAAAGTAGGTGTTGCTGATTCCTTTAATTTTCTTTTGTTGTTAGCCAGCAACAAGAAACATGACGTATCAAAATGATCGGAGCAAACTTTACTTGTACGTTTGGGTAGCCATGTTCTCTGATTTTCACAAGCTTTTATCCATTGTTGTCGACGGATAGGGTCTTTTGAAAATCTATAATAAAAATAAAACTGTTTTATTTCAAACTAAAAAAATGTATCCATAATTACATTATATTGTTCATTCGTTCAATAATTAATCGATAAAAAAATAGTATGTGTCCCCTCTCTAAAATGACGTAAACCGGCGTTGGTGTGTGGCTAACTACCAACTTAGGAAAATAACCATTATTAGGATAAATTCATGTGATAAAATTTTATAATTTTTCACGTCCTTTCTTCGTTAATTAAAGACATTAGTATAATAAGAAAATTTGAAGTGTCGGGTAAACCTTCAAAGTACTTGTGAGCGAATCCACGAACAGGACAACTAATCAATAGTAAAGCATATTTACTTAAGTCATTGAACAATATTATCGCTATGTAAGTACCATCTGTTAGTAAAAAAATTCGTAGTGCGGAACTTTGCAATAAACTGGCAACATTGACTCGGCATTACTCGGCAATAAATATTTATTTGATTTTCACGTATTCTTATAATATACGGTAATATTACTTAAGAAAATACATTACAGATGAAATGTCACGTTGTCTTTTTGTACACTCGATGTGTCAGACCTTTTTTTACAGCCGAATACACTGCATCCAATCATTTTTGTCGGAGCTCTTTACACTAACAAGCGTCATACCGGAATGGCGCGGAAGGGTCGAGAAACAGTTTTATATAACGCGTATGTCCAGCGGGTTCGTACTTTGACAGAGGGGGACGCGCGTAAAGGCGACTCCTTTCTGGCTTAATACTCAAAGCGTCAAGTATAAGATTTTTATAATTCGCACTTGTAATTGCCATCCTCGGCCTAGAACGTATTGCTACGTTCTAAACCTTCACAGTCTCCTTTCTTAGGTAGCATACTCACTGCTTGTCTTAGAAATTCGACCGTGTCCTCCATGTACGGTTTAAGCACTCGCCCGGTACCGCACAACCCTCCCAAAGGCCGAGAACAAATTTAAATTAAATTAAAACTTGCCTTCGAACCGGGAATCGAACCCGGTAGGCGGTACCCCTCACCTAGCTGCCACTTAATAATACCACTAGGCTTAAAGTTATTTTGACTACGGGTTTAATCTTACTGTGCCAAGTCAAAAATTAAAAAAATGGTTGTAACTTTGGTGGTAATAACTAGGTACTGTAATATTTTATAATGACCTATAAATTATATTTAAATGTGTAATCAATAATTATTGGGCAGTACCCGTACTTACGTCTATCTGTTATAGAAACATCTGTGGATTACTACTCTGGGCTGTAAATGTTTTGAAGTTTGTAATTTGATGTTCCGGCGCAACGCGCGAGAATTGAGATTCTAATTTCTATTGACTTTTATTTTTAGATTTTACCTAGCAAATCAAAACTTTTATAATTTATTGTATTTGCTACCAAGGAAAGGTATACACATATTATGATTAGTAAATAGATAACGTTCTTTGTAATCTATAGTACATTGTTAATCATGAATCAAGAAAATATAAAACCCATAAACAAAGATACGGTGCATAAAATATGTTCTGGGCAGGTATGAATTTAAAATATTTAACATTTTTTAAATAATTTTAATTAAAGATGCATCCTTCACTTCTAAACTAACTTAGATAGGTTTTGGTACATATAAACAATTTAGGTAACCGCTACTTAAATGTTATGCCTATAGGTTGTTCTTAGCTTAGCGGTTGCTGTGAAAGAGCTTTTAGAAAATTCTCTGGATGCTGGGGCAACAAATGTTGATATTCGTTTTAAGAACTATGGTGTAGATCTTATAGAAGTTTCTGACAATGGTACTGGAGTAACTGAAGATAATATGGCTGCATTAAGTAAGATTTGAGCTTTTAATAGTACCTAATTTATTTAAATTAATATAAAATGATTTACATTATATACATACATAATATTTAATGCTAATAAGTATTTTTTTACAGCACTACAATATCATACTTCAAAGTTAAATGACTACTCAGATCTACTTGGAGTTACTAGCTTTGGCTTCAGAGGAGAAGCTTTGAGCTCTCTTTGTTCATTGGCAAATCTTACAATTATCACTAGACATCAAACAAGTAGCTATGGTAATTAAACCTTAATTTTTAATTTAATAATAATACCTTATTATTTAATTAAAATATTCTTGCAGCAACTAAAATACAGTATGATAACAAAGGTAAAATTTTAAGTAAAACACCATGCTCAAGACAAATAGGAACTACGGTCACATTAACAAATCTGTTTTCCTCTCTACCTGTAAGACAAAAGGAATTTCATAAAAACTCTAAAAGGGAATTTAATAAGATGACTAACTTATTGTATGCATACTGTCTTATATCAAAAGGAGTTAAGTAAGTAGTTGAAGAAGAATTAAATAACTATTATACAATTTTTATTTCACATTTAGATAATATTTTTCAGAATCACTTGCAGTAATCAGACACAATCAAACACAAAATCAGTTGTAGTAGCAACTACAGGTTCACAATCATATAAAGACAACATAGCATCTGTCTTTGGTCATAAACAAATTCAGAGTTTACTTGAAATTAATACAGAAATTGTATCTAACATCAAAGAAAACATATTTAAGGGCTTATCAGCTGAAGTGAAAGAACATAATGAAACAATTGAAATAGATGATGTTGAAATTGATTTATCTGAAGATTCTAATGATGCTGATGCAAATAAAACTCACAATAATCAGAGTGATAGCTTTTCTTTATCACAAAAATCACAAGGATATAAAAATATTCCAAGCCCAGTTGAATTGGAGGGGTTTATATCTTCATGCGAACATGGAAGTGGAAGGTCTAGTACAGATAGACAATTGTATTATGTCAATTCTAGGCCATGTGAGCCAACAAAAATTATTAAACTAGTCAATGAAGTATATAAACAGTATAATTCAAATCAATATCCATTTGTGTTTCTAAATATAATTATAGATAGAGATGCTGTTGACGTCAATGTAACTCCAGATAAGAGAAAAGTATTTCTTACTAAGGAAAAGGCCATTTTGGATGTTGTAAAGGCATCTTTAATAAAACTTTTTGAGAATATCCCTAATACACTAAAATTAAATTCCACTTTTAGTGAAGACCAATCTAAAGTGTTAGTGCCTAATTTAAGCCAACCTAGAATCTTTAATTCCTTTATACAACAATTTAATAAAAATAAAGAAATAATTACTGATTTGTCTGAAATATCTGAAAAGAATAAATCCAATGATTTAAAAAGAAAATTACCAACAAATTTGGACAGTTTTATATCAAAAATAAAGAGAAGTCATGAAACTGATGATAAAAAGAATGATCATGAAATACCAATTAATAATGAACTTAGCGAAGCAAGTTCAAACAGTAATTCTCCCAATGCCACACTAAAACAGGATATAGACTATGTTGAAGCCACCCCATCTTCATCAGAAACATCAAATGATAATGTACAGGATTATAAGAAACATTCAGATTTTATAGAAGTAGTTACTACTAACGGACCCGAAAATAAAGATAATCTAATAACGAAAGATATAATTTATTTAGAATCTACAGAAAAATTACCAGCAACACAAATTTTAACACTATCAAATGTGATAACAAAAGATTTGCATACAATATACTGCAAAACAAAAGATCCCAATAAGAAAACTTCTAAAGAGAAAATGGAAGAAATAAAAACTTTTGATAATAAAAAAGTGAAAACGGACCACAATGACTTGGGAAAAACATCTAGACCATTTGTTACCTTTAAAACATCTTTGGAACAGGTTAAATGCTTAACTGAAATTTATAACAAGAAAAGCAAAAAGCAATTACCCGAAAGAATAAAATTTAATAGCCGCATTGATCCTGTGTTTAATAAAAAATGTGAAGAAGAATTAAATAGGGAAATATCTAAACATTCATTTAAACAGATGCAAGTGATTGGTCAATTTAATCTAGGATTTATCATTACCCGCTTAGATGATGACCTTTTCATCATCGACCAGCATGCTACCGATGAGATTTATAATTTTGAGACCTTACAGAAAACAACTGAACTCACAAGTCAAAAATTGGTTATGTAAGTTTCTATTTCCTGGTTTTAGTAATTTTAAGTTGTAAAATTATTTGATGATTTATAATACATATTTCTGTTACATTAATATTTTCTTGAAATATTTAATGATATATAGACCACAAGCCCATGAACAAAAAATACCTGTGAAATGACCCAACCTGAATTACGCTTAGAAGGCTGTTACTATATCTGAAAATAGCTCTGAGCACTATGCCGTCATTTCTGAGCGGTACATGTGAGTACGTGAGTGAATGGACTTTCTCAGGTACAATGGGGGAATTTCGACTAATTATTAATGTACGGCTTTGTTATAAGTGTATAGATGATTAAAAATAAATGTCGA
The DNA here is from genome assembly GCF_905475465.1 of Pieris napi. NCBI lineage: Eukaryota > Metazoa > Arthropoda > Insecta > Lepidoptera > Pieridae > Pieris > Pieris napi. The sequence continues at coordinate 4,178,369 of NC_062237.1, read as the reverse complement.
AAAACCTAGTGCCGTACAAAAGTGATGGTGCCGGAAGTCGGTGCAAATTTTTAATTCGACGACAGTTGCAGAAGCAATATAGGTCATTTATTACTGTACGGCATTTGTGTGATTCCTTTTGGACACATATACAGATACTTTACCCGTAAACGCCGTACATATTTCCAGCGGAGCGGTCGAAAGCCAAGGGTCGGAACCCTACCCCTACACCCATATACCCTAAGGTCATTGTAAAATGTACGGCAACATGTTCAAAATATTATTTGACACGGACAATAATATTTTATAATTATGCCGTCCAAATATTATAGTTAATATTTGTGTAATTAAATATTTATCGAAATTTCAGGATTTACCAAGTTCTTACTGCTGTAAGATCAGAGAATAATGTACGGCAACTTGTTTTTTTACATAATGTTACTAAATATTACCGTTGTACATTATAGCCGTTCATTATAAATGGTAACAAATAAAAATATTATGATAAAAAATATATGAAATTTCTGAAATTTAGATGACTTTTCAAATGCTCCTAGAGTAATATGGGGAGTAATATTTTCAAAGATTATTGTTATTTTATATGTAACAAATATAAATAAACAAAAAAAACCAGATGCCGTACATTTTACTCCAGATTATTCTTTACAGCTGATAAAAACTTCGACGACGTTTGAGGTGTCCCTTAAGGTCATTAATAACTGTACATATCTGAGTATACTACCATAAGGCTGTAAAGTATATTTACAGCCTTACCTTACCAGCAGAGAGAGGTAAAGTAAAAATGTTTTTAACAAAAATAAAAATATAATACAGGGCGTCCCAAAGTTATGAGACATGAAGGGAAAGTACCTTAAATATCGCAGATAGGGTATTTTACTAAAAGAAGACTTTATGTTATTTTTAAGTTAGTAATTCTACATTCAAAGATTTTTTAAAAACTACTTGCCTCGTCTGGAAATCGAACCGGCTTAAATTTAAAAAAAAAAACACCCCTACTTTTATGATGCCAATCGAAAGAATGGCCAAAACCTAATAACTTTTTTAAAGTAACAGACTCGTAGGGGATTTTTTTAGGCCGAATACGATAGATAATGTTTTTAATTTGATTAAAAAGATATATTCACGCTGTTCCTTTCTTTTAAAATACTATGTTACTTAAGAAGAGTTATTAGTTTTTGGCCATTCTTTCGATTGGCATCATAAAAGAAGGGGTGTTTTTTTTACATTTAAGTCGGTTCGATTCCCAGACGAGGCAAGTAATTTTAAAAAAATCTTTGAATGCAGAATTAATAACTTTTAAAAATAACATAAAGTCTTCTTTTAGTAAAATACCCTATCTACGATATTTAAGGTACTTTCCCTTCATTTCCCATAACTTTGGGACCCCCTGTATTGGTAGGCGGTGGTAGCGGACTATCGAAAGTGTACGGCATTTATCTTTTATTGAAGATTGTCTAAAGTATTAATAACCTGTGTTATTGCCGTACAGATAAAAGTCACCGAAAAATGACTCTTTTCTGAGGAAAGTAATTTACCCCATACACCTATGTGTTCCACAAAAAATGTACGGCATGCTGGAAAATGTTATCTATTTGTGAAGTACTCTCAAGATCATTTAATTTTATGTTGTTTCATATCATCATCACCTATATGCTAATCAGACATATGTTGCGACCCTTGGCTTTCGACCGCCCCGCTGGGAATATGTACGGCGTTTACGGGTAAAGTATCTGTATATGTGTCCAAAAGGAATCACACAAATGCCGTACAGTAATAAATGACCTATATTGCTTCTGCAACTGTCGTCGAATTAAAAATTTGCACCGACTTCCGGCACCATCACTTTTGTACGGCACTAGGTTTTTCGACATTTATTTTTAATCATCTTATAACATATAACAAAGCCGTACATTAATAATTAGTCGAAATTCCCCCATTGTACCTGAGAAAGTCCATTCACTCACGTACTCACATGTACCGCTCAGAAATGACGGCATAGTGCTCAGAGCTATTTTCAGATATAGTAACAGCCTTCTAAGCGTAATTCAGGTTGGGTCATTTCACAGGTATTTTTTGTTCATGGGCTTGTGGTCTAATATAAAATTCCTCCAAAGACAAATTTGCCCGGCATTGTGTTTGGCAGAACATGCGACCACTATTGTACCACCTTACACACATTTTTGTACCATAGTCTTGCAATTAATTATTATTATTATTATGAAAGGACCCAATGAAGATGGATGAAAAACAATGGCTGAGTTTAAAACTATGTACTAATTCAATTCAGAGCTTTCTTAGCAGGAGCTGTTACCTCAAAAGTTAAATAAGCTCGAAACTGTTCTACCAAACACTGATGTTTTTATTTTAAATTTAAGTACAATTATAAAATACAAAAACGGTGCGTGTAATTATGTACGCGCGTAAGAAGTTATACTTCTTTGGCATTATTAAAAATTGTTTTTGATTGCATGCAAATAATTAATTACAATTAAATAATACAAGACTGGAAATGGAATCATTATAGTCAATAAAGTTCAGTTTACATTTGAAAAATTAAATAAATAAATATTTATTATTATTCTTTTACATTAAGTGTAACATAAATTCTAGTATTATTCGAATGTTGTTTTAAATTATGTCCAATGCCGTAGCATCTTCCGTGGGCAACTTCATTCTGTTAATTTTGTGTCACGGTGCGCGCGCATCGTAAAATTTCACTCTCATCAATTTTTCATAACATAAAAAGAAGTATAACTTCAAAAATTTCTCAAGCATCACACTTGGGGTTAAGTCATTAGACTTATTACAGAAAGGATAATAAGGTATAGAAATGGTTGGCCTTCAATTAAAAAATATAATAATTTTTTTAGCCCTCAACAGCTTGAGCTCACTGGTGTCAATGAGCAAATATTAATGGATAATTTAGACATATTTAAAAAAAACGGATTTACTTTTGATATCGAAGAAAACGCTCCTATAACCAAAAGAGTTAAATTATTAACATTACCAATGTCTAAGAACTGGATATTTGGCAAGGATGATATTGAAGAGCTTTTATTCATGCTAAAGGTTTGAAAATAATTGATAATATTTTGAAAAACTAGGTGATCTTTTACAAGAATTTTACCACCTGTATATATCCTTTTGACACATAATTTTTGGTTTTACTATGTCATTCTTACATATATATAAGTATTCACAACTAGAAGCCAGGCAATGGCCAGTTTTTAAGAAATTATCGTACAATAAGAGATAGATTTTCTGCTCTTTACAGGAATCTCCATCAGAATACTGTAGGCCTAGCAGAGTAAGAGCAATGTTCGCGTCGCGAGCTTGCAGAAAGTCTGTCATGATAGGCACAGCTCTTAGCAAGGCGGATATGAGACAGTTGGTCGATCACATGGCAGAAATCGACAAGCCCTGGGTAACAATCATTGCTATCCTATTTATTTATAGAATTGTATCAGAAATACAAAATATATTTATTTAGTGGAATCTCGATAACTCAAATTTGACGGGAAATGCAAAAACTCGATTTAACGAGTTTTTGAATTATCAAGAACTTCGAGATTCATATGATTTAACAATTTTGCTCCATTTATCTATCTCATAGTTAGTTCCAAATATCTACACTTAAGGGCCGATTTACATTATCTTAGTGTTTAGCAGAGTGCTTTAGGATAGTACTTTAGTTGAAACATGGAAACGCTACTTGCTTTAGTAAACGCTACGCTAAAGAACTTGCCTTTCAAGTTGTACTAAAGTACTCTCCTAAACACTAAGATAATGTAAATCGGCCTTAATGCTCTCGGTGTTGTATACTAAAATTTACGATGACTTTGTGTTAGAGATTCAAAAAATCTAGCTTAGTATGTACTTAAAATAAATATAATAAATGAGTTTGATGTTCATCTGTTTAAACTATTTCACATCTTGGATTATATTACGATTCTGACCATGTGAAATTTATTTTTTAAAGTAAAGTTTGTAATTATAAAATTAGTTTCCTAATCAATGAATATTAATTCATTATTTGAAAATGGATTATTACTATTCAAAAAGCATTAGTAGTCCGTTAATTAATTAAACTTTATTTCAGAATTGTCCGCACGGGAGGCCAACAATACGCCATTTGGTTAATTTGGCTATGGTGCATACTTGCTAATTAATTTTTATTTACTTTAAATCATGAACACAAAATTTTTATACATAATGTTTTTATTACTAATGATCAAGATAGTACTGTGATATAAATAAAAAACTTTAACAATTTTAGTTTTTTACTTTATGTTATACACTTATAGTTTTAAATATATTAAACCCCGTATGAGCAGTTGTAACCATAACTCCAGGTATCTGCTTGTGCCAATGAAGTTCCTTAATATCTGTCTGTCCTTGATGTATAAAAAGTAGTTGGGGTGGTAAGTTCTGTAATTAAAAAAATATCTTAAGACTCAATAACATAGATTAACACACAGACTTATAATAATATATTAAAGTAAATTAAAAAAAAAAAAAAAAATTATTAATAGCTTTTTAGCTATTGTGTGTGGTTTTGTTCATGTTCAGTCCTTATTCTTATTAGCAGTGCAAAATGCACTGTGCAATTTTAAGTGATTGGTGAAATTTTACATAAAATATTGCAACATTGCAAAAAAGCAGGGCAGGTAGTTTTATATAAAACAATCACGTACTTAGGGTTTCCCAATTTTGATGAAACTAATATTACTTATGTATTTTAATTCGTAAACTTAAATTCTGGTAGTTTGACCAATGTTTACAACTGTGCATAATTCCTATTGTTTAAATGAATATTCCCACCTTTAATTCCTCATCAACAACTTCATCGTCATCTCGTTCAACAGCCAAGTCCCAGAAGGCTACTTGATTGTCTTCACCAGAAGATGCCAAAACTGAAGCTTCTGTCCAATGCCACTCTACCGAGGTTATTGGTGCTGTATGGTGTTTAAATGTACCAACTGGGGCAGTAGGGAATTGCCTTAAATCCCAAATATGTAAGACTCCATCATCTCCACCTAACAGGAAATAGTTTTAATTATATAACAATTTACATACATACAAGGATTATGTGGTTTTATCCGATATATTTAGTTATTATATTTTCATTCATTTTACTATTTGGTTGTTTGGTATGCGTTTTATAGTGACAGGCATCTTAAAATGCTTAAATAAATTTTGGAATGTTAATAAAACATCCAGACACCCAGTAGGCACTGTTAAGAGCCTACTAGGCCTCACAAAGTAGACAATTTCAATTTCTATACAGGTATACTAACCACTGGCTATAAATGGTTCTTTACTATTCCATGATATTACATTCACATCGTTTTGGTGAGCATTTTCTGCAGTCAACATGCATGCTTTGCTAGGGGCTGCTCTGGTGTCCCATATCCTAATTGTTTTGTCCACTGAACAAGTTGCCAATACATTCCTAAAAACAAAAATTTAACTGAATTAAAATTAATTTAGCCTAAAATTGATATTTATTACAATAGTACATCAAGATCAAGTTATATTTATAAATAAAAAAAAACCTTTCATTAGGAGACCATTGGATATCTTCAACTGAGCCTGTATGACCAACCAGAGGCCTTTGATCCACTGTCCATGTTCCAGCTTCATTTGGTTTCCAAATGTGGATGTCTCTTCTACAATCTCCTGTTGCTAACACCTGTAATGTTATACACAATTTAAAATCTTAATCCTAAATAGAGTTATCATAAGAATTAAATAATATTTTCCACTCCATTAGGAAACATATGCAGCAACTTACACCTGGTTCAGTTGGGCACCAATCTAATCCAAAGCCTTCTAGCTGATGGCCATTAAAAGAGTATAAAGGTTTAACAGGATTAGCCACTGTATCAAGATTGTATCTTTCTAGTAATGCTGGTTCATCAACAGCTTGCAATTGCTGTGTTATATTCCATACATCAACTCTCCCCAGTTCAGACCAACTTGCTGCTAACACAGAATTTTTAAAATTAGTTGCCTGGAACAAAAAAGTTGTTGATTATATTATAGTAACAGCAGGCAACAGGGTTGTTGTTATTTACTTTATGGACAAATACATTATTAATTTCTACATAACTACGAAATATTATGTAAGTGCCTAAGATCTTAAAGGCAAAAATGATTTCTTAAAGGCTTTGTTAAAGAAATCATGGGAAGACATAGTATTAGTATTAAAAACACATACCCTTATCCTATTGACACAGCCTTGGTTTTTAATGACAGCAAATGTCATTTCTGGTTTCTGCTCTTCATCTTCTTCTTCATCATCGTCATCTTCACTTTCTGATGCTTCATCCTCTCCTTTTGAAGTTTGATGAAGGTTTGACATTTTGAACACTAGAATACTTAACATAAAAGTTATTAGCTTTAAGAAGCACTAGATGAAAAAAAATGTTTTACAAAATGTTTATACTTATTAAGGTGTGCGCTTTGTGCTTGTGTACCGGCGACGAGATACGCCGTCATCGGAAATTGATGTCTATCATTTCCTAGATTATCTTGTATAATATCGAAGCTTAGGCACGGAGCTCCGGTCTGGGCCTGGTGCAACATAACATACGCAGACTGGTCACATACCAGCTGCTCATCTTCTTTTAGTTCTTGACCAGGAAGGAATGTTTTGGGACGATCGTCGTCGTCATCTGATTTTTCGTCCATCTCATCATCTTCACTTTCAGAGGAACTTGCTTCCATTGGTTCTTCATTTTCCATTGACATTTCTGAAAATTTTATTTGCTACAAAAGTAGTAAAATAACTAATTCTTCAGAATATATAAACTTGTAAAGTTCAATTTATAAAATAAAAGAGCACTTTACAACACGTGATTGGTAATGTCAAAGTCGAAAATAATTGTCAGTTGTCAGTAGACAGTAATTAATGTCTAATTAGGCAAGACAAGTCTTGCTGTCTTCCGCGCAATCACCCTAAGGTGGCGCTGGGAACCCCGTTGCGCCCATGGGCTTGCGGGGGGTTGCGTTGTACGCGCCACGCTCAACGGCGGGGCGGTCGTTGAGGCGGGCCTGGAGCAGCCCTAAGCCAAGACAAGGCCCAAGCCCGGTCTAAACCCCCATCCATCCACATTCCACACTCTCCAGTCTCCACTAGGTGACACGCGACTGCGAGGGTGTGGATGGGGGCTCGCGTATGTAAGAGTAAGTAAGTAAGTATGAGATAAAAGGAAAGTTTGTATTTATAACCAGCCCTTTGTGAAAATATATTTCAGTAAGTAAAAATAGATGAGAACTATGTGTAAAAAAAATATGAAGAAAAAAAACCAATAAAAAGTTATAAATAATATTTTATTAGTTTAATTTACTCATATTACTATATTTCTATATATAATCATTAAAAAAACATGTGTGTGTACTTATGTACACGCGTTAGAAGCTATACTTCTTTGGCTTACGCCAAGATAAAAATCTTTTAAAAAAATTTATCTTTCGCCTTTTTCTACGTTTGTAGAAAAAATTACACTAACAATAGAAAAAAGGTATTTAATACATTGAAAGTATTATTATAACACATTATCTAGTTTAATTAACTTTATTTAAATATCACAAAAAAAATAATTTCTAAATCCTTAATTAAAGAAATGGACATTTTTATTTAAAAAATTGGCTATATTATTGCGTATATCCTATATATAATATACTCTATGGTTTAATTTTGTCTGTGGTTTTTCAAGATAATATATATTTTTATTGGCCTACAAGGCCATAAACTAAAAAAAAAAAAAATATCTTACTGCAAAATAAAAACATTAAAAAAAGAAATGGCTTTAAGATGTTTAAACTTTGTTAAAAATATTTCAAGGAATAAATCGATAATATCTTTCGTTCGTCATAATTCTTTTAATATTACAGAAAAGGAGCGCGCTATTCCTGCTAAAACATTTAAAACAGAAAATAATGTAACCTACCTAGAAGACCCAGATACTTTTGGGACTATTTCAAAAATACCAATTATTAAAGATGAAATAATTGAAGATGAAGGAGACCTACAAGAAGAAAACTTTCAAAGTAGCCGCCCATTGAAATCGCAACAGTTAACAATAAAACAATATAGTGACATTATCAAACAATATGTACAAAATAAGAGAATAAAAGAAGCTCTAGATGTATTAGAAGTAAGAATGCTGAAAGAAGATAGAGTTAAACCTGAAAATTACATTTATAATATTTTAATTGGTGCATGTGCTGAAGTTGGTTACACAAAGAGAGCCTTCAAATTATACAATGACATGAAAAAGAGGGCACTTAAACCTACAGGAGACACATATACATGTTTATTTGAGGCCTGTATGAACAGTCCTTGGAAAGAAAATGGTCTCAAACTTGCAAGAAATTTAAGAAATCTCATGATAGAGAAAGGTGTTGAACCTAATTTAACAAACTATAATGTAATGATTAAGGCATTTGGTAGATGTGGTGATTTACCTATGGCCTTTAAAATAGTAGATGAAATGATTTCAAAGAAAATAAAGATTAGAGTCCATACTTTCAATCACCTTTTACATGCATGTATCACAGATAAAGAATCGGGGTTAAGACATGCTCTTATTGTTTGGAGGAAAATGTTAACACTAAGAGAGAAACCCAACATTTATTCATTCAATCTTATTTTAAAATGTGTAAAAGAATGCAATTTAGGGAGTAAAGACGACATTCAAGAATTAATAAATATTATTCAAGGGTCAATACTTCAAGCTAATAATAAATCTAATAGGCCTCTCCAAATTGACTCAAGTAAAAATAAAGATTCAAAAGATGAGATAAAATTATTATCACCCTCATCTGTTAGTAAAGACAATGACAATGAGCTACAAAACTCTTATGATCACAGTGCAAATCAACTTTTACCAATACCATTAAATGAAGAACAAGGTAATACAAATCAGAATAAAGAAAACAGTATTACTTTAAGATTTGTTACACAGAACACACCCAGCAAAACTAATCAAAGTGTCCCAAATTTACTTTCACAAACATTACAACTGGAGCAAGTTTATGGCCTACAAGAGGTAAAGAAAGTGCAAGATAAATTTGCTATTGTAGGAGGCCAAGATGATTTTTTAGAACAAATGGCATTTTATTCTGTAAAACCAGATATTAAAGTCTTCACCCAAATGCTAGAAGTTATTGACAATAATATAGAAGCTGAAAATAAAGTTTTATGTACCATTAAGTCAATGAAATTACTGCCCGATATAGAATTTTACAATATGCTCATTAAAAAAAGGTGTCTAAGATTAGATTATGAAAATGCATTTGTAAGTATTATTTTACATAGCAATAAAGTAAAAATTCTAACTTGTGACCATCAAGAACACTTTTTTGTTTCAGGCAGTCAAGGAAATTATTGAAAAAGAGTCCAAAAGAAGGATGAGGCTACCTAACAAAAAACGCAGATTAAAAGTTAATATAATGACTTATGGCATACTAGCAATGGCCTGCAAAACAAAAGAAGATGGTGAAAAACTTTTAAATGAGATGAAAGAGAAACAACTTAAGTATGAATTATTTACTTTTAAATAAGTATCTTTTCAAGTGTATTAGACTATTATGCTTTTAATAGAAAAGGAATATTATGTCTTGATTAATACTGTTAAAGTGACACAAGATTTTGGAAAATAATAGATGAAACAATAGGGATATACTATATTTATGTATATACTGTTGATATTAATTCAAATTTTTTCTTTGATATTAATTCCATCTACCACTCTTCCAGACTCAGACTAACAGTAACACAGTAACCTATATAGTCTGTCTCACTCTAACGCGTACCGGCCGCGCTTACGTTACGTCACCGATCTCGTAAGAGAGATGTGAAACGCAGTATGCGTTCTGTCCCGCTTCATTCACTTCGCTCAATGCCCGCGATATAATCTATGCTTAAAAAATATTATTTTAGCTGTTTATATGTTTTATATAATAAAAGGGCAATGGTTGTTAAAATTGTTTCAGAGTTAACATCCAGATTTTAGGCACCCTACTTAGGCATGGGACAGCAAACTCAAAATTTGGATATGTTTTGTATGTAATGGATATTGTAAAACAGGAGAATTTGAAACCCAATGATATATTTATGAAACATCTAGAATTATTCAATGAGAAATGTGAAGCAATAGTCAAAAAGGTTTTAATTTTTTAAATTTACAATTATCAATTTATTAAGGCCATTATTTATAAATATAATGTATTTTTCAGTACAAACAAAAACAAGTCAACAGTGTTTTTGTTGATGCATACAATGGATTCAGTAAAAGTTATAGTAAATGGTTAACAGAAGTGAATATTGAGGAAACATTGCAAATTGAAGATCCCTGGAAGCAATTCCAAGAACCTCATCCAGAGACTGTGCAAAGGGAAACCTTTAAAATAGACGAGCCCAAAAGGTTTTATAAAAGAAATCGAAAGTTTGTGCCTCTTATTGTTAAGGTCAATTAAAAATATACTACAATATTAGTTTGTTTTTATTTCAAATAAAAATGCACATTAAATCTTAATATGGTGCAATTTTCGGTTGAGTTCTTCAAACTTCAGAAGCTTACGAATAAAGAAGTCACCATAACGATGAGCCACTTTTGTGTCAGCAATGTGTATCATGTCATTATCAATGTAGAAATCCAACTGAAATAATAAAACATGATCTTTTAAAATGGACACTAAATTTGCATTATCTTCAAGTACTGTTTAAAAAATAAATCTGTATATAAAACAAAACACACGTTTTTAATGTTGAATAATTGCAATACTTTAAATATTTTGTAGAATTATGTTCGACAAGGCGTAAGGCTGACCTAAAATTTAATAAATAAGTTAAAGGGCTGTATTACAACATGCAAGACACTGGTTTTACAGAATTTGAAATAATATAGTATGCTCATAGATTTCAACAATTAGCGCATAAAAGATAATCCTCTATTGAAGCATATAATATAACTAAAATCATAAATTATGAATTTAGTTATAATATGTCACCCTAAAATTGTAAATACCATTATTAGGTTGCGTTAATACTCTATATCGCGAGATTGTTAACTGTCGAAAGATACGTTAAATTGTAAGCAGTACGTTGAGTTTCACAATCTTTCGACAGTTCACAATCTCGCGAGATAGATTATAATCTAACGGTATTTAAAATTTTACGGTGATATATCGACGTAGGAAAGCATATTTGCTGTAAGTAGACAAAATACCTAAAGTGACTTTTTACTGCCATAAGAATCAGAAAAAAAAACCGCATCGAATGTCCCGGGTCCTGTGCCTCTACGATGAAAAAAAAATTACATACGCCGTTGAAAACGCCCGTACTTATATTTTTTTTAGCAAGATTAAATGCTATATGTAGACCAAAATCCAGTCATTTTAGACAATTTGTACTTACAGCAAAAGAAAAACTGCATTTTTTTCTTTACAGATACTTACTTCTTCCCATTTAAAAACTTAACGCTACTTACAGCATTTCTGCGGCGTGTGATTTTTACATTCGTTTCCTTACAGCAGTTTTTTTTTACCATTTACGACATTTTATTTCAACCAAACATTACATTACCAAATGACCCACTGCATTTCTAGATCTAATCATAATTATAAACTAATCTTACATCTTGAATTGCAATTGAAAGTACCCAAATACATAAATGTACTGCATACAGCATATTTACCGCCTATAAATTGATAATATTTCCGCGCGTACATTTTTCTTCCTTAGTTACGGCGTTTTAAAGGTTTGTGATTTAAAAAACTGTTTGCTGTAACTAGCCAAACACGTACTTATAGTAACTTTGGATAAAAGGTTTACAATGCAAATGGTGACTGGCAGTTAAATAAATATATGTTTCAAAAATGGTAGCAATATCATGGATAGGTTCGACACTATTAATTTTTTTCCAAAATTAATTAAGTTTTTTGGCTCTGGTGAACAATTGCAATATGTCTACTTACAGCAAATATGCTTTCCTACGTCGATATACAAATCATTGTTTTTTTTTTATATAATAGGGGGGCAAACGAGCTTGGGGGACGACCAAAAAGGGCAGTCTGCGCAGCCCATAGACACCCACTTTTAGTGGGTGCGTTGCCGGCCTTTTAGGGAGGAGTAGACTCGCTTTTTAAACATTTGGAGGTCGTATTTCTGAGAAAAAATAAAAAATGTTAAAATTGAATTACCTCTGAGCCACTCTGGAACTTTCCATCAAGACCACTGGGTCCTTTAGACCACACAACATTCTTCATCTTATGTTTGAAGCAGAGCAAATGTATAGCTAGAGCAGCCTGCTCCCGCGCAGCCTCGCGATCTCCGCCTCTCGCCGCTGACATGAAGACAGCTAACTTCGCGAGGGGCAAAGTTGTGTACAACTTCAAGTAAGACCGAATAGTAGGCAACATTTTTTGTTGGCGAACCTTAAAAAGGAAAACTTGTTTTAAACTCGGTTTTTTTCGCGGTTGTTAAGTGATAACTTAACATCAGGCGAGCCTCCTGCCCGTTTGCCCCCTGTTCTACATATAATAATAAAAAACGTATTGGTTAAGTAGTTTTTCAAACATAAAACATACAAAATTCAAGGCCTTTATTAATATATAATGGAAGGAAGTAATCTTCCTCAAGTAACTTTAATTTGATGTGTAAATAAATTAAAGTATTCACAATTCCTTTATTAAATTATGTATATATGTACAAGCGCTTTAAACATTGGTTTACAGATTGTAAAATCGGGCTTTTAATTTAACGGCCAATAAATAGAATAGCAGAATAATGTCAGAATTTTTAATTTTTCAACTATGTTTTATTGTTGTAGTTTTTCAACAAAAGTATCCGAAAAAAAATTACAGTTTAAATAAAATAGTATATAGATGTAGTGATTAGCTTTATATTAGTTTAATACAGTGGCAAAATGTAGTCGGGGATCCTTATACTACTTTTTTCTTGCTGTAATCTGGGACTATTCTAAGATATAGAAAAAAAAAACACTACCATTCTAGTTAACTCATTACAAGATAATAAAAACTACCTCATCCATGAAGACTTGTGTCTGATGCTTAACAGCGTCTCTTCCATAGTTGGAACCAGGCTCAATAGGTGGGGGGCAGGCCGAGAGGAACTTAGGACAAGCCATAGTAAAGCAACTTTCGAATTCACCCAAATCCCCGTACTGCATCTTGAACATCTTCTCGTGGTAGTTCTTCTCGCGAAGCACCTGATAAAGATAAAAAAAAATATATGTTTAATATGGAACATAAGATACAGGTATTATATATATACCCTACTCATCGGCAAAGAAGACAGAGGGTGTAGGCCGAGAGAAAAAGCCGGCAAAAAAAAACTCGGTACTCCTCTAAAATAGCAAATCATCAAACAACACTTATTTTAAAACAAATATCGCAAATTAATTAGAAGCCTGTCTAGCACTAGTCCCAAGCCCTTTTAACAACTAGATAATCGTTAACTTTATAGTAAGCCTTTTTTTTTAGCTATTATATAATGTCTAACACAAATTTATTTCCAATCTTTCAGTTTCATAACTTACAAAAAGATGTTATTTCGGGGGTCGCGAAACATAAGTGATTGAGAAATGATTGTCTATGGTAAACCAATATAAATTGCAATGTCTCTATGAAATATTATCGTCATAAAGAATCCAAATTCTTCGAGAAACTCACAATTAAAAACTCAATGTTAATGCTAATCATACAATAACTTACCTGCTGTATGGACTCATCGACGCACTGTGGATGCAAAACCAAACAGATGGCAAGGAGATGGTACATCTGCTCTGTCTGTTTGTTAATCTGGTCGTTTTGGTAGGAACGAGATGAAAACAGCTGTTTTGTACGTTGCATGTAAAGCAGAGCAGAGGAAAGAGTTCGAATGGCATCCGCATAACGACGCATCATCATGTAGGCGAAACCCACATAGTAGGATGTGGATATCTGGCAAGCCGGTACATGGGAGTACTGGGACTTTTTGTGTAGCTCAATGTTTTCCAACACCTGAAATTAATTTATCATTTTTGTACTTTTTTAAGCGAGTTACCAGAGTCTGACTTATGGAACACATAATAAAGTTTATGTGTACACTATAATTTAGTTGTAAGTAAATGGCCAGTCTCAACAGAAATAAGATGTAGAAGAACAGAACTATAATTTTAATTGAATCGTAATTTTTAGTTACTTTAACCACAGTGTATGTGTACACCGCTACAGAAATACATAAACAGTGTAAACTCCATGTAACGTCCCTCAATTTAACGACACAACCCATAAAGCGTCGAAATCACTCGGCTTTGGTTGGTTTAGCTTGTCTTCCATACAATGATACACTCTACATAGCATTACACCCACCCTCAATAACGACAACAATTAGATACCAAAAAAGTACTTTTTGCCGATATGTATTAGTTAAAACTGCAGAGTTGTGTACGTTGTTTTGGCGCTTTATTGTCCTAGCCAGAAATAAACTCGACTGTCGGTACTCGTCATACGTACCGAATTTTCAAGAAATCAATTCTTTTTTTTTACAAATCGCGCATGCTTGCATGAGCTTCATCACGAAGATGCCTCAATATAAGTCGCAAGATATAAGTAAAAAAATACTGGTACAGTACAAAAATAACAGACAACGCAATAGCGTTCAAATACGAATTGTTTTTATGTAATTACTAACACTAGTCTGAAATAAACTTTCTTTTTCTAATACAGATTTTTCTTTCTTGCCTTTTATTTAGCGGCAACTCTTTGTAACGTTAAAATAGGCACAGACCTTTTAGTGTCGTTATATAGATTTTACACTGTATTCGGGATTTGCTTGTCTTCCATTACACCACCAAGCCTTTCATAATTAAATTATTGGTTAAGGATTTGAGCCTCAATGTCTCATGACAGAGAAAAACATTTACCTTTATAGCCTGGTAGTAGTCTCCAAGCAATGAATGCAAGCGGAGTAATCCCACGAGAGAGAAGTATCCCAACATCTTGTAGAGCGAGTGTCGGCCGAATTCACCAGCCACTGAATCTGGGTCGCCGCCTGCAGCGTACACCTGCAAAAAATTTATATTTGAGTAAAGTAAAAGTAAAGTAAAAAAAATCATTTAATCATGTAAGTAACATAATGTACACTTATGACTTGTCAGTAAAGAAATACATATTAATGCTTCTAATTTTTCATTTACTGCCAGTTCTCAAATCAAGGGCGTAGAACGGAAGAGAAGAACTGGCAATAAACTCTCCGCCACTCTTTAATCGTCTTTTTTTTACACGACGTTTGTAAGGATATGAAATAACATTTAATGCTAATATTCTTCGGCATTTATGCATTAACCTAACAATTTGTATTAGTTACTATTAGAAAGAATATATTTTAAGCCACCTTGTCTAATTAAAGTTCTCAGAGTTTGAGTTTCCAGGTAATATTTAGAAACAAGACTTGCGCGAACTATATCTTAAGGCCGATTTACATTATCTTAGTGTTTAGGAGAGTGCTTTAGTACAACTTGAAAGGCAAGTTCTTTAGCGTAGCGTTTACTAAAGCAAGTAGCGTTTACATGTTTCAACTAAAGTACTATCCTAAAGCACTGTCCTAAACACTAAGATAATGTAAATCGGCCTTTATACATTTTTAACGCACAGCCTATAAAATAGGGATCACTAAAAGGTTCTGAGTTGTTCATTGCAGTCTAGACATTGTAGGGATTCCAGAGTCAGCTAACACCGAAAATTGACGTAATCTACCAAAATATATCTTAAAACATTTTTAATACAAGAATTACCTCAAGTTGACGTTTGATGTTAGACTTGTCTACAAGAGAATGCAAAACATTCAGAATACAAAGAACATTCCAAGCCTTATTATCAGTGTTGAGGGCTTCAATTTCAGCAGGGCTCAGTTTGGAAGTACGAGACCTAAAAAGTTTAATATGTTATATTGGGATTAAAGAATTTGTTTCAACTGTAAGCCTAAAAGATAGACTTTAAGACTAATCCTAAGCAAAGGGCATTTGTTGTATTCGGATAATTCGATGTTTCCTGTGAATATTTTCCTCTACCTTGCTATTTTATATTTACACACCCAAATGTATTTACCGACCTGACTCGTATGTATGTATGTATGTAGTGTGGACTCAATTTCCGCAATAAGACGCCCATTTGTTCTGTTGGGCGTAAAGTCCTGGCTAATTAGGCCAGCCTAGCTAGTCCTTTCAGAAGCTCAGAAGTTTCCAGTGAAGAGACAGTGGCACGTAATTGTCAAAATGTAATGATATGACATTTTGACATTAATTCTGTTGAGGCTTAGAAGTTGCATTGTCACTAGCGGGTTTACTCATGGCAATACCATTTTTGACTACGCGTTTTGCGACTAATGGTGAAGATGGAGTTCTGTGGATCTTTAGCGAATCACACCTAAGTATTTGAGTTTCTTCTTGAGAAATATTTCTATGTTGAAGAGTTTAGGATGTCTCCTACAGACAGGAACTCTTCAGTTGAGAAATAGGATTACTTTTGTTTATGATCTGTTGACAGACTCATGCTCAGTACACCTTCTCTCACTCACTCTGAAGGCCCTCCTTATGAGATAAGTTCCCCCATACTAAGATAGCTTTGTCATCAGCATACCCTACCATGTAGAGACTGCTAGCATTAAGTTCTGTAATGAGCTCGTTAACTACTAGATACCACAGTAGTGTTGATACAACACCACCTTGTGGGCAATCTGTGCTGACAATACCTAGTGCAGTGGTATTTACGGTGAACTGTATAACTCGTTGTTTTGCCTTTTTGTTGATGGCACTTTAAATGTTCCTAGTGCTCTGGTTGTGCTAGAGAAATTAGTTTTGTCAAAGGCTCCTTTTATGTAAATAAATGGTCCAAGTGTCGGCTGCTCTGATTTCAGAGTTACCAATTTGATGTGATACTGTTGATTTCGACTAGCTGTATTCCTGTTGATTTGGGTGTAAGAATTTAGATAAGGACACCTGGCTCTGTATCTTCTCCAGCGTCTTTACAAAGAAACCAGACCCGACCCAGACGTAAGCCCGGATTTATGATGTAAATATCAATTTTTGAACTTACCTGTATTGAGCAAAAGATTGGAACTGGTACACAAACTCATCAATCAATTCCCACAACCATTGGTCAGGCAATTCTAATGGTACTGGTGTCTCTGCCGACAATATATAGTTGAAGAGATCACAGTAATTGTAGAAAGAAAGAAATCTTTGTTCTGGCTTTGGACCACCTGGGACACGTGCATAAATATCACGGAAGTACAATTCTTTGTAGAGAATCATGAATACCTGAAAAAGTTAACTTTAAGATAAATTATTGAAAAAATTGTTTTATATCCATAGGAGAGAATGTGTGTAGTGGTTTTAGACTTGAAGTGGAAAACTCATTATGCAGTCTGATTGACAGATTGTTGTAACTTATAAGGCACACACGCCCAATATTAATAAATAATATAAATGAATTAACACAATGTAATGCATGGTGTATGTATATCTTCAATTTGAATTAACTAAATGAATAAATGTAATTTTGAACACTTACATGATCATTATCAACAATTGATGCTACTTCTTTTTCATCAGGCCATGGAGTACTTTCAAAATGTTTTTCAGTAAGTTTGGGAAAGGTATTCTCATATAGATTCAAAATTTCATATGTTACACCTTCATTTATCATGTTTCTGAAGTAGATAAGGAATTTTTGCACCTGTAATATTGATGTTACATATATAATTTATTTAGAAAAAATATAACATATTATATGAAATCCGATTCAGTACAATCTGTGTGAATTGTTCTAGGCAATCTATTATATATAAGTTTAAAGAATATACTTTCAAAATAGTTTAAAATACATACCATTTCTGGCATTTGATAATATGATCTGTCATGGTCAAGATCATATTGGGGATCTCCTGTATGGGGTTCATAGTCCCCATGGGATTCATACCCACCCTGTAACAATATATTATTTCAATAAATTTTATAATTTTAAATTTAGAATTACATAGTTATTAAATATTATTATGGAACTAACTTATCTCGATCAACGATCTCAGCGGTTTTTTCGAAATTAGTTAAGATATTAATATTTTACATATAATATTGCCTCTATTATCAAAATTTAAATAATTTTTCCGATGAGAAAGGCCTTGTTAACTGTTAGGGTTTATTTTGGTAGGTTAAAATGATAAATGTTAACATTCCCAGTATGTTGCAACTAACACACAAAAAATAGTATTGTCTGCTAGAAATATTACCAAATAAAATAGATAATTTTTTAGCTAAATACTATTTTCTTAACCTTATCACTAAAATATTAGGTTATGTACTGAACAAGAATATGGTGATAGTTCTTACTTCGTTATATTCGTCGCTTGAATACATTTTAATGTCACTTAACTTGGTAGTAATTTATTATAAACAAACCATATAGGTATCAGTATTTATTTTTAATGTATTTGGAAAACTATATCAAATGAGCCTATTGCCAACAAATTACAAAAGGCATCACAATTCACAAGGCACAGACAACAAAGGTACTTACTCTTTTCTAAGTTTTACCTCGTCTGTGGCAAAAAAGTATTGTGGTAAAGTGGCATTGACGGCATATCTACTTATTGCTTTTTATCAATTATCTGAGACGGGAACCTTAATTTGGCGGGGGGAAATTAATTTTTTGCACTTTTTTTTGGCTCTATCAACTGTTCGTTAACTGTTCTTCATGGTTCTATAAAAAAAAATTTTTGTTCGTTCTTATTTTTTTTTTTTTAATTATAAAAAAATTTACCCTCAATTTGGCACGAACTATAGATATTTTGATATTTTTTTATTTTTTTTAATAGTTTAGAACTATTCAATAACTGTTCGTTCAAAATAAACAACTGTTCGGCTTTCATTATCCTGTACTTTAATAATAATTAACTTTTTTTTTATAAATCTTAATTAAATGTTATTGCGCATGCGCAGTATCAATGCGCATAGTTCTCATAAATTATACGCGGCCTATATGAATTCGATTCAAAGAGACAACACAACAATAACAGCAACAACAACAAAATCATCATCATCACCCGGTTTTTACTTTCATTTATATTTTGTTATTTTATACAAACAAAATGAACTCTTTCTTAACATCTAAAGTCGTATTTCTTGTACTTATCCATTCTTTTAACATTCCTGATTAAATATATTGATTGAGAAAAATAGAAAAGGATTAGTCCCATGCAAACTATACATTGATACAATATATTCTAGAACCAATTTCTTTTTCATTCTCAGTCAATATTTTTAATTATTCATTTAAAATAGATGATAATATAATTTCATTTTCGAATACGAAAACTTTAACAAATTTTTTCTGTACTACTTACGTTATAAGTTGACTTAGATTTTTACTTCAAAATTAATATAAAAGAATTTTAATTTAAAATTAATATCAAAATCTAATAAATAAACTTTGCAAATAGAAAGTAAATTATGTATATTAAGTAAAACAATAAAGTTTAATGATACGATACTTTTAATAGATAAAATTTTTTTTTTATCGATAATAACATTTTCTTCAGCATACTATTTATTAAAAAAAATATCGTCGTTTTTATATTAGTCATATTATACGACTATTTTATAAAATAGCATATGGATATTTCTTATTTTGTGAATAAACAAATCAGAAAAAATACACAATTAATGAATAATCTATTAGACTTTTTTATCAGATAAAAGAAATAACAAGAAAAGTTCTTTATTATCAATACATCTTTTATTGTTGTTAAAAATAATCACATCGTAAGCCCTTATTATAAATTATTCATCATTATGTGAAAAATATAGCAAAAATCAGCTGGTTTTGAATAGAGTTTAAAATGCTGTACACCGATGCAATTAAACTAGCCAAAGAACAATCATTAAATAACGATAGATATATTAGTAAACTAAACACTTAAGATTTTAACTTTATAATAAATAACTATGACAGATAACATTACTGAATTAATCAAATAATTAAATTTTTATGAACTTTTCTCTTCATTTTTTGACCTAAGCATATATTTGAGTATAAAATAATATTTTTAATAATCATGCAGAAAAATAATCTAAGAAATTAAATTTTTAATATATTTTTGATATTTGATGGTCGTCAATGATGATGATGATGATGATGATTTTGATGTTGCTGCTGTTATTGTTGTGTTGTCTCTTTGAATCGAATTCAAATAGGCCGCGCATAATTTATGAGAACTATGCGCATTGATACTGCGCATGCGCAATAACATTTAATTAAGATTTATAAAAAAAAGTTAATTATTATTAAATTACAGGATAATGAAAGCCGAACAGTTGTTTATTTTGAACGAACAGTTATTGAATAGTTCTAAACTATTAGAAAAAATAAAAAAATATCAAAATATCTATAGTTCGTGCCATATTGAGGGTCAATTTTTTTTTAATAAAAAAAAAAAAAATTAGAACGAACACAAAATTTTTTTGATAGAACAATGAAGAACAGTTAACGAACAGTTGATAGAGCCAAAAAAAAGTGCAAAAAATTAATTTCCCCCCGCCAACTTAAGGTTCCCACCTGAGACTGTATCGCAGGCCGCAGCCATAAAACAGGCCACTATAGTCATTCTTCAAATAAAACCACAGACATTCCAAAGTAGTTGAAAAACTTTTTAGTGTCTTCTCTCAGCTAGGGATACAAAGTATGAAATATTCCATGCTGTTCTCTTGATTGTTGTATTGGACGCACCCACATACTACGGTGTCTTCTACGCCTACGCTTGCGTAATAATAGTACAATTAGCAGTGCTTCTTCTTCGAATTCCATCGTGTAAATGAACTCGCATCAGTATTATTTTGCGGTCGAACACAACTGCTCCAAGCAGTCGTAACCGACTGCATTATGCGGTCGTGCTAATGTCGTGTACGACTTCAATGCAACCGCTCTACAGCAGTCGGTCTTGACTGCAACATGCGGTCCATGGCCAGCGTATCAGGGTTACATTATAGTCAATAAAGTTCAGTTTACATTTGAAATATTAAATAAATAAATATTTATTAATATTATATTTATATATATTATTATTTTCTAATATTAATTAGTATTGATTTAAATATTCAATTTACTGATTTACTGATTATAATTCAGACGCACATATAAAATTCGCACTTGTATAATGAAAACACGTGTTTTAAATGTAGAAACCATTGATATACAAAAAACCCAAGATGCCCACTCGTTAGACCCACTCGTTTTTAGACGTTAAAAAACGTCCTCAAAAAATGAGTGCAACATTCTAAATTGTGCGCTCATTTCAAATAGTCTCGCGTCGCTCGCGTCTGGGAGCACTTGTTAAAAATGCCAAAGTGTTCTGTGAGAAATTGTAAAAATATAACGTCAAGAAGACTAAAAAAGGATGGGATATCGTATTTTCGGTAATTAAAAAACTTTATTGATTAGTTTTTGTTGTTTTTATGACTGATTATAACAAGCAATGTGTGATTTTTATTTATTTTTTCTAAAAATTTTATTCAACGCACAAACTTCTATACGGCCAACTTCAATAAAAAACTTATTTTTAAGCATTATAAGAATGACAATGTTCTAATAAGTGGAGTCGATGTTATTTATTTGTGTTTTTTTTTATAAATAAATTTATGTACTTTTGAACTTTTTTGTGTGTAGTTTTTGACAAATATATATACGCTATATAAAGTGTAGGTCAGGAGGTAGCCAATTTAACATATTTTTTTAATTTACGGAAAAAACTTTTTAACCGGATTAAAGTTATGTATTATTATAAATTTACAACTATTTAACATCCAACACCTTTTGTCTTCAGTCACCGTGACCACGCGCGCTGTAAAGCACGCGAAAATTCGGATAAATTTAAAATTATGTTAAATAGTTGTAAATAAAAAAGCCACTCCATACCTTGTCCTACCGACCACGGTCGGTCGTAAAATTTTATTGCTTTAAGTACACTGTGTTGCAATAACAACTTTAAACAATTCGCGTAAGGTTGATTTTGCAATAATATATGCTTGTAACTTATAGAAAGAGACAGAAATAGTGTTTCGGGACACTTTCGAGCGTTACTTTTATTCGAGACTGTGCATCTTGGGTTTTTTGTATATCAATGGTAGAAAGCATGTGGATAAATGTTATAAATATAAATACACAGTGAACCGAGGCGGCGTGTGTGCCAACATGCGCCACTTCATTCTGTTAATTTTGTGTCACGGTGCGCGCGCATCGTAAAATTTCACCATCATCAATTTTTCATAACGCGCCTAAAGAAGTATAACTTCAATAATCACATTTTTATTTTTTTCCACCCCGCGACGGCCCCAGCCAAAGTTCCAGTCTCCGGTCTCGCAAGAGACGGCCTTGCGCTAGTCGCGGGAATCCACCCATTCCGGCTGAGCTACGCTCGCCAAAAGAGCCCGAGCTGTGCTCTAAAAGCCCTTAGGCCGAGACTGCACCAAAGCGGAAATTTGTGTGGTGTGCTGTATGCTGTGCGAGAAGAGATGTTTTTCAGCTCGGGTGCGAGCCGCGAGGCTTTGAGTGCTCAGTACGCATTCTGAGTTCAGACACGAAAGGTCGAAGACGATGTAGCTATTATTACAAAAAAAGTATCTTATTTTACTTGAAGACGAAGAACTACAGTCTGAAGAAGCAGAATTGATTGATTTATACTACATAAAGAAAAGAAAACATCGGTTTTGGAGAAG
Source organism: Pieris napi (assembly GCF_905475465.1). Taxonomy (NCBI): domain Eukaryota; kingdom Metazoa; phylum Arthropoda; class Insecta; order Lepidoptera; family Pieridae; genus Pieris; species Pieris napi. The sequence goes on along the minus strand of NC_062237.1, from coordinate 4,155,588 downwards.
AAGTCACTTGAATTACCATACCAGTCATGGAGAATTTTTTACTCTGTTTAATGAGTTAGATGACGAAAGTTTTCGCTGCTTACATCTCTCGTCTCCACTGCGCGTCGTCCGCGCACAGCTCACATCTCTGCTTCGATCGTACCATACAAATATAAAACATCTCCGCATAGCGATCTCCATTGAAGCTGAGCTGAGCGGAGAGGAGATGTGTCAATAACACAATTCTTATTGGTTGTTTGAAAAACATCTCCTCTCTGCTCGTCTCGTCTCCGCTTTGGTGGAGTCCCGGCCATAAAGCCAACAGCGAGATTCCATACAAAAAAAAACGTCAAGTTTCTTCACATTATATTTCGATCAAAAACAGGCTCCTACGAAATTAAACTCCAAAGTAGCACTTATTAGGATTAGACATAATATGATCAGACAGACATGATACATTAACATCGATTCGACTTCGACCGTTTGCTCACGTAACGTGACTGACGTATAAAAATGAATATTTTTGTTATGGATTTCTCGATAAATGAATTATTTTCTAGAAGGTTTTATATAGAAGAAACTAGAAGGTTTTATACAGATTACTCTCAATAATTGATTAAACTGTCAAATAGCCAACAACAACATTTAACATTTTCTTCTGTCATTTGTCAGCAATTTTATTGATGAAAAGGAAATAAAAAATTTCAGTAATCATTGATCATTCATCATTTGGATTTCGGCGTCTTTTTAATACTTTAAAGTAAATATTACGAATCTAATTTGTAGCAGGATTTTTTTTAAAGTTAAAAATGTTTACCCGCCACGCTACATCTTTGATTATACGCAATGGGTATTTTAATGCTTCAACACCAATATTCAGACACCTCTCTGTGACCCAGGTGAATAGGGATATCGTGAAGATACAAAGTCCTGAAGATTTCAAAGCTAAAGTTATTAATAGTAAAGTTCCAGTGGTCGTCGATTTTTTCGCTACGTAAGTTGCGTCATATTAAAAACACCTTATCATTTATCTATTAGTAATTGAGATTTTATCATAATTTGCATGTTGTAATCTATTTTCAATGTTAGAATATTAGTGTTCATCAATTTGAATTTTGTTTGCAGATGGTGTAATCCCTGTAGGCTTCTTACTCCACGCTTAGAGTCTATAATATCAGAAAATAAAGGAAAAATTGTTCTAGCTAAAGTGGATATTGACGAACAGACAGACCTTGCATTAGACTATGATATTAGTTCTGTACCTGTTCTTGTTGCTATAAAGAATGGTAAAGTACAGGAGCGCTTAGTGGGATTACAAGATACAGATAAACTCAGAAAATGGATTAACCAGTTTACATCTGAGGATTCCGAAGCTAAAGTAAAAACATAATATCTAATTAATACCTCTTATATTCTAACACTTAATAATTCATATTATAATGTTATTGTTGTTACAGTTATTAGTTAAAATAATAGATTTTGAATAAAACAGTTGTTTCATTCTTGTAAACATTGTATTAAATTTCTTGCTCTATTATAAGTAACATCATCTGGTTTATTTGAATTTGTTTCATCTGTTTCATTGTCACTGTTTTTACCTTGAGACTCTGTCCAGTCATCCATTTGTTTTATTATTTTATTTGCATCATCAAGTAACATTTTTCTTATATTGCCTTGAGATGATTCAAAGTACTCCAATAGAAGGGGCCATGAATTCTCAGGTAATAGTTGTTTTGAAAATTTATTTTTGTAAAGCCAAACTTGTTTAGCTTTCATAAACTTCCAATTTTGCTTGTTATGCTTCCACTGTGACAAATAATTAAGGCATTGCGATTTCAGTTGGTCTTTAGCTGCCAATTCAACTTCAGCCTGTCTCTGTGCATGCCGTTCTTTCTTCATCTGACGTATTGACTTTTTTTGTTTCTTTCCATTTTCTGTAGTTTCTTCAACTGGTGCAACCTGTTTCTTCTTTTTCTTAGGTTTCTTAGACTTTACTTCTGAACCACTATCAGAGTCATGATCTTCTAAAGGTCTCTTATTACGATAGTCTTCACTTTTGAGGACAGTTTTCGCATTGTCCTCGATTTCATTAGTAGAGGTATCTACTATTTCATTATCTTTAATTATTTCACTTTGAGTGTTCTTTTCCTTATTTTTCTTAATTTTACGCATTTTTTCTAATGTTATTTGTTAACTTTCTTCTAAAGGTACAACTAGAGAAAGCTTTTCATTTATTATTTTGATGATATTTAATAAACATTCACCGAATCTTATTATAACCTCTTAGCATGTGAATTAGAGATGGGTTGTACTAGGTAAATTTGATATCAGATACACCTGTTCCTAATCCACATAAGTACCTAATCCAAATACCTATTCCACCTAATCCACATAGTACTGCGTATTGTATTGAGTGAATATGATATGACGCAGTACTTTATTTACTACGTACTATTTACTTTACTATGCTAGTTTTATAAGTTTTCTTAGTTAATGAATTGTAATCTTCCCTTCATACTTCTACAGGCTTAGGACTGTCAGCTTAAAATTTAGTTTTAAGCAGGCGTATTTAAAAGATTTCAATTCATTTTATGTACATAAGGTCACATTTTTTTACATTATTTATTTACAAGTATTTTTTTTTGTTTTAGGTATATATTTTTTTTTACTTTTTTGTCTTTTTTTAATTTTGTAAGTATTTACACTACTTATTTACAAGTATTTTTTTTTCTATTTTTTCTTTTTTTAGTTTTGTATGTACACTATTAATTTACAAATATTTACATAGTTTTGCTCTTGGAACAACTTAATATATGTATGTACAATGTGCTACATATTACATACAGTTATACACTCGACAACAGGCTGCGCTATGTATTTTGATGAAGAAACATCAGCTGTTGCACTTTTCGAGTGCCTAGTCTAGTTCGTCTGTCATTTAGGAGCAGGCCGCAAGCTGAAAATAATCTTTCGCATGGAACACTCGTAGCCATTGCATTTAGTTTTGTAATAGCCAGAGCGTTTAAATGCGGATACACATCTTTCCTTTGTTTCCACCACTGTAATGGTGAGATTTTTTCAGTAGGCAACACAACTTTGTCTTCTAAATATCTTTGCACCTCTATGATTGCCCTCGATGACGCAGTTCCTTTCGGTTGGATATTTTTCATTCTCTGTGTGTAATGTTGCCATACTGAAGAGATCTGCACCTCCCCTGAAGTAGAGGTACTTGGTTGTGTTGAAGTGGACTCCTGAAGCTCCATTAAACCATTTTCGTTTTGGGATGACTGTGAAACGCGGTCTTCTTTGTGAATTTGAGCAGTCACGAGCTGTATAACATTTTGTTTCGTATTTTCCGCTACACTTGGATCATCGAAGTACAACTTGAATCTAGGATCCAGGAACATGCAAACTGTGAAAGTGCGGCTTCTGTCCAAGTTAGCAAACCTAGTTTTTATAGCGCCTAATAAGTCTTGTTTAAACATTTGGGCAGTTTCAAGATAGGAACTTGTATCCATATTTTCCAAAGAGGCTATAAGTCCCGTTGTGATAGGTATAACAATACTTCCCGAAACATATTTTTGGGCGCTCACTTCTTTGGTCACTTCTTCAAAAGGTTTTAAAATTTTGGTCACATTTTCACAAAGCTCCCAATCAAATTGGGATAGTGACATAGCACTGGCATTTAAATTACATAAAGAACTATTAATCTCTTCTTTGATTTCGAGAATCCTTTGCATCATGTAAAAGATGGAGTTCCACCTTGTACTCACACTCTGCAGTGGTCTTTTAACAGTCTTTCCGGCCTGCTCCTGATACTTCTTCAATTTTTCCCACGCTTTGGCGGATCTTTTGAAATAACTGACAATCGTTTTTATTTTTCCCTCCAATGCAGTCACTTCCTCTGACTTCGACATCGCTTCTTGTACGGCCAGATTGAGAGAATGGGCGTAACAGCCAAAATGTTTCCAGCCTAAATCCTTTTCTATGGCTTTTTTAATATTGGATCCATTATCCGAAACTGCCAGCAGAATTTTGTTCGCCACTTGCCACTCCTCTGCTACTCGCAACAGCTCCGTTGCTAAATTAATACTTGTGTGGGAACCATCCAGAAGCACGCATTCAAGTAATATGGACTTAAGCACATACTCATCTTTGTCAATATAATGGCCAGTAACACCTAAAAATGAATCATTGGTACTTGAAGTCCAAATATCAGCTGTGATGCATATTGACTCAACATTTCGAAGTTCGACCATTTTTATTTCCCGCAAACTTTCATAACGGCTCGGTAGTAAGTTGTTTGCAAAGTACTTGCGTGTGGGAATTATATAAAATGGAAATGCAGACTGAATCAGTTTTCTAAAACCCCTGTCTTCTACAATGCGGAATGGTTGAAAGTCCAGAATAAATAGATCCATGATCAATTGATCGATATCGGATTTACATTTATCGGCGTTCTTCTTGTAAATATATGCAGCTATAGTTTTTGTGCCTGACTGTACTACACGCACTGTACCAGTATTACTGGTACTAGCTGCTGGTAATAATCGATCGTTTGCGGTCGTATCACTTGATGAAGTCGTTGCCGTTGCCACCTGTGATGATGGTGATTCCAAGTTAAGCGATATGGAAGCTGACGTCGAAGAATTTCGTGGCACTAAATTGACCAAAGGATGCTTCCTTTTCAAATGTTTTGTCAAGTTAGACACAGAACCTTTAAAACTTAACTGAGTCTTACACATTTTGCACTCGGCCATGTACTGATCCTTGTCCTTGACCACAAAATGGTCCCACGCGACACTACTCCCCTTTGGAGCCATTTTTTTTACAAAATACGAAAGTTTTTCTGCACTAAAGTTCACTAAACAAACTCAATCATAACAAGTCACAGCTTGCATCGCCCAAATGACGAACGACACTAACTAAGTGTTTGTTTACATTACATGCAAATTTATTGTTTTTCTTAACCGAACAACAAACAAAGACAAAAACAGGTAACGTTTCTATGTGTTAGAAAAGGAAAGCTATTGTTTTGTGCGCTCGCCGCCGGCCCGCGAGGTCCGAACAGCCAGCGAAACAAACCGGATTTTACCAGTCTCACGTCCCGCGCCCCGCACCCCGCCCGACCGCTGACGCGCGGGCGCGGCCCGGGACTACACTACTCGCTAGTCGCTAGTCGCTACGCTACCTCTTGGATTAGGTGGATTAGGTACTGCGTCCATTGGATTAGGTGCGGCCTAATCTCGAAAAATACCTAGTACTTTTATCTGATCTAATATTTTCGACTCACCTCTAATGTGAATTGTGACATGACATGTGTGACACTCTGTTGTCGATGATAATTGACATATGATTGTAGCAACTTTGAGCATTTTTTTTTTTTGGAGTTTATGGCCTGGTATCTAGACAAACTTTGAGAATTGATAATTATTGTTAACAGCAGAAACTCTATTTCTAATTATGGCTGTGCAGATCACAGATATGAATACACACAATTAATGAATAAAGTATTGTACACGTCGCGTCGTGAGTCTGGATCTCCGGGTGACGGGTGTCGATAAGAGTGCATAATGTATATTATACTCGTTTAGTTATCAATCATGATCCGTATAGATCCTTATTGTATGTGTAAACCACGTATAAATAAAATTTCACGATATCGTGGAACAAAATAAAAAGTAAAATGAATGCGATTCCAATGCGTCATTTTCATTCAGTATTTTATAGCCTATAGTTTTTTTTTGTGATAGCAACAAAATTGATTACGATTTTTGGCACGTCACAGCCGCGTCATCGTGTCCCCGTGTCTGCTTTTATCATTGAGGATTTAATTTAATCGACTTTTAGCATAGTTCAATTTTACACTGTATGCTCACTATTAACTAATATCTGCCACAAATCAATTTAATAAAATGGAACTTTTGAGGCAAGTGTCCAGCACGCAGTTTTTCTTTCCCGCGGCAGCTGTTGCAGTAGTGTTAGTATGTGCGGCTCTCGTATTTTTGTTCGGCTTCCGTACGGCGGAACCGCCACAATTCGACAAGCTGCCTCTAGTCGTAGATGAGAGAAAATCTTCGCAAAAGAAAAAGAAATTAAAGGAAAAGGTGGGCCTTTTACTTTTTTATTAGTAATTAGAACAGGTGTTAGCTCATTTTATTTTTAACCTTGTTCAGTTGACTATGTGAGTTCTAGCAGTAACACGTTTCTCAATTTAAAATGAAATTACAAACTATAGTGTATACAACCATTATTTAGGAAATAACAAGCTCTGTTTACATAAAGTAGCAAGCACCATGCTTATACAAAACTGTATTATTTAAAAGGATTTATTATATTGTTTAATTTCTTATGTTTTCAGAAATCTTCACCTAATCGCACATCAAGTGATGAAAGTAAGAGCAAAAGTGATAACAAGAAATCTCCAGCAAAGGAAAAGAAGGAAGTCGAAAAACTAAAGCCAAAAGAGAAAGTTGAACCTAAAGCAGCCAAGAAGGATGTTGTTACTGAAAAAAGGGTAAAAAAAAATAAAGTAGCAGAAGTGGAGAAACCGGCTGATTATGATGATGGTTTATGGGAAGAAGTGCCAAAGAAAAGTGATAAGAAGAAAGTAAAGGGCAATGAGAAGGAAAGTCCGGTCAAGAAGAGCAAGAAAAGCAAGGTTAAAGAGAATGGTATTGATACTTCACCAGTTGAAGAATCAGCAGAAGTTCCTGAAGAGACCATCAAGGTGATTAGTGCTGTAGGTCCTGATGTAGATGAAGATGCTGCAAGAGCTTTGCAAGCCCAAGTTGAAGAATTACAAAGAGTTCTGAAGGAGGTAAGTTCTAAAGTGTTTTAAACAAGTTTATTTACATAAAATACTCATGATTTCAATTACCATAAATAAAGTTATGAATGGATTATTTAACTCCAGGTCTTGGCAGTATTTGCTCCAGTCTTGATTGTTTTGATTTGTGTAATATGTGTTTAAAAGTTCCTATTATATAATATAGGTTACAAGATTTTCAACTTCCTACTTAGTGCATATGCTGCAAAATAATAACACATAGGTAATTTAATATACAAATTTCTGATTAGAATCTTTTAAAAACCAATTTCCAATTTTTTTTTAATTTGAGATAATATAGTGCATGCCTTAAACATTTGAAATAAGAATGAATCTTGGCAGTAAACTAATATAATATGTTTATTTTGATGAATGTAAGTCAGTTAGACACATAAATCAACCACGAAGGACAGGATAATAAAGAGGCTGAATACCTACCAGTCTTTAAAACAAAATTGTCAATGAAATAGATGCTGAGAATCGCATGGAAGACAATTTAACATTAGTAGCATCATTAGATGTATGCATGAGAAAATATAGGTTCATTCCAATATGTTTTTACTATTCAAATAGTGTTCACAACCTATTGTATTCACAACCAGGGGTGTCAAATTATTGTAAATTGGTTATTATCATATCCACTAAGCGGCCGTTCATAAAATACGTCACACTAAAATCAGATTTTTTTACCCCCTCCCCCACTATTGTCACGCTGTGTCACACTTTCTGTGACCCCCCCCTAGAAATATTTCGTCACAAAAACTAAGGACCCCCCCCCTTCTGAGTATGATAAATCTAAATGATAGTACACAAATTCTAAAAATTATACATATTTATTTAGTTATAATAAAATTTAAATATCATATAATAAAAATCTTTTATATAAATAATATTTCTATAATTCAGAAGTCGATAGATAAACGGCGAACGTCACGTTGCCGTATACCCCCCCGCCCCCTTGTCATCTTGTCACACTCAGCTATTTTATGAACGGCCCCTAAGATAATAATAACCAATTTTATATAACCCACACATAAAAAAAATATTGTTCAATCTGTGATGATAGTTTAGCAGTAGATAGTTTACCAATATACATAATTATAAACACATACACATCCCCACGATAATTATCCCACAGTTGGGAACTTGGTTCATATACACTGCTATTTTATTAACTGTCTAACTTACTTAAAATTATAGATTATTATAAATATAATTTTATGCAGGCTGAACGTCGTGACCGTGAACAACTGGTTGCCGAAGAAGAGGAAGACGATACCCCAGAGGACGAGCTCACGGAAGTTAAGGACCTACGAAGCAACAAGAAAAATGAAAATAAGGAAAAACAAAACAAGAAGAAGGAGGTATATACTTTTACAAACAATGAAAAAAATTATAGTTATAATTAATTTGCTGGTAAAGAAATCCTAATGCGTTAAAATTAATGGTGTTATCATTTATTTACTTTCAAGTGAATTACGCTGTGGTCAGCGAGAGACTGTATGTAGTGTTGTGTGCTCATGAAAAGTATGGTCTTAATTTCACTTTAAAATATTGTATGTCACAAACAGCAGTGCAGTGAGCAGTGTTGGCCTAGTGGCTTCAGCGTAAGCGGATAAGGCTCTGCTGTTACCGCATCCCGCCTAAGGCGATTGTTGGTGGCGCCTTGGGGTTTTAGTGGGTATGCACAATCGCGAGTCCCACATAACCTGCCGCACTAAGCAGTCGCACCGCGGTAACCCATGCGCAAAGCATTTCCCCAAGTAAAAAAAAAAAGCGTGCGACTCTCATCCCTGAGGTCGTAGGTTCGATCCCCAGCTGTGCACCAATGGACTTTTTATCTTTGTGCGCATTTAACATTCGCTCGAACGGTGAAGGAAAACGTCGTGAGGAAACCAATTTGCCTTAGACACAAAAAGTCAACGGCATGTGTCAGGTACAGAAGGCTGATCACCTAATTGCCTATTAGATTACCAAAATGATCATGAAACAGATACAGAAATCTGAGGTCCAGACCTAAAATGGTTGTGGCTCCATTGATTTATTTTATGTCACAAACATATATATTAAATTGTGCATTTAGGTTTCAGTCTATGTACTTAAATCAAATTATTAGGACTGGGTGAAAAGATAGACTAAACCAAGGCAATGATAGCAATCGTAGACCGTAAAACAGCACCATACATACAACCTTGTCTCGATATTAACACATAAATCAGAGAATTCGTATTTCGTTGTGTATTATTAACGAGATTATTGTATTGTATTATTTTCAGGCTGTTGTAGCGAAGAGTGTGCCAAAGTCGGAAGAGAACTCCGACTCTGACAAACAGGAAGAGAAGACTGTTCCTGTGTTTGATGAGCTTGGAGGTAAGTGATTTTTTACTAATAAAATTACACACAAGCTTTATTTTATTATTTTGAAAAGGTAACAATTGAAAAACATACTTTTGGAATTTACTCTTTTTATTTGCAAACTGTTAGTAATTAAAAGTTTAGTCCGAGGGATAATCTTGACTTCTAGATTACGCATGTTTTCGCGAAATTTATCACGTAAATGCTAACGTGGCCTTCCAATCGATTTCAGCATTAAATCGTGCATAGGTATTGTTAAACATACCAAATAATTAAGTAATGAATAAATAATGAGTAGTTGGATTTAATATATGTATACGAAAAATTTAGTAACAATAATTTTTGTATATGACGAAAAAACAAAGTCCACTCTTAATAGTGTGGTTGATTTTTTGGCAGCATTTAAGTTTTCTCGTTTCCATAAAAAAAATACAAATTATGAAGTCCCGGCATCAAAGCCCACTCCGAACTTAATATAAAAATATATTCACGTAGACAGACAAAGAGAGATCCACATTTCAGATTTGTAGAGCCCAAATAGCTTACTTAGCAGTTAGCACAAGCAATACGTAAAATGAAATAATTAACGTAAAAGAATAATAAGGATAGATTTTTATATGGAAACGTGGTAGCACTCCGTGGGCGTATTTGAAATTAAACGCTGTCTCAAATAGTTTATTTTCGAATAACTAGGTATAGTAAATTGTCCGAATTGTAAGGAAAATCGAGAAGCTGTCAGTGATTAAATCGTATTGGTGTACCTGACGAAATTAACGTAGAGTTCGTGCTAAGTAATTGCTTCGTCTATAGTACTTATGTACATCTGCGTTTACAGATACTTGGTCCGAAGCGAAAGTATCTAAGAAGAGCAAAAAGAAAGCGCGCAAGGATCAGTGAGTCGCCTCACAATGACAGAGTTAGCTGAATGCCTGCACCACGCTTGTAAACACATTCGATTCCTAGCGACATGACATTTTAAGTTTTCTTTAAGTAAAGAATAACTTTGAAAAAAATGTTCTTTATAATTTTATTATTTATTTTGTATAGCATGATGTTTATAAAGCGTGGTCATTATTAACATTGCATAATATTCATAATACATACGTCCATGTTTTAGTTACATATTTTATGTTATGACATTGTTTTTTTAATAATTTAATAATTGTTTTTTCATTGAAACTTACGATTTTTTAATTTGTGTTATAAGTCATTAAGTGTTTTTCGGAATCTGCAATATTTTTGGGTGTGAATTTGAATTAGTAGTTAAATTATTTATAGGCTGAGATGATTAGTTGATAATCTCACCTCGACTAACATAATTATAAATGATGAAGAATTTTTGGTGCTTCTAGTAGTAAGTGTATCCATTCCATTATATAACCTAACCTATATTTAAATTGGCCTCTTTCTGCTAACTGAAGATCTCCTAGAACTGCCAAATAGTATGGTTCGGACTTAATAATGATGCCCAGTGATGGAATTTGAAACAATTGTCTAGTCGTATTTAACCATTCATTTTCACTCATGATTATCTTTACAAAATGCAATAAATAAAATGGTTGTATTATATAAAATTAAATGTACAATTCGATACTCATTTTTTATTTTAGATTCCATTTTCGAAATCAAATCCCATCTCTGGGTCTGTCGGTGAATTTAGTCCATACATTTCGATCTCTTAAAATTTCTATTCGTTTGAACATGTCTAATGATATTCCATATAAAACGTTGCCGGCATGAAGCGACCATGTTTTATTGCAGATTCCTATTTTGTATACTTAGGTATAAGAGAAATGTATGATCAAGAGGTATATTTGTTACATAAAATCTAATTTCGATATACTGAAATAGTTCGAGTGAGATCATTAGTAATACATTGATAGCTAAGACTACGAATTTTTAAAATAAGTTTATTATAATTGGGGTTGACGGCTGTGTCAATATAGATGATAAAGTTTGGATAAGCCGTGTTGGAAGTTTTTTTTAATTGCCTAAGCGCCTCTTTCATTCACTCCATAGTGCCTACAATTGATCTTGGAACTATATAAATCTTCGTCTACTGCAATCTGATCCAACTGTTTAAGATATTTTTCAATAATAAACAGTAGACTACAGCTTGTGTCAAACTTGCAATAGACAACCGTAGAAATATTTTAAGAGGATTTAAGACGTGAATTTAAATTACATGGATAAGCTATTTTTTAAATAAAAATCTTTATGCTATCTCCTGTATTTATTGCTTATTTATTTCATCATTTATACTGTTTAGTTGCAATACTATAGTTTTAAAGAATTTCTTCATACTTAAGATTTACCATTTATATTGTTATTCCTGTGTTTTATCAAGAGATTTAAAAGGTTTTATTTTTCAGTTATGTTTCTAAAATTGTGCTCATTTAATTTAAGGTGGGTACTTAGGGCCTAAGTTTGCTAGCATATTTTAGGTTAGTTTATGTTTGGTGTGCTCAATTCTTTATTTTACAAAAATGAGACAAGAATTGGCACACCGATACTGCTTCACGATTTTATTTTTAATATTTGGGGACATATGATTGAAGAAAAATTCACATTCGATACAAATGTAGATGATATATCTTAATAATGTTACTGTTCATAGGTTCTAAACATTGAATGTGTAATGAATATTTTTTTAAAATCCAATAAAGAGTGATATTGATTAATCGTTTTTCATTTACCCCTTACAGAGGCGATGTCCTATAAGGCGTCAGTCGTGCATGGGAGACGTGTCCCTTGCACCTTATGAACAGGCATCTTAATAGGAACCAAATTAATTATAGGAAATATATATGAGTGTAATAAAACAAATGTTTAGTTAGCAATTTAATTAGTACAAAAATGAGAATTATGTATAAACATCGACTAGACATTTTTAATTATTATTACACAATACCAAAACTTTATAACAACATTACAAGTTAATACTAATTTAAATATTTTTTCTATGAATAAGTGTACAAAAGCACAACCTGGCGTAGGTAGCAGAATTTTAAGTCTTAAGAAATACTGAGATTAAATTTCACATCACGTCGTCAAGAAACTGACAATCTACTCGCGTACTTGTAATTAATTCATTAATTGGGGCATAATAATATCTAAAGGATTCATACTATATTATATTATACTGATTTATTACGTAGCTGTTCCTTGCTTACAATGCTATTTATAATATAAAATTTCGATAGTAGTCTCGTTATATCAGTCACCTACTTAACATCTACCCGTAACGTTAGTGTAAGATTATGATACAATAATTTGAGAGAATGAAATAAACTAAATTTTTAACAGAATTAGGATAACGACCGTAATGAGCCTACTGTTGAGTGCTTAGCAACCTACGGCCTGATTATAATTGAAAATTAAATCACTAACTCGTCAACACAACTTGCAGATAATTTTCTTAGTAAACAACACAATTTAACAAGCATGTAATTTGAACAGATTATCATTTGATCATCAATACAAAATTTAAAGTTCAGAATCACTTCTAGTCCCTTTCCCAGTAGACTTTCTATAGGTCGGTGCCGCACTTTTGCTGCGTGGTTTACGTCGCGGTCTGCGACGCATCCGACGTAGTTTGCTGACCTGAGAGGGCGCAGCCTGCGCTCGTCTTGTCTTTGGCTCTATGTCTAACTTCAAACGTGCAAACATGTCGTAGTTTGTTATCGTACACATTTTACCTACAACAACAATAATAATAATCAATATACATAATTTAACAGGATTTAATGATTAGGTCCGCAAATAAATGAATATTAATGTAAATTTACATTACCATTACAATACTCTTCACCGCATTCAGCGCACGATACAACACGAGTTTCCGTTACTCCCGATCGATTCTTTATCTTTCTCACCATATTATTTTTTGCGTTTTCCCTCTTCTCTTTCGCTCTTGTTCTTAACTCTGATTTGCCTAATTCAATCAACCTGAAATATTACATTAATGGCACTAGCGACACATTCCACACAGAACAATGTAAAATTGTTAACCCTGCTCAATGTTAGAGTTATGTAAAAAATTGTTTTAAATCAATTTCTGCTCTAATAGAGCAGGCTGATTTAGTTTATATTTTTCCAGCCTAACTCAGAAACCAGCTTTCTTTAAACAATAAAATTTTTTTTATAACCCCATTAAAAATCCAGAGCGAGTCTTTACCTGTTGAAATATTCTTCATCAAGTTTTGATTTTGGCCGAACAGATGTAAGCATCCGCCATTCAATGGGAACGGCGCAAAGCTCTTCAAACTTCAGACCTTGCATTTCTACTGGGATAGGATCCATAAAAGTAAACTGTTTCTCTTCATAGCCACGAGTACCTAACTTCTCGTAAGCCCGAATCTCTTTTCGGGGTGTTTTTGTTTTTTGATCTTCTTTTCTATCTTTTATTTTTATGTCATCAGCTCTAACCTGCAAATACAACAATTATTATTATCAACACTAACTTAATTTTTGAATAATTTTATTGTTTTTAATTCCATTATATATTGGTAGTTTATAAATCTGTTTCATAACTCATTAAGCAATGCTTTAATAACACAAGTTGTTAAAGTAAGTATGTTTTATTCGTACGAGCAGTTTCGTATACAGCTTTATCTAATCTCAGAAATTTATATTTAACCTTATAATTCGGGGCCCAATGGACCCCGGTAGTATCTACTGTAAATTTACACACTATACTTCTGGTATTAACTCGACTTGTTTTAATTTGTTAAACAAAAATAATTCGTTTATTCACTCACCTTTTCTGGTCGTGTCTTAAATTCGGGAACCTTATCCAATACTGCTCTATATTCTTCTGCTGTATTTATAACGACTTTAGACAAATCAAGCATAGGTGCTTCATCTTTCTTTTTATCGAATAAATCATCCAACTTCGACGTCATTATTTGAGAACTGCTTATTATATTCTGAACTGACTGTAACTAAACGCAAGACTATTGATTTTCAAGATTCGGACGTTTCCTTGGATATTGTGGAATCAATAGCATATTTCGCGTACTGCACAAGAGTTTATTTCATAATGCAACTATGTTACTTAGACACTAAAAATAATTTATAAAAATTCTTAAAAGATACAAATTTGATATGTATAATAAAACCATATTGTTCAGTCGTTTGTGTCATTAATTAATACTTAAATTTTCTTAGGTATTCCTATATCACTGTATTTTAGATTTTTTTCATTAGAGTCATCTTGCCAGAGCCTTCTGCTTCCGTATTTATCATTTATAAATTTCTGTGACAATGTTATTCGTTTTGTTGGAGACAACTTGTTAAAAGATTTCTGGTCGTATTTCTCACTTTTCGTAATTTGTGATAGAGATATGAACTCTTGCACATTAATCTCATTTTCTTCTTCGTTTCCGTTTTTAGGTTGATCTTGTGAGTTGTGTTTACTTCTCCAATACGATTGACTGAGTGAATTTCTTGGTCTAAAACTAGTTTCCGAGATTTTATCAGACCTTGTCGGTGGACTTGGAGACCGACTATCATCACTAGACTGAGATAAGTATTGCCTTTGTGATTTATGTTTGTGACGCAATTTTCGCTTTTGCGTATAAAATGGATCCTTTTCGCTCTGTTTTTTATACTGGGCTTGTGGTCTATTTGCACCCCATTTTGGACGGTTTTCTATATCTTTTTTATATCTTTCCTCAGATCTTAACCGTTTGTCTTTCTTTAAAGAATTTCTGTTAATTTCTTGGGGTGCGTTTTCATCAATGTTAGAGTATTCTTTATCCACAAACCTCTCATTATCATTTCTAAACTTTGTTTCATCAATATTGTTCTTAGGCAATTCGTCAGTTTGCGTTGCAACATCTTTTGTTCTTAGTTCGCGATATTTTCGAGGAGTTAATACTTTTCCAACGTCTGAGCTTTCACCTGAGTTTACAGAGACGTTAAAATAATTATTATTTAGGTTGTGTGGTACTAATACAGCTAGTTGTATTGTATTTTGTTGGCCGCTTAAAATTTCACCAGAGCCAGCTATGCCAATTGGGACTATATTAACGTGGCTATCGGCCAATTTAAGTGGGGGAACATTGTGAATAAATAAATTTAAATTTCCATTTGTTATGGATCGCGGTGAGTTGTAGGTAGACGTAGGTTGCGATGCAGTGTCTTTCTTTAGGCTGTGGGCGGAGTGAACGTCATATGTTCGGCTAGATTTGGTTGGGCTGACGACTTTTGTAGGGCTGCACCTTACAGATTCATAACATGTTTTACTGCTTTCAACGATATTTATATTGTCTTTGCAAACGGCAGTAGCTTGTTTTATACAGTTAAATCTTTTGTCTTTTTCCTGTTTCGCCTTCTTTTCTGCATCTTCTAGTGCCCTTTTCAACGCGTCTAATTTTCGTTGTTCCAGTTTTTGGCGATCTTCATTTCGTCTTTTTTCTTCTTCTATTCTTATTTTGTCTTCTTCTTGCTGTCTTTTTATTCTCAGCTCTTCAAGTCGTTCTTCCCTTAATCTGTGTTCTTTTTCATCTTGCTTACGCTTCTCACGCTCCTCTAATTGATTAAGGATAACATTTTGTAATTCTAACGCTTTTAACCTCTTTGTTTCTCTTTGTGCTTTGACTTCCGGCTCTATTGGAACATTTTGTCCTCTGAGATATGATCTAAAAACAAGTGATATTATGAATATATCATAGTTAGTTAAAGTGACTTTTAAAATAGAATTCTTTTATTTTGAGATATGCAAATTTTTTACCTTCCTTCATCACTCCCATTGTAGGATGATTTATCAAAATCTAAGCCAGAATTAACAGAGCTTCTTTGGTCGATAGCTAATACGTCGGATGAATTATCTATCATATTATTAAGTCCGCGTTCTACCCAAGCCGGGGTACCCTTATTTTGATTTGGCATCTATAATAAGAAATCAGAAGTGAAACGTGGAGTGACAATAAATCATGGAAACTATAAAAACTGTAAATTCTACATTGCGTACGATTGCGAAGGGATTGTGTACTTTCTAGCGTTATAGAATGTCGCCTTTAAATGAAAGAATTTCGTTTGTAATAACCTACCAGTTGTGTACATATTAGGTGGTATCTATATTTCAATATACCTGTGGCAGTCTAGCGGTGGGTGCGGTGGCTTCCCAAAGGCGACCTGTCGCGACCCCGCGATCACCCCAACGGGGCCGGCCTTCCTCGGCACCAGAGCTGCGCGCTGACCAAGCTCCATCTCCCATACTTGTATGCTCAGTCGTTAACTTTTTGCTATAATGGAAATGCTTTTCTTTATTTTTTTTATAGAAAATTCACACCAATTGACCTAGTCCCATGCTAAGCTGGTGAAGCTTGTGTTATGGGTACTAGGCAACGGATATACATACATATTATAGATAGATAGACATATAAATACATATTTAAACACCCAAGACCCAAGCACAACGATGTTCGTCTCAGCCGGGGATCGAACCCGGGACCCATGGATTCGCAGTCAGGGGTACTAACCACTAGACCAATGAGTCGTCAATAATTCTTTCCTTATTAACGTGTAATAAGTAAGGATAATTTTTTTCATTATAATTTCATTAAAAAAATGTGAATATATAATCGCGATGTGGTACAATTGTAATCTGATACATACCGCTCTTAATTATATTACAACATGATAAAAATCGCTACGATAAGGATAATAAGTATGCTTAGGAAATTAAAACCTTTTGTTTGAAGTCTATTAACCAGACATGGGTACTGACCCCGCTCTGACCTCTTTGTAAATGCCTACCTAATAGACTTTTCTTCCTGTTGCCACGCCACTACTACATCCGAATTGAGGTTACGTGTTCCATTGGTTCTTGGATGCATATGATTAACTGTCTCACTCCCGTATCCTGAAGTATCGCCTTCTGGATCCTCGTCGTAGAAAGAGAATCTTTTCGCGCTAGTAATATTTCGGTTAAGAATTTCTTTTGTCCTCTTGTCGCTGGTTTTGTTTAAGTCTATGTTGTGAATTGGCGGTAGACTAGGACTTCTTTGTCTTTGGATTGGTTCTGTATATTCACATGTCTGTTTATGCAACTCCAAAGAACTGGCGAATTGGTTACGTACGGTTAAGCGGTTTGTGTAACGCTCACCGGAACCCCAAGGCAAGTAGAGATGTGACATCTCTTCTGAAACGGAAATATCAATGTTAGTGTTCACATTATTAGTATAAAAAAGGATATATCGAGAATGACTCCACTACCTCCCACGACTGAAGCCGAATTATAATGAGGTACTTTTAGATTTCGTTAAAGAAAAATGTTAAAAATTCCCCTTTACCCCATTAGTAGAGGGTTTTCAGTTTTGTCGATAACGCATGTCGAACCACAATCGGTCATGCACGCTACACCGTAGAAAATAATAGCTAGCTACAGTCTGAAATAGCATAAATTTGAAATTCCAAGTATTTTATCAACGCCGGTCAACGTCTACGTCCTACTTTGAATGATTTGTTGGTTACAAGTTTTCTGTTGGGGAAATATAAACAGCCGACCGACCTCAAGCTTGGAATTAACTTATTTTAATTATTAAAATAAATAAAAAAATAAATCTGTGGTGCTAAAACCTTTTCAGGTTTGGGCCTCAGATTTCTGTATCTGTTGCATGATCAAATAGGCAAGGAGGTGATCAGACTCCTGTACCTGACGAACGCCGTCGACTTTTTGGGTCTAAGGTATGCCGGTTTCCTCACGATGTTTTCCTTCACCGTTTGAGAGATTGTTAAATGCGCACATAGAAAGAAAGTCCATTGGTGCACAGCCGGGGATCGAACCTACGACCTCAGGGATGAGAGTCGCACGCTGAAGCCACTAGGCCAACACTGCTATAAACATATTATCTTTGTATAATTTACGAATACATGCTACAGACTGTATTTTGTTTAGTTGATTGAAGACAATTTATCGTGTTTAGTAAGAAGAGAGGACTGCACCCGCAGAAGCAGAAATGTGTCCTCCACAGTCAACATGCCTGATTGAGGGCTAACGGGACTTCAAACAAACAATAAATCGAAATCTCTATGTAGGTAATCAATTGATGTTTGATTTCCTGACGAATGACAATGAAAACTTCCGTTGCCTAATAATACTTGATTCTACTGCCTTTTCACAAAACACAATGTAGCTATTGACGGTGACCACATCATTTTTACTTCCTATGAAAGATAAAAGACATTAAAAACATTAAGCATAGGTATTAACGACTTCATGATCTCTTTATGAACAGAGCGTGGTAACATAAACCCGGTTATTGGTTTAGTTTTGATTGTCTTTAAAGTAAATTATCGTGTGTGTGTGTGTATTTGCTAGTATATAACCTTAATGTTAATTTTAGAACATAACCTTACTTCAACCATTTTTTTTAAGGTTAGATTTTTCATCCGTTATTTACCTGTAGTAATTAAAATTACTACAGGTATATTACTGCTCAATACTTAATAGGGTTTGGAAAGCAAACTCATCTGCGGAGAATTAAGTGACACATTTTTGCGAGTTTTGCTTTTTTAAAATACATTTCATAAAAATAACTATAAAGATTCCATAATATGTATACACACATATTCGTTTTAATTTTTTTCAGACGACCGAATAATCAATACATACAATGAATGTCCCAGACATTAGACCATCAAGGTTAAAATTGAAAGCATTGACCGCACAGCCTTCACAAAAGTCAATATTTTGGAAGTCTAGTCGTGATTTTTTAATGAACTTTCGTTTTATTCATTCAGCGTTGAATATTTTTAGATATCTTAAGCGAGAAAAAGTACAAAAGAATACACAATTTTAATCTTGTCTTATTGACGATTTACTTTATGTTAAATCATATTTTTTTTAAAAGGCCTTCTTTGTAGCTTAAAAGTAAATACTGTCCAGTTGTTTTCCGATATCTTTTTGATTTTATCGTCGCATATTGCGTAAGTTTTCTCGCTGCTTTTCTTTTACACAAACCTTTCCAATTTATTCTTTATACTCTATGTCCATTGTCCAACCGATAATTATACATTAACTAATCCCGAATAACCGATTTAGATTTATTTATTCGGTGCAGGCTTCTGTGCCTATCTGATAAAATTATTATACCACGGGGAAACGAATGTGGGACATCCGGCAGGAAAGTAATGGTTGTAATATTATGTTTTCGCTGGATTTTACAATTAGTCTTCAGAGATTATTGTCTGTATTAAATTTTGCATTACGTAAAGAATTCATCGTACCGTTAACATAATATAACAAAAACACTACGGTCAGTGATTATAAGCGCACGAGAGCGTTGCAATAAAATATGCCATTATACGGGCCTCGTTATACGATCTTGCAAATTCTACTTATCATTAAATGTTGGTCTAGTTTAAAATTAATTGCTGAGCGCGTATTGGCGCCATATTAGAATGAACAGTGTTATGATATAATCAAAATCGCATCTTTATGCCCAAATGGTGTTCAGCGTATACATTTTTTTGGGTTTAGCCTTCCTTGCATTCGAATCCTAGGTCATGCGTGAACATAGAGATTGACCTGGGCCATATATAAAATTATTCAATTGGTTCCTATCCTTTAGAAACGAAAGATTATAAGAATAATTCTGAAGGTCTTAAATATTTTTACCTATATTCTAGCATGCAAAAGATATATATGTATATATATTAGGTTTTTTAAATGAATTATGCTCATTAAAACATGTAGGTACAATATTTTTTTCAGACTATTAAAACATAATGTATAACACATACGCATATTGTGGGGATTCATAAAGGAGAGTATTTTTTTTTCTTACGCATTAGATAATAATTTGTAATGAAGGCGAAATTACCTGATATGTGATGCCGCTAGCGTGAAGAAGCACTCACCTCTCTCTCGCGCCCACTGCTGTTTCTTCTGCTGGACTAGCGACACCGGCTTGCTGACTGACAACATCGCACTTCACCATACATTACACTTTCTAATGCCCCGTATTGCACACGTTTCCTCCAACCGCGGTGGAGTTACGGTGCACCGGCAAATGTGCGCTCCAGAGTGATTTTTAAAAACGGACTCTCGCGCATCGACGGTCGCACGTCGCGGTTCGTTTCGCGCGTGCATTCATTGTCCGTTGCCGCTGCGTTGATGCACTTGCATTCAAATTCCTATAAAATTACATTTTTTACGACACAACTTGTTTATTCTCAGTTTCGCTCTGAAATGACTATATAGCGTAGGTACCAACTACCAAGTTGTATGCGAACCGCGCCGTACTAAACATTAGACGCTATGCGTGCGAATACAATAATTTCAGTTCATTGTTTCAGCATGTCACGTAAAGTTGAACGAAAGCCTCGGAAAAGCCGCTGGTCGATATGGTAGTCATAGAAACGTCTGTTTTCACGTGCTCGTAAGGAAGTGTGGCTTTTTTCTCATTTGCATTTAGGCCACCATGTCTTGAAATTGTTATAAAATATTAATTTAACCTACTAACATAGCGTGTTGGCACGGTCTTTTCAAGTAGTACATCTGTACACTAATGATATAGTAAATCATTTTAGAACGTTTCGGTAGAAAGCATTAAATAATTGTATTCAATATCACGCGCGATATGATTTTTAATTACAAGACGTATGAAAGTGCGTTAATTATTATCCGTTAGATATAATATATAGATATCTACTAATTAGGATGCATTTGTTTTTATACCGTAACCAAAGCAAAATCTTTACGGTTTAAGATGTAGATATTTATAATTTTAACTTGTTCAAAAACAGTGAATGGTAAATAATTTTTGCAATGGTTTTCACTTAGAAAACAAATTTATTACTTGAAAGTGATCTAGAGGCTTATAACGGGGTTACACGCTTTTAAGATATTGCGTGTATTCATGCATTTAACGCTGTATGCTATTAAGGTACACATTTATATTGCATCTCTTTCACCTAAAATTTGCGAAACATTGTTGTACCTATCAGTCAGATTAGCATAACAGCTGATATGATGTAATTATTATCATTGAAATGTATTCCGATAAATTAAATCCTGTATAGTTAGTATAGCATATAGTATCTCTATTTAAAAAAATACCGATTGTTTTAAAGAACATGTCCTAATATCATGGATATTCAGCATACTGGATGCTTAAAGGCATGATTTATATGCTATGATTTGACTTAAATTTGAATAAAAATTGAAAGAAGAATTTTATTATTGAAACAATACATGAGTTGACTTATTCTTTATTTCCTTATAAATAATTCTAGCAACAAAATTAGAAGGCGTAGCGAGTTCTAATATCTTCAAGTTTCTTTGACACCTCGGCGGGCGTCCTTTCGAGGTCGCCGGCGATCGCCTTTTGTTTCGACGGCTCCAGCGAATTAAATTGTTCACACAAGTCTCCGTCAATCACATTCTGAAACAAAACAAATTTTGAATATCTGCTGTGTAATTCGAGATTTGTTTTTATGCATCTGGTAATGTTTCCTACATGGCCATGGCCAAAATAAAGCGCAAGAAGTTGAATAGACTTGAAACGTTTGATTACAAAATACTATTTATATTTTGAATTTTTTTTGTGTCCTTGTTAGTTAAGAATTTACCGACAAAAACACATTAAATATCTACCTTAAATAACAAAATTTTTGAAAAAATTACGAGTTAATAAAGAAAATAATTATTTACATAGCATATAACTTATCTAACGAAACTATAGGTAATATTCATATCATTTTACTTAATTTTCAAAAGTGGTACATGTTACAAAAGCGTTACTGTTTGAAAATGTTTCCGGTATTACGAGATTATTTCATTTAGGTTAAATGATATTGCAAAATTTGTCGACTTTGGTTGGATTTTTTTCTCTAAACGCGTGCTATAGCGGTCACAAAAAATAACGATAGTATCCATTTTGTAAGAAATTTTTTAAGGAACTTTTTAAAAGTCATTTTTATAGATTTGTTCGCGCCACTACTAGGGAAGTGAAATACTCCACGTCCCACTCTCGGGCGCATGCGTTCGTGGGCGAAGGGCGGCGACGACACAACGCCGACGCACGCAAACCGCGCCACGACGCTCGCTATACCAACGCTCTAACACATACCGGCCACGGGGCTGGCTTGCTGACTTAAGCGTTGGATATTTCATTTATTTATCAGTAAGAGAAATAACCAGTTTGGCTCAGACAGCAATCAAAAATACCTATCAGTACAATGTGAGAAACATTGTTATGAAAACTAATAGAATTGTAAATAAAATTTAGCACATTTTTAATTTAATGATTTCAGGAATATTTTAATATAAAAATCCTATACTATATGATTTTGACCAAATTTCTTTAAAAATATTTAGTATAATAGATTTTTATTAATAATAAAAAAAAATAGTATAAAAACCAACCTTAACTGGATAGTAGTAGCTCCTAAACGACAAATGATCTCTGCCACATAGAGGGGAATTTTCACTTCGCATATGCATTTCCAAGTGTTGGAAGAAATCATGGTCTTCCCTTGAAGTGAAAGGTAAAAGGACTCCCAGGGATCCACTCAAAGTAGCATACAATAGGGCCTCTGAACCTCCAGGAATGAGGGTAGCTCTATGCAGGGTAGTTATAGTCTCCCCAACATGGAAATTGGCCACCATATCTCCCTTTTGAGATGCTCCATTCAGTAAACCTAAAAAGTTGCTATTATTAATAAATGTCGTTATACAAGTTGTGGCAACACATGTCAGGAAATACTTCAGATATTAAAAATAATCATATGTGATCATTAGTCTAGCATGTGTGAATTTTAGTGGTATCATCATGTCAACTAAACAAAACTCATTTTTTTTTATTATTTTGCCATTCTACTAAATATTGTATGGCAACCATCTTAAGATGTAACATCAAAATTTACTTAAGGTCTAGTGCTTTTTTTATCAATCATAGGCAGTCTCTGTGACTTGACATTACTGTAAATCAAAGACATTTTTATCAAATTGTTTTAAATACCAACCTCTATCCCAAAGAGCCTTGTTTCCAGTAGGATCCTCATCGACATCATCAGTGACTGAGTGCGGTAACCTCATAATAGCAACATTCCCAAACTTATCCGACATGGCTACTGTGTCATAATCGAGAATACATGTATTGGTTATCCATCTAGGATTTGTATCATCGGCAAATATGATTAACTGGTTCTCCCTTTTCTTGTATTTTACACAGAATATGGATTCTTGCACATCCGATACAAATATTCTTTGCCTATTAGTTTTAAGGTCTACAATTAGGTTAGGAATGTGTCTGTTTTCGCATTTTCTAAGAAGTTTCCGCCGACCAATGTCGTATAAACGAAGCATTCGACCTACTCCAGCAATAAGACGTCCATTGAAGGCAGCTAATGCTCCGGGGTATTCGTCTACTGGAGTTTTATGAACTAATTCCAATTTACCCGTATTATATATCTGAAACAATATAATTTTATTTGTATTTTAAGTCTATTGTATAATGAATAAGCAAAGTTATTTGACCATCTTAAAAAAAATGGTCCGTGTATTTATGTACGCGCGTAAGTTATACTTCTTTGGCATTATTAAAAATAATTTTTGATTGCATGCAAATAATTAATTACCATTTTATAATCAAATACTGGAAAAGGAGTCATTATAGTCAATAAAGTTCAGTTTACATTTGAAAAATTAAATAAATATTTATTATTATTCTCCAATTCGTCCAATGCTGTAGCATCTTCCGTGGGTAACTTCATTCTGTTAATTTTGTGTCACAGTGCGCGCGCATCGTAAAATTTCACTTTCATCAATTTTTCATAACGCGCCTAAAGAAGTATTACTTCAAAAAAATCCAATAAAAAAGATAAAAAACGCTACAAAAGACAATTACCTTATAAACATCAAGGCTGCCCTCGTTACAAGTCCTAGGAGACAGCACCATATCCTTGGCGACTCCAACAACCAAATGTGGAACTGCGTGTTCTCCGTGTACAGCCCAACGCACAATACACACGGACACTGCGGCTTCGTTCTGTTCCAGTTGCACTTTGCACAAGGTGCTCGCCTCGCCGCTGCTCATGTCCACTACGCGGATTTGTGACGCCCACATGCCTAAAGAGAAAAGTAAGTTCAGCAATGTTCTGATGAGACGTTTATTTAATGTTTACTTAACAATAAATGTATCTACTGCTTGAATCAAATGATTTACAAAAATCATTTGGGATTAATGCGAAGATTTAATGTCGCCACAATCGATTAGAGTCAGTTTGCTTTATGCATACTGCTCTTGCCCAGAGAATGTGGCAAAGTATAAAAGAATTTCAAGATAATAATGTACAACAATATTAAGGCACACAATTAATTTATATTTACCTGCCCCAGCTTTGGGTGAAGAAAATACATTTTCTGGGAGAATGTCAGACAAAAACGCGTCCGCCATTTCGTTGGCCAATTGTTGCTCTTCTGGCCCACCTCCAGCGGCAGCCTCTCGCATCTCTTGGGCCATTTGGACTCTGAAATAAACAATCTCGTTTAAAAAACGACATAATGATGGTATATGTTGTAAGATATAACTTAATAAAATCAGTACTGCAGGAGTATCCACAATTAATTCAGTTACATGTGTATTTTTATCATCAGATGAAATATCCTAGTGAGCTATAAATTTTTCAAAATTAATTTAAGTTCAATTCCATTATATTTGAGAAATACAATTTATAAAGATTAAGCTTTATAATATATAGATCATCTAAGTATTTTTCAATAATATGAAAACATACCTTCTCTGTTTTTTCATTTCTTCTGTATAAGAATTATGATCAGTCTCCAAAATAATAATGTGATTGGTGTCTCCATTGATCAAAAATTTCCGTGGAGTATATTCCAGTGGGACATAATTTTGATTAAAGACAGCTCCCAATTTTTCTAGAGCCAAAATTCTCAATGTGTTTGACGAGATGGCGACGATACCCTCGGTACATTGTTCTGTAAAAAATTAAAACAGCTTAGTTGAAATGTGATAAAGAAATTATTTTAGTGTTTGGTGTAAAACACGCTACAATAGACTTTACAATGAGAAAAGTTGTCTAGTTTGTCCACGGCATGGTTTTGCCACCTTCACGGCCTGAGCGGCTCCAGTTAGGCTATGGAATATGCCGAGTTCCTCACTCTACTGCAAGCAGGAGTTAAGATATGTTCTACGACGTTGTGGTTAACTCACTGTATGGGACAGCTACGTACCACTCTTACTGAACGCAGCCCGAAAGCCGCGTACAGCAAACACGTCGAAAAATTTAAATAACTATTGGTTTGGCTTACCTGAACTGAAACCGGCAGCATATTCCAAACATTCGTAGGATAGTGGTGTAAGGTGGAATCTGTTTTGATACTGGTACCCAAGCCATGTCCTAGATGACACAGCCAGCACTGCTTCAGCCGACTGCACTCTAACTTTGAACAACTTCACAGGCCGAGATCCCAAATACCTTGACAAGAAAATTCCATGTTAAGAAAAGTTTATAACAGGATTTGCATTTGTGTATTTCTTTAAAGTCTCTCAGCTCTGGTTAATGTAATCTTCATTTTTATCAGTTGATAAAGGAGCGATAAAGGTTTGTCATCATTGAGGGTAAAATTTCAATTTCATAGTGTTTATAATTAAACTTTCATGTAAAATAGAAGAAAATTAAAAACTCTTATCCATACCTTGTTCTTGTGTCTGCTAAATCTCCGCTGACAGAATCCAAAGTTGTCCTTAATAGTACACCATTGCTTAGACCAATATTCAAGTGTAATGCAGACTTAGCGCCAGACTCAAATGGTTGATCAACGATACACAAGGA
Organism: Pieris napi; assembly: GCF_905475465.1. NCBI lineage: Eukaryota > Metazoa > Arthropoda > Insecta > Lepidoptera > Pieridae > Pieris > Pieris napi. The sequence goes on along the minus strand of NC_062237.1, from coordinate 4,129,613 downwards.
CTCTGGACTCGCAGGTAAGGCCTGCATGGATCTGGGCGAAAGGCAGTCCTAAAACAAAATATTAAGATGTTGTAGTGATTTTAGATTAAGTATTACTTTTGGTTTATTTATTTGATATATTCAGATATGTTTAAGAATAACGCATTTTAAGGTTGATGTAATCACATACATTCAGTGGTGTCCTAATGTCATCATTATAAATCACACTTATTGTATTTATAGAATAAAAGTATATTGATACTTACAGCTGGATCTAATGAAATAATTCTAACAGTGTTGTCCGTAAGTCCCACTGCTAAGAACCAGGCTCTCTGTTCTCCTGTAGCGACAGATCCTAGGGCCATGCAGGATACATCGGACGATAACTTCTTTCTCTCTGTATATTCATTAAGTTGGCCGGTCTAAAAATATACAAAATATTTCATACATTTTATAGTTATTGTTTTACATACATAACCTTATTCTAATCAGTCTGTATGAAATAATCTTAAAATGGTTTGTCCACGGCATGGTTTTGCCACCTTCACGGCCTGAGCGGCTCCAGTTAGGCTATGGAATATGCCGAGTTCCGCACTCAACTGCAAGCAGGAGTTTGGATATGTTCTACGACGTCGTGGTTAACTCACTGTATGGGACAGCTACGTACCACTCTCACTGCCCGCAGCCCGAAAGCCGCGAACAGCAAACACGTCGATAATAAAAATAAATATTTCAATATGCATTATACTAATACGAAATACTTACAGGGTCCATTTCAAAGTAAACCAGTTCTCCACCAGTCAGAGCAATGACGACTTGGCGTTGGTTAACAGCGCATTTAACGATAGACTTCTTTCCTGGCGCTTTCCATTCATTAACTCTTTTATCTGCGCGAATGTGTCTTATACCATCCGGGTAAACTTGGACTAGAGCGTCGCTGCCGAGAGCGTGACAACTGAGCGTCGGAGTAGTTCCCAGGAAACCGGAATCCGTAACTTCTTCAACAGTCTCGCCGATAGAGAGCACAAGCGTAGCGTTTACGAACGACACAATGATGTAAGAATCATAATCGTCTGTAACCAAAAGAAAAATACAAATAGGACAAGGAAATTTGTCCAAATTGTGAATAAAAAAATCCTCTTGTCGCCAGGCTCCACGGAAGAAACAAGTCCCCGATGCCTACCTTTGTTTTTGAGGAAACCATCTTATTCCTTCAACGGCCGATAGCAGATTCTGAAAATAAAAACCACTGGTGTTTATGTATAACAAACAGCCAGGGTTTTATTAGTAACTTGTTGATAATAAGGAGCGTTCATAGATGGTAAGGGGTAGCGTCAGATCATGTCAGTAACACGGACCAAATTTTATAATCATTAGCTCTCCTATTGTTTCCAGTAGATTGAAAATCCTTTATATTTTTTTAGTTTTCTACATTTATATTACAGCTTTAATCGTTAGACAAGTTGAAGTAGCTTACCATCTTTATGCCTCCGTACAGTCCAAACTGCATTTGGGGACCCTGGTAGTTCTGAAACGGCCATCTCTGCTACCTCAAGACCATGTCGCAATGCTCTTATAGAAGATCTTGGGCCACGACCACACGCTAAATACACCTGAGGTGTATCTTCACCAGTTAAATCAGCCACTTGACAAGCTGCAACAATTCATTCTTTGTTAATAAAGTAATACGAAAAATATTAATTAACCTCTCATTTTATATTATCTCAGATAAAGTATATGTTTTTTCGTCAATGTATTTCAGATGAAACACGGAACAAAGGTTGACATCATTGTGCAATAATTACAAGTGTTTGAAAAAAAAAATATTACGTTATCAGATACTTCTTTCATTTTCTTACCTAGAATGGGCGAAAGGGAGTCCAATTCATCAACAAGTACCAAATTTCTCAGAGGTCTTGGTGCAAAGAAGAATGTGTCACCCTCTTCTAAAGGCATAGCAGAACTAAACTCAGGCTCATCATCTTCATCTCCCAAGTGTGCAATTTGATATAAGTAACTGAAAGGAACAAAACCATTTAAGTTTCATTTCTACAAAATAATGTATGATAGAAATTCCTATTTATATATATACTATATAATATTATGGCCTATGTATATCTCACATCAGTGTGCACTCACCCCATAAGAAGGGAAGGACCTTGGTTCTGAGATAGTTTATATAGCATGTTGATAATTTTTGAATCATTAGGATGGCCTTATGACTCAAGATAACATGCCTTAGTATGGTAGAGACTGGGCTAGTTTATTATTAGTGCTACAAGCAAAGTGACCGATTAAAATACTTACTGGTTTCCAAATTCACAAGCAACAAACAGAAATCCTGTCTTCAAAACACACATAGATGTTGCAACAGGTACTGTGTCAAAGTATTTTAGTTTAATTTCAGTTACCATGTCCTCATCAGTTTCTATTGTGATTTTAAATATATCTCCTTGCTCTGTTTGTGCAAGGAAAAAGAACATAGATTTGGTTTTATGAGTGGCAGAGCACACGAAAATCATTCCCCGTTCTGGGTCATCCAAGTCATTCCTGCGTCGGGGGATAGGACATCTGATGTCATGTTGGTCTCCTAAGTTTTTGTAAGTTAAATAGTTTTCTGAACAAATCAATACTCCTGAAGGTCCATCGTTACCGCCGGGCACAGTTATGAGGAAGTTGGCATGCTCTTCCAATGGCTCTGAATATTTACGCACAACATGGTTTAATCCCAAATCTAATTCATAAAATGTAAGCGTCTGTTGTGTTTTCTGTGCTGCTTCACCTAAAAAAAGTATAATAATTAGTTTAAGTCTAGTTCATACATTTCTTTGAGAATGTCTATGAGAGTATCATACAAAGAGGATTTAGCGTCACTGCCAGTCGGAAACACGGACCTCTAATAATCATTTAATGTAATGAAATAATTGAACTGGTAAAAAAATATCTCTCCACAAAGATAAAGCAGTTAATAAAGAAATACAAAGTATAAATACCAGTGGGATCAGAGTCTGCTTCTTCATAATCAATTTCCAAACAGGCAAACATAGGATTTTCAAAGCCCACATCAACACCAACCATGTGATATACCAAAGTGTTAGACTTATGTGCCTCAAGTGGAGATGAAATAGTCAGACGAGCTTCTGCATCTCTGTTTAAAATGTAAACCAACTTTTGCTTCTCAGTTGCACCTAGATTAAAATAAAAAAGGAGCAATTATACTATGTGTATTTAATACAAATATGTGATGGTTATAATATTGTATAGAATAATATTAATTACCTATCATCACTGCTCTCCCTTTAGGATCAATTGCTAAATACTGTCCTGGAACAATTCTCCTACAACCAGATTTACCAAATGTTTCTTGATGTACTTTTTCCAAAATATTTTTAGCTGGTATGTACTCTAATATAACAATTCTTCCAGAATCTGATCCAACCACAATGTAATCTAAAAACAGAAAAAGGTGAGTAACATCCTCACACTATAGATATAAAATATTGGCATTAAAATTATTTGTTCCATTACATGATACATCCCAGCAATTAGTGAAATTGCCAAGTGCGACGTGATGGTTATTATCTATGCATCTAGTTATACCACACGCCATTAAAATTTAAAGGCCATGGAGCAAGACAATGCAATACAGGAGGTTAGATACCGGCCGGCATATAAAAACCACGTGGTGGTTGAATTTTTACCTTTTGTTCCGCCCGTCAATCTAAATGCCATCATGGAGCGAATAATGCCGAATATTTCAACTTTCATCAAAGTATACACTTTCCCAGTGTTCGGGTCAGGACGCAAGAGTTCCAATATCTTCCCACGCGATATAGCAATCTCTTGCTGCTTGGTGCCAGAGAAATTCCCATGTACGGCATGGGTAATGGCGGAGGAGCCCTGGAGCGTAAGATTGTACAAGAACATCCTAAACCGGTGTTATCTAACCTGAAATAAGTTTACTAGTGAGTATGTGCTAGGCGTAGTCTAACCTGGCAACAGCCTAATATATTTACAAAATCGCAATGTAAAGCTCGTAACTAACAAAAGCAGAATAGATATGTGCTTTTGAATGGGTGAGCATACTTTAATTTAGCACCTTTTAAACGACCACTATAGATATAATAATCAATCGTGGAGATACCCAGTGCAGTTTAGAAATAGGGTTATGAAATTGACAATAATATTACTATAAATTATATTTTAACATACCTTGTAGGAAGAAATCACCGATCGCCGCAATGCGGCTAGATAATTATCCCAAACCTCACTTTGACTAACGACAAGGCCCAAAATGGCCGACAGCAAATAATGTGACGCGAAACTGAATTCATCTCGAAGTTAACCCCGCGCAAAGGAACAACCAATCAAAATAGAGTTAAATTAGAAATGGCGCTGACTTTTATAACTTCAGGGTTACCATGTGTAATAAAAAAAATTATAAATGGAAGAACTTTTACTTTTATATATGAACACAAGAGGGCACTTTTTTAAAAACATCTGACGATTTACCTTCGCTACTTGATAATAGATGACACTTCTTAGCAGGAGCTAAAAGGCTATCTTACGAATGTTTTGTTAAACTATTCTGATGATACTTCAGTAAGGTGGCACTAGTATACTTTTTATTATGTACCCTATTATACGTATTTTATTGGTATTTAGTAGTGTCTACATAATATATATATTTTAATAACATGTTGCGTGTTACAGCTACAGCTTTTTATTTAAATATATTTTTATTTTTGAATGGTTGCCTCGTAAAATTACACGATCCTATGTTCTATTGTATTAATATAATTAAACCTATTTTTCAAGGTCTCACTTTTATACCAGAGAATTCTTACTCAAAAACTACCAAATGGATTGTTACGGCTTTCGTGTGATTCAGGAGTATAATTCGTTGGGTAAATTGAGTGAAATATAACGATTAATGTTAAGGAGGTCGCCAAAACGTCGACCAAATACATGAAATCCACGCTGGCGAATCTGAGGAAAGAAGCTAGTACATACTAATTATAGCAATAATACCTACTGTAAGAATGACATTAAAATTCCCGATAAAACTACAGAAGGAACGGCTACCATGATTCATGTAACAAAAACTTAGTTTTTGGTTGCTTTTTACATTGTACACGGTGAGTAACCTTGGCATTTACTGTATGAGAACACCTGAACTGTTTTGGTGGGATTTTATATTCGTATTTGTATGCATTAAAAGGGCTTTGGTCCATTGTGGTGTCTTTTAATTCTATTTTCTGGCCGCGCGGCTCACATTGTATCTTTTGAGGCGCACCTGAGTATTTGGACCCATTTCACTTTGAGACGCCGCGTTCTTTATTGGATCATCAGTCAACAAGAAACCGAGTGTTTTTTTGGTTAATCGTGCGACTGGATAACGAATACGAGTCACGTTTCGATCTTGAGATAAACATTTATTTAAATCTGGTATTGTATAACGATAGAAATATTATGAGTATTTTTAAATGTAACAACTGTTTGCTGCCTCTACACATAATATAATATACCTTTACAAAAAAGCACTATATTTAGTGCACGAATAGTTTTCATGTAAAATAACTTTCAAACGACACAGATTCCATAAAATAGATTTAAGGCTTATGTGCGCGATTGTTAAAAAACATTATAATATATACTAATTTTAATCGTAAGTTAAGTTATAATTAAGACATTAAATCATTGTTTTGTATTGATATCATCCTAATCCACAGGACTAATCGTGCATGCTTATTGTTATCAAATTATATATAATATGTCGTATTGAACATTAGAAATGAATGTATAAACGTACAAATATAACGTTAAAAGGAATTATATCGCTTACTAAGATACTGGTGGTATAAATAAAAACAAAAATATATTAAACATTTTGCGGTTGAAGTGCCTGTTCATGAATCACGGCGAGCGTCGACATTCATTGGTGCACGTGCGTTTCACGTTTGAGATTATGAGAAAAATTTTATGCTATGCAGACTGGTCTTGCAAGTACAGCCAATAATTACATCAAGTACCTAGCTGCAAGCGGTTTTAGGCTTAACTTAAATATAGGAGAATAAAACATTGCCATATACAAATCTGTATGGATTTAGGGAAATGTGCATTAATGTTTCTAATGGCCGATTTACATTATCTTAGTGTTTAGGAGAGTGCTTTAGGATAGTACTTTAGTTGAAACATGTAAACGCTACTTGCTTTAGTAAACGTTACTTGCTTTAGTACGGTTCTACTTGACTTTCAAGTTGAATCAAAATAGAATCGCTTTTTATTTTTGTTTCAAGTGATACCCCTCCCGCACCCGCGCACCCCCCGAGATCTTCCCTCGTTGTGTGTAAACACGTAATTTAGTCAAATCTTTAGGAGAGTGCATAAGTGCCGTGAAACGCGTGCGTGTTTTTTGATTTTTATAGATGGCTAAATGGTCGGAAGATACAACTATCAAATTTGTGTCTGAATATGTTGTTCACAAATGTTTGTGGAACGTTAAAAACAATTTATAAAAAAAAACAAACCGGCTAGGCATTCGGCATACACTGCCTTAAAAGAAGCTATTTTGTTTATTATTTATATTTAGTTTATTTATTTCGAATAAAATCTCGTCTTCTATTTGTTCCATAACTACAGTTAGTATTTTGCGTAGAATAGAGCTTATTTGCCGACGTCGTTGCGCGTTAATTGTGGCGGTGTAATGATACTTTACTGGAAGAAATGTAAACGTTCACTCGCAACGCACTAAAGCACTAAAGAACTTGCCTTTCAAGTTGTACTAAAGCACTCTCCTAAACGCTAAGATAATGTAAATCGGCCTTAAGACTGACCACTTTTTGATTATAATGCATACTAGGTGGTATATACTATAGTAATGCACACATAAATAGGCTATAGGAGTTTATTTATTGCTAGCGGATTGTCTCAGCTTTACGAGGCGACATTTATATATTTTTTAAATATTTAAATGATAAGTATGACTGTGGCATTCAATTTGTGTTGTATATTTGTCTCTTTTCATCACAATGTAAACACAATTCGATAGAAAGAGCCAAGGAGTACGAGTAGGAGTGTAATTAGAGTGATTTAAATTTTATATTTAAGACAAAATTTTCAATGCGAAGATCGCCGGGATTAATAAGTGTGGAATACATAACAAACTTCATAAAAACCTTCGAGTAACACCAAAATTCGGTTTATACCGATTTTGGCGGTTAGTGACAAATTATTATGCAAAGTCCCGAATTAGTATAGATTTATGTTTTAAGCGCCGTAAAATTATATTACTTATAATTCGTTTTAAACAAATTTTATTCATAAATTAGACTTATGTTTCTGGCAGTTATTTCGTTATTCATTTTCTTAAGGCGCTTATATTATTTAAAATTATAATATACTCTTTCTCGTTTTGGTGTTAACAATTATTATAAATTGGTTTATTCATATTAGTTTACCGTCTGCGTTTCTAATAGCTGACGAAATTTGTATAGATTTTTTACTTTTTTTATCCCATTAATCTCCGTACAATTTAAACGATTTCGTTGGTATTTGGCCATTTATATAATTTAAATGATTGATTTACCATAATATGTATATGCAATATATGAGTCAATTGTTTTATATAGGCGCGTGCCATTGTCTGTTATGTTTTGTGAGACAGTTTCGAGAAACTATGACTATTCTGATTGTTTCATCGAATGTTGATAGAGTCGAATCGTATTGGAATATGACATATAATCAATGAGAATAAATGGAATTATTTCAGTAAACATAGTATGCTAATGTGTCAGGACATTAAATGCGAATATATCACGCAGGAAATTCGAAACGTAGCGAAATCAACTAACGCGTTTCAATATAATTGAGTTCTGTAAGACGATTCAAAAATGCACTATAAAAAACTAAACTAGGCATGCGTTTAGTTTCACATACAACCTTAATTTAAACTTTAGTCAAAGGTAATAAAATTGTGGTTTAGTTGAAAAAAATCTATTTCTATTAATAGACAGATAGATGTTATAGTTATTTTATACCAATGAATAAATTTTACTGTGTTATATGTAAAAAGCAATATCGATGTGAGATATAATTAATTTATTACATCTTAAGGTATAAATTTATTGACTGGAAAAGTGAATCTTATTATTTCGAATGTGACAATGTCAAGAAGATTTTACTTTTTATATATACAAAGGTAATGTAGAAGCATAGCTTAAAGGCTCGAAAGCTATCAACGATGTATTTATTATCTCGTAGTGATAACTTCATAGTTTTACTTAAATAATATGATAAGGCGTGATAAAGTCATAGACATAAACATAAAAGCATATTACATAAACGCGTAACGATGTCTATGCCCTTTGTCTATAGTCTATAGGAATGTAATATTGCGCACCCTAAATCCCAGTGTAAACATTCCACCCTCACCCACACCAAGCCATGTAACTTAATATTTTGCATTGATCTCCGATAGGGCTGAAGTATTTGACTTTTAATCGTTTTAAATTATTTATAAAAAATCTAAATGTTTGTCGTTGAGATATATTTTGAGTAAGTATTAATTAGTATAGGTAGGAATATAATCATTTTAGACATCTACGTACAACTTTTGAGATCAGGCAGACCCGATAATCTCTTTATAAAACTTAAGACGTTGCTGTTTAAAGTTTCTAATAGGCATAACCCTATTTCTACCCTCAAAATACCGCACACAGCCCTTCTTTAATAAAACATCTCGATAATGAAAAGTCAGGCAGTCATAGAGGGTGGCGAATTGCCCTCAGCGAGATCAGACGTATGGCCACGCAAAAGTAAGTTTTATGACCTCGACTTTATCATCAAAACTTAATGACACTAAGCCACAGATTGCAATAAATATCTTAATGATATGGAATCAGAAAGTATCTTGTAACTCCTATATGAGAACAGTCGTAAGTGATAATTTCTGGTGCAGGAAACTATAGTTTAATGTTTACAACTTAAAGTGGATTTTGATGAAATTAATTAAAGTTTTAGATTGTTTTTACACGAATACACTTCCTACGCTTTAACATTCATTGCGTTTTATTTGATGCAGCACGTGCGCAGGCCACCTGTCGTTGATTCTGTACTCATAATTTGTTCACCAATTATAATAAAATTGTATAGCAGTCTTTTCGCGGTACATCTGATTTCTAAGCCCACTTTTATGTATCAACCATACTATCCATAGACTTGAAAGCGATCAGTAATTTATGACGTCTTTATCTAGATAATATTGTTACCCAAGTAATGCGACCCATTTATATTATTTACTTAAAAAGCTATTTAATTTTTCGTTCTTAACAGTCTTATAAACAGGCGATGAATTTATATATAGAATTTTTAAATTCAATGTCTTTGTGGTGTGAGTGCAAAAATTACAATCTTAAATCTATATGATTAAAACCCTTTTTTTGAAGGTGTATGGTGAAGTACTGTTTGCGGATGAGCACAGTAATTGATTTTAAATAAAATAATAGATTCTCGTCGCGTTTGATGCAAATGCTCGGCGCCGGATGGACCTCCCAAGCCCTAACGACGGATTGAATCCAAAATGGCGCCTACCTTTATTACTTAACGAACGTGCTGTCATGGTTTTCTTTAAACATTTCCGCTATAAGTAAAAGGAACTTTTAAACTAGAAAATGGTAAAGGGATGTAAAATATGAGTACAAAATAACGCAACTTTAACTAAAATTTCAACAAACTGGAGTGAATTCCGGTACAATGGTTGACCTAAAAATTACTTTTTCATAATGATACGGGCACCTTATCTTACAGCATCAGTTTGTTGAATTAAAGTAACTCTTGAGACCAATAAGTAAACTTTACCATGCATGGAAGCTAATGAACATACTCAAAAAAATACACGTTGCATTGATAACCTCCTTTGATTGTTATTAAAACGCTTAATAAGGGTTTACTATGCTGACAAATATCAGCCGTGAAATATTCGACTCAAGTGAGATTCACTACTCTTCAGATCTACTTCTTCAGGTGCCACTTTATTACTAAGGGTTGGCTGTTAACAATTTGAATTGCCAGGTATCTTGCGCTAGTCTAAACAGCTCCTCGGCGGATGTGATGCCGGTCCACTCCCGTATGTTTCGCAACCACGACTTCTTTCTTCTACTATTCTTTATATACACAATTTTAATTTAAAAGAAGTAATTAAAGTCTAAGGCGAATTTAAATACGTTTTCAAGTCATATTGTAAACACGTGATACTTAATAGTCTGTCAACCTTGATAAAAAAAGTGAAGGTCTCAAAACAACTACTTAGTTTGATTGACATTCCTTATACCTCAGTGTGACTCTAATTTCATCTATCTAAGCAAATGATTGTGTATAGAAATTAACGCGCATTCCTTGTGTAATGATATCACGTTCAAAACGTTTCAAATCGTTTGATTGAAGGTCCATGACCGACCCGCACGATCAAATCTTATTAGGCCCGGTAATAAAGGTCATTACAGATGTTTTTTATTAATTCGTGTTATTTTTGGATACCGAATTAAGTAAATATATAAAGTGCACGCAAGTTTTTAATGACGGCACGTCGCGTCGTGTGGATATTTGGAACTATGACAAGGAGTTTAAGCAATAGTATGGAATTGTAATAAAATTAAGTTAAAGGCCGGCAACGCACCCACTAAAATGGGTGTCCATTGGCTGCGATTATTTCAATGTAAAATTTTAAGTTTTTTACCATTCTTTATTACACATGTAATTACCATTACCGTAACTCAAGTGATAGATCCGGGATTCAGACATAAAATAACTTTTATTGGATATTTGTATTTATTACCTTTTTAACATCGAGTGCTTTTCAATCGTGGAAGCGTCAAGTTATTAGAATAATTATATAAATTTGCTTTATGTGCAGTAGGTACCTACTTTTACCAGCCTTAGGAGCGGCCTGATTTAGGGGAGGCCAACCGAGGTTACAGCCCCCTTCAAAGTAGGGCCCCCACAAAAGAGGCTTCAGAAAAAATAAAAAATCCGACAAGTAAACATTAGTAAACATTTTTCTTTTGATATATTTTTATTTTTTAAATACTAGAGGAATCTACTTATTGATTGAAAAACTCGACTGAAAAAAGTTGTTCATTTTATTTGGCAAATAATTTGACCTCCTCCTCGGGGTAACAAAGGTGTTACCCCGAGACCTCTAAATCCGGCCCTGACTTTTACATTTATGCATACCCCGCACTAGTGAAGATAACATTTATGTGCGAAACTACACCCCGGGTCCCGAGCTCCCACTAAAAGCAACTCCAACCATTACCGACATAGCCTATAGCTATCGCTTTCGCATTCTACACTGTGAGTAAGACATTGGACCAATTGTCACTGGACAATATTAAAAAATACTTACGTCATGGGTCATTTTAAAAGATTAAGATTATACAATTTCTAAAGGAGCAAAGAAAGAAACATTCCGAGCGTCAAAACTACTCAGCTATGCACAATCGTAACTAATTGATCGGATGCTGATCCATTAAGATTGCTCACGAATTCTGTCTAACAATTTGCTCAATTATCTTTTCTCTACTCTGATGTCATCTACCGGGTGTTCAACTAATTGCCAAGTATCTTTGCCGACAGTCGGCATGCCGAATTAGTTTTATGCTGTTTTAATAAAGGCATTTATATTGCCTATTCGTTACTAGCATGCTACCAGGTACTGAAAGGAAATGAAGAAATGAATCTCGCCTTTTAAATATATTTTTATGTTACACATTTCTGATAGTAAACATAACATTCTGGCTTTTTTATAGTACGAGTCAGGAGGCTCATCTTTGAAGGCCCTATCCCAGCACGAATTGCTGTGTCAGTGTCTCGGGGTGGACTGAGGGGCGCAGTGGAGAGCTGGAGCACTGAGGCGCGCCGGCCCGTAATAACAATTAGTTATGTAAAACATTAAATTAATGTAATTTTATCAATTTTTTTTTTGAAATGGATTACTTGGTTTGCGATAAAATATATCGTGTAAATCATGTTCTATATACATTTTCGTCATAAAATGAATTCAAAGTGTCAAAAATTGGCTATGTTTGGATTTTTGTCTATCGAGCGAAGTTATTTAAATCGTGTATCGATCTTTTAATGGATACATAAACTACTCAACTCCACCATATACTTTTTCCAATCCCCCTACTTCAAGAAACGATGACGAAAAATGGAAAGAAACAATGAGTTTGGCGACCGGATAGGTCCTTAAGTGGCACCAGCCGCCCATGGACACTCTGAATGCTGGAGGTTTCGGAAGTGCGTGGCCGACCTATATCAAATTAAAATTCTAAATTTGTAACTGGATTAACTGGTATATTGATTAAAAGTAATTTTCCCTGTATATATGAATATATTTTTGTAGGTAAAAACCTTGAAACGATTTCTTTAATGGCACTGACCAATTTACTTAATCTATCTGATTTAATCTTTGCTGAAAATCAATCGACCAAAGCGTTAAGCTAAAAACATCCGTGGAAAAGGCCACTTTTTAATTTATACGACGGATACAAGCCTGCTTTGATAGCCTCTTAGCCAATAGAAACTAGATATTGCATCCGATCATTGCGATAAAACATCCATCAAAATGACGGTGACAAATTATACTCTTTCCATGGCATTAATATTAATATAAACGATAACGAAATCCTATCACGACCTACTAGTTACAAAGAGCTATTAACTCCGTCGTATCTCAGAGATCCTGTACCGTATCGGGAATAGTAAATTAGGATATGAGTGCACCTGTGTGGGCCTTCCCAACAATAGGAAAAAAATGTGGGCGCACCTTCAACTAAACGAATTATTACCACTACCTGCGACTTCCTCCCGTTGCCTATACAAAAGTTTGAGACGAAATATTCAGTTTACTATCCATTGCGTGACTTTGAGTTCATGTTGTACACAATTATTAGCATAGCAGTTAATGAATGGGAAGTTTTAAATGTTATCGTTAAGTTTTGATTTATATTCCTCGGAATATTAGTCAAGTGGTCCCGCCTTCATTCTCAGGTGCATTTTTGTATTGAAGGAACTTGTAAGTTTTTTTATTGTGTTTTAAAAGCCTTCACAGTGTCGTACCTTTAGAGATTTTTCCCAAGATTTAATAAGTCATTTTAGGGTTCAATATGTTTTTTTATATATTTATTATGTTATCAATAATTTTGAATATTTTTTTAATGCATTTGCGGCGTTGTGGCATTGAGGCAATGGATTTATGCCCGCTGGATCAAATTTTTTTCTGACTTTTAGGCACAGAATAATAAAAATGATCAACGAATTCACAAGAGAATTATGTCCGTCCCATGCCCAAGCAGCAGCTTATTTACGTTAACATTATTTTTTGTAGTTGCTTTATTCCTAAATAATAAATATTATTTTTAATTTTTTTAATTATGAATGAAAGTCAAAACACATTTAATAATATCATTAAGAATTAAAGATACGGAACGATATCCGTATCAAAAACTCTGCTTGTCTATACATTTTTGTCAGTCATTTAGAGTCATTATAATTTTCTGGATTATTTTGGAATTTAAATTAGGTTCAAACTTTTTTGAATGACCGTTTAATTTTCGAGGAATGGACGCTTAAATCCTATTAGCTACTATTAGAGACATACGTGCAATAAAAGGTTTTAACTAATTTATTGGTATATGTTTAATAGGCCGACTACGCACTCGCCTCTGGCATTTAGACTGTTCTTGGACTATCACTTAACATCAGATGAACTGATTTATAACAATATATAACGAGTTCAAATATATGAAAAAATATGAAGAAGTACACAGTAGCTATAAGAACTGTACTGAAAGGGCAGAAGGAAGTAGAAGTAGTAGTCAGACTGAACATCGACTTGTCTATAAATCAAACGGATGTATTCCGAGGCCAAAGCCCATTTGGGTTGTAGCGCTGCTGGACTGTTATCATTTTTACCAACGCAAATCACAATACGAAATCCATTTTCATTATACTGTTTTGACAAAAGCTCTGTCACCTTTCAACGCAGCGAAAGCACACTTTGACAAAACGTGACGAAATTATCTTTAGTTTAATAATTTAATAACAGTTTTATATAACATGAAAATATGGGTATATACACTTTAAAAAGCATATAAATAATTTAAGATAAAAATATTGACTTTGATTTACGCGAGTACTACGTTTTAATAAAACACCGCCTATTTATTACACTATTAGTTTAGATTGCTGATTGATTAAATACCCGATTAAATCCGTCAAAGTAAAGTTAAAAATATCTTCTATTAAAATTCATAAAATCGAACTTAATATTATTTTATAGTCATCCAAATTCTTATGATAATTTTGAACAAATATCTATGGTGAAACAATATACGTTTACTAAAAAAGGTGTTTTTTTGTCATAAATAATGTAAACGTATCTAATATCTATTGTAAAGGGGATAACATAGAAATAGTATAAACACCTGCACAGTGATTTTAATATGCAATTTGTAAGCGACACATCAACCAATAACCATCGTTTATAGATGCGCATATTGTTATGTGATAGAACTTATGTTATATATCTAGATGGGCCGTTATGTTTGAGTTTTTGAAATGTCTTGACTTGACTTAATGTCCTATAACTTCTAGAAGGGGCAGTCTCAGACTCCAAGTCTTTTCTCCTGTTTGCCCCATCTGTACGACTCCAGGTTTGCTTGGGACGGCCAAGCTTTCACTTCCCTTGCGGGTTCCAATCAAGTGCCTTGCCTTGGGGATGTAATTGGAATTTCTTCGGATTATAGCCTATCCATTTCCGCCGCTTGATCTGCTGGCTAATCGGGATGTCTCCCGAAGTTGCGTTAGAGATCTTCTGGGGCCAGCAGATACTGAGAATACGGCGAAGACAGCGACGGAAATGTAACGTTTAAAAATGAAACAAGTTTACTTCAGATAAATAGAGAACAAGTCATTGCTCTGAAAAAGTCTTACGAATTCTTCGTACGTATAAAAACATTAATTAAACTTGGTTGTTCTTGTTGCTTGTCAGTTGTCAGTAGCACTACGGGGTACCCGGTTGGCATTCAGTAACTAGACTACTCTGTCATGTATGATCTTGCTCATTTTGCCATTTAAGAACATCAATCATTGTTACCTTTGTGGTGATATAATACGTTTAGGAGCCCATAGAATCGATACTTATAAACAAAAGTTGGTTCAGAACAAAAATCACTTTTGGTACCCCATATTTTTTGGTACTACTAAAAAGTAAATAAACCAGTGGCACTACAACCATTTTAGATCTGAACCTCAGATTTAGGTATCAATTTCATGATCATTTATCAATCTAATAAGTAGGTGATCAGCCTCCTGTGCACAACACACGCCGTTGACTTTTTTGGGTCTAAAGCAAGCCGGTTTCCTCACGAAGTTTTCCTTCACCGTACGAGCGAGTGTTAAATGCGCACCTAGAAAAAAAGTCCATTGGTGCACAGCCGGGGATCGAACCTACAACCTCAGGGATAAGAATCGCACGCTAAAGCCAACACTGCTCTACTAGCCTATTCAATACAGTATATATCTTGTTTATACAATAAAATATTATTGCACACTCCTAGGTGTCTTATACACTTTTACCTTTTTTTTTTTTTTTTTTTTTTTATGATAGGGGGGCAAACGAGCTTGCGGGACGACCAAAAAGGGCAGTCCACGCAGCCCATAGACACCCATTTTAGTGGGTGCGTTGCCGGCCTTTGAGGGAGGAGTAGGCTCGTTTTTTAAAAATTTGGAGGTCGTATCTCTGAGGGAAGACACCCCCCCCCCCCCCCGGAGGTACCTTAAATTATGTCAAATTATTTCCTTTTAAATCGGGTATATAGCTGTAAAGGTCCAGTTCTGTAGGTCTATGGTTCTCACTAATAGCGGTAGTGTATCGACATCGGTGAGTAATGTCTCTTGTATGTCGCAGCAGGTTGATAAGGAGGCGCCACGGTGTCGCCGACAGTGATAACCTGTGACCAATGTGCTATTTTACCTTCGAAGAATTTTGTTATAACGCAATTTTATTAATTATACGGATGCTATAAACAGAGATGGTTTAGGTATTTATAAGTAATCTAACTAAGACCCCAACATTAACGTCGATAAATCTATGAAGGTAATTAAGAAATATTTTTAATTTTAAATACTCTGAAATATATTATATTGAATATAATAAGTTAAAGTTCTTAAATATACTCCACAAAAGAGGGACCCACAAAATTTCAGAAAAAGAAATGATTTAAATTCAGACTAGTAAACACTAGTAAACTTTTCTCTGGATAGATATATTTTTGTATTTGTTAAATACAAAAAGAATCTACTTGGTTTCACAATAAATGATTGATCGAAAAACTCGACTGAAAACAAGTTCATTTTATTTGGAAAATAAATTGGGGCCAGGGGGCCTCCACTCCTGTGTTGCCCCGAAGCCTCCAGACCTATAAATCCGGCCCTGATACAGACACAATATTGTACACTGGCAGACCTCGCAGACTAATTTTACATTTAAGAAACAATTAACAACATTGTACCAATAAACCGTTCTTATTTTTTACCTGTAAGTTTTTTTATATACAGTATTAAGTTCTGTATTGTATTATATTTTTATATTTGGGTTGTCAGGAAGAAACTGCTTTTTGCTGTAAGACCGCCCATTTACGTCCATTTTTTCCCTCTTGTTTTGTGAATATTGATGTCAATAAGATGTTATTGTTATGTGTCATTAATGTCTCATTACTGTCGCGGGGTAATGAGACTTCAAACAACAATTAAAAATGGCTGTCACGTGTGGTTAGATATTTATTAATAACGCCATACTTCGTTTATACCTATCGTCGTTAATAGAAGAGAAGGCGATATCATTGCGCCAATCAAGCCTTAATTATTGCAGTCATTCTACATCTTCAAGCATTTCAATTACGAGTTCTTGTTCGTTAAAATCTCACATATCAACGCACCTGTGTTTTCTTATTAAACGCAATGATATTAAACCCAATAAGGCGGACGGCATGCGGAGGAAGGCAGTGATTTCTTTTAATAGGGTCCTTAACTTGTGTCGATGGTATATGGTAGCAGCAACTTTCCATCCCGAGTTAGAGGCAAAAACAAATGCCAACCCTTTAGTGGAAGAACAGCTAAATATGGAAAACCGAAATGCGAGGCCCGAGACGACATCGGAAATGGTCAGTGATTTTTTTACAAGCACCATATTTATCCAGGTGTTCGCGTAGCAAATATTTATTTGCTTGGTAGAAATGTAAGCGAATTACTTTTACAATATTTACGTTTAAAATCAAGCGACGGCATTGGAAAGTCATGAATAATTTATTTTGTAGACAATCGAAACGAACAATAGTTTGAATAAAGAAAAGGGACTGAGTTAGTATCGTTTAGCATATATGGCCATAGAAACGTAAATCAAAACATAATGCGCATTGCTGAGCGCGGAATGAGCGCGCTTGCGCCGGCGCCGCTCCGCATAAGGTTGTAAGGCAATGCTCGGTGACGTCACTGGCGATGCGCGCCCCGACACCTGCAGAGTCAATGATCTTTGGTTCGTGTGTGGGCTGAGGCCTTGTTTAAGATAAGAATTCTATGTCAGCCAGGTCATGGAGAATCTGATTTAATTCACCTCATTATAAATTACCTACTTCGTTTGCTCCAGCTTGACACTTTAATTGAATCCATACCTTTGCACTAAGTCATTTTACATTATTACGTCCTCACATGCTTTGTAAATTAATATGCTAGAACTATTCAAACCCAGAATTAAAAATTCTATACATACCATTATATTATATACCTTTTAAAACATGATAATTAGAACGCGATTCGTGGTCATTAATTAATAATGAATTAATGACTATGCAAGCTAAGTAAACTTATTGCAGTGATAAAAAATTTATTATGACAGCTCTGCTGTAGATGTTCTATTACTCAATAAGAATTAAATTGGACCAGTTTCGATTTCATCTGTATATTAAATTAAGGTTTTAAGATTGTAAAGATATTATTATCGAATTAACATAACAAACATGTTAACTAATCTCCGATTATTGTTTATTCGTAGTTCCACTTCATTAACTACGATGTCTAACAAATATTGAAATGGTAGGAAATTTAACAAAGAGGAATTAGCAACACTTGGGTCATTGTGAACTTCCAAGTAATAGAGGTGTCACAGAGATTCTTGAGCAAATACATGATTTTAAACGGTGAAGTAACAAGAGGCATTCAATAGCACATCGCAATGAAGCGTTACAACCTTATAGCCTATTGTTGACGAACAAATACAGGAAACAGTAAAGTTGAGTTTCAAAGATTTTGCTCTACGTACAGGTAGGTCGCAGGTGTGTTTCTATACCACTAGAGTTATAAACAAGTCTATAAACAATGTGAAGTACTCAAAGAGTAACCGAATCGGTTTCAAAGGAAGTTGTTCGTACAAGAGTTTTACATTTATGGAAAGATAGGTTTGAAAAGAAGCAACGGTGTTGGCACAACATTTTAATACAATGTGCGGTTAGTGGAAATGTAAAAAGTTGTGAACGGATACGGTAAAATCAGGGTAATAATATTTGTCACTTAGTAAATTGCTTTCGTTCCCTTGTATGAATATACTAATGGAATAGAAATCACTAAGCGCGAGTAAAAAATTTAAATGTATGGAAGTTATTCAAAAAACCTCCGCGCTATATAGGGGTGGTTGGAGGTATTCATTGGTGGCAGACAGTCAAGGCTATAAATATAGAACCTACCCTGTTTTACTTTCCCCTTCAGGCGGAAGCGTCGCGTTGCTATGGAAACCGCTTTCCATGGCGACGGGCATTGGTCGGAAAATTCAAGATGGCGGCTCCATATCGATCGATGGGGAGAGTTTCCCCACTCCATATTAAAACTGCACTTAACGCCACTTACCCTTTTAGCATTTAAGCCAGTCCGTTATAAAGTCAGGTAGACTGGTTGTTAAGCATTTATGAGCTCAAATATTGACAGACACTTGAATAAGTCATTGTCTTTAACAATGTTCAAGAGTAGCTTATTGTTATCTAATAACAAGTTTCGGCTTTTGTTATTCCAAACAATTATTGCTAAGAATCATCTTTACGAGAGATTTCTATTCTCTTGTAAGCCGGATGGACGTAATTGCAATTTTACACAGCGTTAAAACGGGAAGAATATAACTACAATTTATCTTTAAGTTTTATATTTGAGGTGGCCGGTACTCCGCGTTTTAAGAATGTATAGAATACTGAGATAGATTAAGATAATTATTCTACAGGAATTCATTTTTTAATTACTTTTTCTTTTAAAGAGTACGTCTTTCAAGCGTAGGGCATTTTTATAAAAGTCCCCAACGTTTTGAAGTACTCTTACATATTCTAGTGCTCACAAGTAGAAATCCTAAAGGATGTCACGGAACGGAAGTTAATTCTTAGGAACTAACTTTTAATGCGTATATGTCATCACCCCTAAGTTAATATTTCAGTTTTAAATTAATTAGTATATAATGGCGAAAAAATATCGTAACGAAGTAGAAGGCTTTTATAATTAACAGCCCATGGATCAAATCAAATCAAAATCATTTATTCATATAGGTAACACAATGTACACTTATGAACGTCAAAAAAAGAAATACATATATACTTAATACTTCTAATTAATTTTACATTTACTACCAGTCCTCAAAAGAAGGGCGTAGAACGAAGGAGAAGAACAGGCAATAAACTTTTTTTAATCGCCAAGTTTTCTGTTTTACACAATGTTTGTATGGAGCTGCAACCATTACACCATGTTCCACATGACATTTTAAGTAATTAATAATAATAACATAAAATAAAAAGAGCACGCATTTACATTCTCGTGGGAACAACACGCAAATACATAGTCGAAATAACTAACATCAGCCACAGAATTATCAAGATATTCACTTATTTCACCTAACACCATTTGCTTGATCATTTGTAAACGTCACTAAATTAGTTTATTAGATGTTAATATCTTAGAAGAGCAGGCTCCTTTATTATAAAATATACATTGGAAATAATTGCTCGTTTTTTGTTGACTATAATATATTGGTTTTCCTTTCTTATGATAGATGAAGTATACAAACAGGATTGTCCAGACTTATTTCGTATAGACTCTCGCCTTATCTGGCTAGCTACAATATATTATAAGCCATTATTCATTACGTTATGTACAAGACATAAACACTGACGGAGAGATCAGATCATAAACTCAGTCAAATAAAAACTACACCAAACACAATAAAACAACACCTATAAAAACATCACTCATGAAAGCCAGGTTCTAAACAATTAGATCGATTAAAGTTTTATGCTTTTTGATGTGGTTAATATGTTTTGTGGGCGTGTCCGCGAGTTAAGACAATGATCTATTTTTACGGGAATGCGTAAAGAGGCCACGTGGCTGGCAGCTGCGCTCGCGCACGTGCCATGTATTTATACCGCCCGCCCTTCCTCAGGATACTTATTCTTAATATATGATACAATACCCTTGTTAGTCTCTTATTTTGCCTATCGATCACTACTTTGTATTGGCTAAGTTTAGTTGATTTCTCAGAATTGTGATGGTATTTCATGTTTTAGAAGTACTGCAAGTACTTATTAAATCTTCATATAACAATCACTTGACTGAAAGGTTGCTTAGTTTGAAGCTCAATTAAGTACTGGTTATCTTCAATGTTTTGGCCTCCGGATCCTGGATTGACACCTGAATACAAACAATACACACACGAAGGATTAATTGAACGGCTAATTACCTAAATTATTACATAAATATTGTGTACAATATTTATAAAATGGTGATTCAAGTCAAGTCAAGTCATTTATTTCAATTAGACCACCTAAAATGGCACTTTTGAACGTCAAATAAAATATAAAGATGATTCTTGTTGCCCCTTCCAAAAGGTAGTTTCGTGTGGAGAAGAATGGGCAAGAAACTCCACACTTACTCTTTTAAAATAGGTTTAAAATATTTTGTATACCTTAGTTAAATATGTTAATATGTGAAGACAATGTACTCCTAGAATAAAACTACTATACCTACTAAAAAAAGTTAGTAATACATGTTCCTCACATATTTACAAATATCTATACCGTAGAATATTATACATTAAAGAGTAATAAAAAAAACACAATAAAACAGTGTGTGAGATAAAAATAAAATAATTACATTTTGTACTATTATAAAACAAAAAATAACAAAAATATGTAAAATTTCCAATTTAACTTAAGGTTACTTATTGCGAACTCGCGAGCTGTGTAATCGACCCCAAGAAAGACCCCCACCGGGTTTTCCTTAGGGGATACGACCTCTTATAGTTTAAAAAACAGCATAGGTACTCTTCCTTCAAAGGCCGGCAACGTAACCAATAAAAGTAGGCTAGTTTGTGTATTATATAAAAAAAATTAAAGAGCGTTCTACATTCTTCAAATAATTTCAGTCGTGTCAAGATTTTTGACCAAGAATTGGGTTACATCAATGAAAAATAATTTAATTTTTATGTGATTCTTTATAACGGAGACTAGTTATCGGTCCAGCTAGAGATGTCAGCGAAATATGAACACCCTGGAGGGTTATTAATCTGCTCAATTATTACGAAACTGACGCACACTACTACATATGTCTTCTTTGTCACATCCGTTCATCATAGGGCTGTATCAAACTGAAATTTAAAATCGTGAATTTCAATATAGACAATATAAAATAGCATATTGCTTAAAATCCAAGTTTGTGTCTTTAAAAATCAATTGCGTTATGCACTTGTCTGATATGACTGAATAATTATCCGAACTTTCTAGAAGCATTTTCATTCAATTTAATCCAGTAATTTTACTATTTATTTAACGTTTATTTACGTTTCTGTTCTAAATAAAATGTATCAGTATATAATTGATAACCTACCGGTTAATGAACTCTATTTAGTACGTGTTGACAACCCCAGCGTCAGAGTTTCTCAAATCGTGGACGCAAAGCGTGCGGACAGGTGTGAGCGGCTGCCGCGCATTTTCATATAAAACCAACGTTTCACATATAAAAGGCACTTCCTTTCATCCCACAACCTACCGTCGGGAATGCCCATTAATTTGCCAACACAATATTTTTAGTGCACAGCTCGCGTGTAATATATCGTACCCACGTGTCCCCGTATGTCGTCCGTGGAGCGGCTGCGTCAAATTATTTTCGTTCATGTCACAAGATACTGCGCTCATCTGGACGCTTTTCCTTTAAAAATCACGCCAGTTGTTTGTTTAATCATGGGCACAATATAGCTCGCTTCCGTTGACATGTTAATACTTTGGATGGAAGGACATACAACAGATGGCTCACCTGGGCAATCATCGTGAGCCGAACTGGCGAAATTTAACAGTGTTAAAGGAAATCACAGCAAAAAATAGGAAGGTAATGGGGCTTCAAGAGGAATACGGAAGTGCAATCTGTTCAATTTTGGATTCGTAGCCCGTTATATGAATTTAAGATTTAAAGCTTGTACATATGTAGTTTAATAATTGTATGTATGGGATGTTTGTATAGGTTTTTTCATATAGTTTATTGGGTTACACTTAATTGGAGTCATTTATAAAATAAGTATCCACGAACGTTTAATCCTGAGCTCGTCTGTATCCTATGTTAGTTGACTGACGTATCAACTACGTATGTAAAGTTTTTATAATTTTAATACTAACATTTGTACATATTATCTTGATATAGATATAATTTCATAAACTGATACATTTTATTACCGTATATACGAGCTAGCGATCTTCTGAATTCAAAATATTGTATTGATAGAACAATTGCAATGGACATAATAAATAAAATACGGTAGCAAATAAATCAAGTACAATGTTCAGTCTAGAGTGGATTTCACCTAATGTTTACTTTAGCTAGAGAAAGTTAAATAACAGCGCGTGTTTCAATCGAAAGATTTCTTTTGGTAGATGAGGAAAGGAAATGTTTTTTAATCAAATTTACACGTAATTCTAGCGTTAGGAATCGTTCACTGAAGGTGAAACAATAATCTTTTAGTGAATAATATAATGTAACTTTAGATATTGTTTCTCAGATAATCGAATTAAGAGATGGGGTGACACGCGTTATCTATTTCCTAAATGAAAGATGCGTTTAACTTTTTTTTTATAGAATAAGGGGTAAATGGGCAGGCTCATCTGAACCATCTATCCCATGGACACTCTTTACGTCGGAGGGCGTTACAGGGCTATTAAGAATTGGTACACTCTTTTCTTGAAGGACCCTAGTCGAACTGGTTCGGAATATATTGGGCAGCTGGTTCCATATAGTATTATATAATGTCTATGAAAGATACGTAGAAGTCTATAGATGGATAAACTTATCTTTTATAGGCATTATCTAATATTAGTAGCAAATATGTCGGTGCCTTTGTATCGCTTACAATTCGATGCATAGATAATTTTACGCCGGTTAAAATTTTAACTGTGGTGACTGTCATTTCTCTGTTATTCATAAGTCATAGTAAAAAAGACCACTCGTGTAAATTCATGACGGTGCACTCAATATTGGACTGGTTTATGCGCAATCATGTAAAAAATAGTTACCAATAAATCTGTTCCATGCGTGCGAGGATATCACATCGTGGACAACTCGCAACAACTGCTGTCTGCTTGTCACAGCTGCGTCCACCACCTTATTTCCACTGTACAAGCAAAAATCTAAAATTACACGAGTTATAATATGAAACATCCAACTGTTGCTCTGAATGTTCTGATGAGGCAATATGTATTTGCTCGATTTACAAGTCTAGTTCATACTTTAAACTAGATAAGTAACATTCATATTAACAGTCTTATGTTACGATATGTTATGTATGTATCAAGACTTATCTTCAAATGGGACTTAGGACAAATACATTCTCTTGATGAATTCAGACTGTTGATTAGCGATTGAGCCACGAATGCAGTTATATATACCTACATTTATATTGATATAACTCTTTATTTAGTGGAACACGATAATCTTATTGA
This sequence comes from Pieris napi, assembly GCF_905475465.1. NCBI lineage: Eukaryota > Metazoa > Arthropoda > Insecta > Lepidoptera > Pieridae > Pieris > Pieris napi. The sequence continues at coordinate 4,105,566 of NC_062237.1, read as the reverse complement.
TGCTGGATCGAATTTAAGTATAATACCTAATACCAAATTACGCTACGACTGCATTTTCGCGCTTAAAACGGCGGAGTTCAGCTCATTGCCTTGCAGTTGAAACGGAAAACTTGTTTAAAATATTTGTGAAATAAAAATATTAATATAACGATTTAGTCTACGAAGTATAAATAAAATATTTATAGAATTAATTAATTAGTGTTATTGTGAGTTAGTAACTTCTCATCGGTAATGAGTCATTAAGACGACGTGTGCCACTCAGCGTGCCGGCGCGGGCGCAGACGACGCTCACGTGATTTATACATCACACTTGTGACGTACTATAAACAGTACATTGTTCGGGTTCGTTTATTTTGTCTAGAAAAATTGTCCCTTTCAAGTCTAAATTCACGCAAGACCGCGTTGCTTATAAAATCGATTGAGCGAAAGTGTAACTAGAGGAGGTAAGCAATTAAAATACAAAAACGATCCGGTCTCGTTATTGTAAAGATTCGAAGTATACACGAGATTTTGATGATAAATATTCTCTGGTAGTCAACAATGTTGTAGATTTTTGTAAAGAAGATTTAGAGAAGACAGAAAGCGCATGCGTATAGATAGATAACTGCTATGGCGTCTAGTTTCAAAATGAATGTTAAATTCAACTAAAATAATTGTAGTAAAAAACAAAACAGAAACGCCTGTACGATCCGCTCTAAAATCGACATTCGAGAGCATAATCAAGCGCCATATCAATGTCCAGGCAATAATTCTACCCCCTTCAAAACATTTGTTTCGTTCAGCTAGTAGATTTAAGATATCCGCAAGAGAGCTTAATGTTCTAGCGAAGTGTCGGCGCGTACGCACGCTCAAGACTCTAGTTCGTTATTAATCACGCCGATCATAATCTCCGGCGTCGGCGCCGCCCTCTGTTTGTATAGCCGCGTGGTACAAGTTTAATAATACGGGATAGAAAATTAAGAATCCTTCAATCAAACAACAATCCTTTGATTTTTTGTTTAGCTTTTACATTGTACGGAGTATGGAGAGACTTAAGATAGGTATTTGAAGTGTTTTTTTTATTCATTTATTTAAATAATAATGGGAATTGCCCAGGAGGTTCAGAAAATCATGTGCAAAAAGATTAACATAAAAACGCCCACAGTTACGGACAATAAACATTCACAGGTATTGATTCATTTAGTTCAAATTAATGGTAACTTAAACAAAGATTTAGAAGAACTAGGAAAACTAAACATGTTCTAGTAGATAAAGGAATAATTTTGTATGTTCTAATAATACCTATGAAGGATTCGACTGACTACCGACTTTATTATACGACTAAATTAAACAATGGTAGCTTAACGTTTTAGATAATAGTTAAGTCAACTGTCATCTGCCACAAACGTATCGAGTCTTGTGTTCTGTGAATTCCATTCCGGGATATCAAAAGCCTAATGTGTGTTTTATATAACTTTAACCCTCGCCATACACCATGATATAACTTGACATTGAAATATGTTACACAGAAGTTTCAAATAATTGTACTCGTGTATAATAAACCTACTGGACAGAGCTTCTATTATATATTTAGTTTAATAATGAAAATGCCGTTAAAATAAATAAAAGCTTGATAAAGCTTGAGCCACACTCAATCGATGCACGTGCGTATATTTTCTTAACAAGTCGAATTATTCGCCTCGTTTGCCGACTGGTAATGTAAAGAGTGTTAAAAAGTTTCGAATGTTATTGTTTACGATAAGTGAACTAGATGTTGATGATAGAAGCTTTTAGTGTTATTATTATTATCTATTAGCGTTCAGTGAAAATGAAGCATATATTTTCCAAGAAAAATGTAAAATATTTTCACTCGGACAAGTGATAAATTGCTTCATTTTTATTTTCGTTGCACACTGATTGGGTGTGGCTGTCTTTAAATATTTTTAGGATTATATCATTAGTATTTACATAAGTTCGCTAAGCTATTACATAAAGAATTTCACAACTTTAAAAAATATATGTATCAGTGTAAAATTCAGATAAAAAGTAAGTAAGTCTTCAGTTTTTATCATCCTGGCATATTTCTTGCTTATAAATAATAATTAAAGATTTAAGTTGGCGCCCGGTAGATAGTACCGGTGACACCAGAGCTGATGCTTTCTTCGAATAAGAATCGCAATACAGCGAGGAAATGCTGCCAGCGTTAAAGGTACACTGCCACAGGGTGTATACTTTTTAAATTTGTTTTAATTTTCTTTTTATTAATTTTTAATTTTTTTATTATTACCATGTTGGTTAAGAAAATTGTAAATCCTACACATTTTATTGTTATGATTACTATTAATGGCAAAATGTGGTTATGTCTTAAAAATTAAAGAATCTTTGTAAGGATTGAGAGTCATACGTTATACTACAACACTCATGCAATACTTGAATTATATAACCGGCTTTATTATTTTTGATATGTTAGTTAGATTGGACAATTCTAACCAATTGACCTAGTCCCATGCTAAGCTGGTGAAGCTTGTGTTATAGGTACTAGGCAACGGATATACATACATACTATAGATAGATAGACATATAAATACATATTTTAAACACCCAAGACCTAAGCACAACACCAAATGCTCATCACATCGATGTTTGTCTCAGCCGGGGATCGAACCCGGGACCCATGGATTCGCAGTCAGGGGTACTAAGCACTAGACCAATGAGCCGTCGCCGTATATAGTAAAGATTTATCAAATTAGAGGAAATTCACTGTATTTGTAAAGTGCTAATACAATTTGTACTGATGAAGTGCATATTCGGTTCAAAGAGGGCGAACACTTTGATACAAATTGCTAAATGCATGTCGAATAATTCAATTAAGTCCCTCCACTATGATATCGTCCGTACACAATTTGCACTGTTTCTCTTTGTGTTCATTTAATTTTCTATACAGCTATTATAAGCACATTTCCTAACAAAACTACACAGTTGTTCTAAAAATACTTTTCAAACAGTTCTTCGGATCTTATGGTTTCTACTGATTGCACGTTGTCTTTGGGCGTATAATACATTAGGACAAAACCATATTTCATTGTGTAGATTTTCTTAAGGCTTAGAACATTCGTAGTAATTGGCTTAATCGACAATTCTATCTAGAATAAAAATGGCTTGAGCTATTTTTAACAAAATGAAAGTAGAATCTTTAATCGATAACGAGCCAACAGCGCACGTGCATAGGGCTACGAACTCTACGCACATTCTACTGGTCGTTAGACAATGCAATTTAGTGTCTATGGACGATATATGCATTATAACTATGTATCTACTATAACATAATTGAACTTGTACCTAAATTTTTTGTTTTTGTTTTAATTAATTTATTAATTACTAACCTTAAAATATAGTATTTACAATTTTCTTAACATACAAAGTAACAATAAAAATAATTAAAAATAAATAAAATGAAAATCAAAACAAATTTAAAAACTTTGGTCCCTGTGGCAAACCTAAACCTAAAAATTGTTATTAATGTAAAATATATGTTAGTAAAATAATATATTATTTTTTGTCTGTTCCGGTTAAGTAATTATAATAAAATAATTCATGTTCCTTAGTTTAATCGATTTCCATGAACTTACATATTTTATTACAGAATGCAATAAAGTCATTGTACACTGAAGAATGTGCAGTGTTCTCGGCATTTTATGTTTGGTATACATTGTATGTAAAGCAGTGTTGACCTAGTAGCTTCATCGTACGACTCTCACCCCTGAGGGTGTAGGTTCGATCCCCGGTTGTATACCAATGGACTTTCCATGTGCGCGATAACATTATTAGGCTGTATATTATTATTAGGCGCAACGGTTTTCACACCATAAGAAAATTTCACTCCTTTTTGTAGTGAGAAAGATGAATTAAGTTTGATTGTGAACGGTCAAGACCAAATCCAGTTTCTTAACGATCCGTCTTTATGTTTAGCCATTCGACCATCGTCTTTTGTCTTTGAAACAGAAAGTTTAATTCAGAACTTTCTTTCTATGGCAGCCCTACGATAGCGTGGTTTCATTAAGCAACTATTCAATGTAGATAGCTCTACGGGAAACCTTTTTATTAAATTGGACGAGGGCGGCAAACAGCTGGCTGACTTGTACGGCCTCGCCCGTATGATTTATTCATGTTGATTTACTTAAATTAATCTAATTTACTTAATTGTATCAACCCTGGAAGAAACCCTATACATAACTTAGGGGTCTTTGTAATACATAGGGACCGTCAAAAATTGAAATATAATATATACCGTGATGACAAAAATATTTTAATTACAATTAATTATTATAACCATCGCTACAGCCCTTGGCCTAGATATTCTAGGCTTCTCTTTCATTTGTTTTGGATCTAAAACATTTTGATTTTCTCACGATGTTTAACTACACCGTGGTTCACGGAATAAGAAAAATCCAATAGTGAAAAGACGGAATTAACAACCTAACGTTTGAGAGTTTAACCACTATACCAACAACTTTACAAATTTAGATTTAAACGTGACGAAACAAAAAATTTGAAATAGCATTTATAATTAACACTTAATTAAAATTCCTTAGATATTGAAATGCTTGTTGAAATAAAAAGGCTTTATTACTTCACGATAAAGTTGCATGGGGTAAAATATTTTGAGTATTGTGGTCACGTACGCAATAAAGCTGAGTTGCCGGTAAGTGGAAAACTGTGTAAGCGTTCCGAGTCTTCATAATGCACGCATATCGAGATTGGAATCACTTTGATCTTTATAGCATACGAGGTGCACGCGACCTCTTCTGCGTTAGGTTTAGACAACTTTGCCTTTTGCAGTTGCACTTATTAAAAACTCCGGACAACTTCCGAGTTCGAGCCATGAACGATTTTATACTTTTAGTAAACGCAATATCAGTAGACAACAGGAATAGCATGTAATAGTTATCATAGAGAATAGGAGATGGTGGAAATAATTACGAATAATTACGGCTTTTTATTGAACACATTAAAAACATATTTACTAAGAATTTAGATTTAAGCACCCTAATTAAGGCTTAAACCTAAAAGTTTTCCGACTCCATATCAAACAATACCGACAAACTATTTATCCCTTTTTTGAGTATTCTTCTGTCTCAAAAACCTTACTTCGAGATGTTTCGATGTGAAAAAACATCGCATTGATAAATTCCTTTCAGTTTCAAAGTTAAGAATACAAAAGTATAGTAAACACTAAAATATATCCACAGATTGTTTTATGTTTTATTCCAAACACGCCATACGGAGTTATTACCCTTTACCCTGGGGCATGGGGTATGGGCCCGCCCGTTCCATCAGTCGTCATTTGTTCACCCGCCTACCTTACTCATGTCAATACAAAATTTGCTTTTACATTAATGATCTCCTGTTTATTTAACCAGGCTTTAGTGTTGATTAATTGGGGTTAGATTTTTGTAAGGTAGACGATAATTATAGAATAACTTGAGGTGTTAATGCTGTATTATATTGTCAAGGAATTAAAATTTAATACATATACCAACTATATATCATCTACCTACTACTAATACATCATCAGAGCAGTGTTGGCCTAGTGACAGCTTGCGATTCTCATCCCTGAGGTCGTAGGTTTGATCCCCGGATGTGCACTAATGTACTTTCATTCTATGTGCGCATTTAACATTCGCTCCAACTTACCTTAGATCCAAAAAGTCGATGACGTGTGTCAGGCACAGGAGGCTGATCACCTACTAGCCTATTAGACAAATGATCATGAATCAGATACAGAAATTTGAGGGTCAGACCTAAAAAGGTTGTAGCGCCACTGATTTATTTTATTTTATTCTATTGAAGAGTAGTAGATGTATATGTGAGTTCAACTATTGACTGCGGTCCTAAGTGGTGGGACGTAAAGTTTAGTACCTTTTGGTGTATGAAGCTGATTACAAAAGACAGCGCGTATTAAACTTTTCAACAACTTTTCTATATTTCGATAGACGTCTTTAGAAATTGTAAAACCTTTCTCGTTTATTTATGTAGACAATACGTGCCCCAAATAACCATTCAAAGTGAGTTTCGTAAAGAACGTTTATCTCAGAAATAGGCCCTGATTGACTTTCTTTCTTCGGTCTCTTAATTATTTGGACCAGACCCTTAGATGGGCTAATTACTGATCGGATGCTGGCCATAAGAGTAATCGAATATGTTAAGTATTAATTACTTAAAGGAAAAAATCTATTAATGAGAGGATGCACCTAGATCTCTAGATAAGATAATTACGTTAAGTTATTTTATAGTTTGTTATTTATCAACTGATTTAAAACTTAAATATTCAAACCTATAAATATTGGAGAATGGCCGATACTTGGCCTAAGCGTTTAAATCCATTGATTTAAATATGTAATTATATGGAATGAACGAAACAGTATAACGACCTAATTCATAAAAAAAAAGCGTGCGTGTACTTATGTACGCGCGTAAGAAGTTATACTTCTTTGGCATTATTAAAAATAGTTTTTGATTGCATGCAAATAATTAATTACAATTAAATAATCAAAGACTGGAAAAGGAGTCATTATAGTCAATTAAGTTCAGTTTACATTTGAAAAATTAAATAAATAATTATTTATTATTATTCTCTTACATTAAGTGTAACATAAATTCTATTTAGTTAAAGTATATATTATTATATATTTAGAACATCTTTACCAAACACTAAGATGTATGTTGTAGCTTTGGCAGTATTGCACAATATAAAATTAATAAATTTCTTTGAAAAAATAATCAAAACTCCTTTATTTGTTTAAAAGGTAAATGACAAATGTCATTATGGTCATTCAAAATTCTTGGCATACGAACTTCACGCATATTCTATTTCTTTTTACTTGTAGATTGTCTTATTCCTATCTCGCTCGCGCACGCTATAATCACACTCCCAATTTTGTGTCACAGGTGCGCGCGCATCGTAAAATTTCACTCTGATAAATTTTTCATAACGCGCCTAAAGAAGTATAACTTCAAAAATACGCCTAAACTGGTTAAAGAATGTTTTGTCGCTTTTAATTATTGAGAAACTAAAACTGGAGTGTCAAGGACAAAATATTCTACAACTATCAATAAGATGAAAAATATCATAAGATAAACTCGCATTTAACATTTTGTTTTAATATAATTGTCGACTAATTTAAATTCTACTTATAATTGTTATTTATTTATAGCAGAACTCAAAAAACAAGGGAAAGGACCCCCTTAGACTAAATAACATACAACCTTAATGTTTCACTAATACCAAAATAATAATATATCGCTGTCTCTAGCGTAACTTATGTTCGAATTACAAATAAAAATCAATGAAGTTTTCCCACAAATATCGCGTTTATCAGCCCTGTTTAATGCCGCGTGCGCCTGAAGCGGAAATGTGTTCACGTGCTCCGCCGGAAGTAGAATTTTCGTTGACTCATATTTCAAATATCTATCATTCTGTTAAGTGTATACATAAAACTGCTTTGTATTATGACTTACGCAACATTTTTGTATGTTTATTTTACTTAGAAAGCCTTATATACGAGTATATACCTTGGCAAATATTATATAATAGGAAAAGCAAGTAAATAAATTAAATAAATAGTTCCAACTTTATTTACTATAGGTTCTGTGGGCTACAACGTACTTAGAGTGCGCCGGAATTGGCACTTACCATGTATCTTATAAAATTTGTACGTGGAAAGGAAAACAATCCGGCAGTGCTCCAGTGCTTAGGCCTCAGGGTGCCTGATGATTACGTTAGAAATAAAAGTCAAATCATTTATTTCAACAAGATCATCTAAAATGGCACTTTTGAACGTCAAATAAAATATAAACATGATTCTAGTTGCCAAAATGTAGTTTCGTGTGGAGAAGAATGGGCAAGAACCTTCATACTTACTCTTTTACAATATTTAATATACATTAGTTAAATAAATAAAAGTGAAGAAAATGTACTCCTAGAATAAAACTACTATACTAAATAAATAAAACTACTATAAAAAAAATATTAAACTGCATAGACGATTTTAATTTTCCGTTGAGTGAACTGACAAAAGGTCAGCTTCATGTCAGTACCTATACTGTTAGAAATAGTTAGTCGTTATGTAACTATTTTTATCAATTATTACTATTCAATGTTATTGATATAAATGTAAATAGTTGATGAATTGGAGTAATCTGTAATGGTAGCTTACTTTGTTAAAAATATAACGAATACCGGCGTAACTAAAAATAGAATATATATTATATACATATATTAAAAGTATATATTATTCGTACCCAAACTCAATTAAATGAAAGGACTATAAAGTCAAAGTCTATGTATTTAAAGATGTAGATAAAAAATTCTACAATGTAGAGTATAATTTAAATCATAATGTAAACGAAAATGCATTTACAAGTCACCCTCGTAGATAAAGTATCATCTCACGGATCGACACGTGTCTCGATACCACTCATTGTCACCGACACGAGTCAATATCCCCCAATCATTATTATCTTGTATGTTTATTACCTGAGTATGTAGTAAAGTAAAATAACCTAGCAACGAAAAACATGTGTAGCGCACGAAACGTAAAATATGTTTATTTTTCATAGGTACTATCTTGGATATAAAACTGATTTTCCAAACATCGATATTGCCGTTAGTGGTGGTCAGTCAGACATAAGCCGGGCTTGGGAGAGGTCTGGGGTTAAGACTGGCCGGTGGTGCGAGGCTGGGGTCTCGGTCTGGAGTGGCCCGGAACCGCAGGTCTTGATTATGCTCAATGTCGGATATAAGGCCTATGGGTTGAATGCCTTGGCGAACCCCAAGGGCCCATCTTTAGGGCATGTGGCGCAGGAGAAAGAAACTACATAAGCCGGGTAGAATGGTATATAATAGCAAAGGACAGATCATCATGGCTACATTTGGAGGAGACCTTTATCGAGAGGCAAGTAAGTTGTAATAAAAGCAAATATTGTATAAAAGAAAAAAATGGCTCCACTTAGCACACCAATACAGGCTTAATTGATTTATTATCGACGGCGGAGGACCTGCAAGATTTTCAATAAAAAAAATCACCCAGACGTTAGTAAATTGAAAATGTAAAATTGGACATTTCTAGCTATAGGTTCGGGTATAGTATTAGGTCCTTACATATGAAAATGGCGTTTTGTACGCCGGCCATGGCGTGCGTGGCGTACTCATAAATATCGCGATATTTCATGTTTTCCATTTTATAAGTAGAGTGACGCAAATAAAAAAATTAAAACGAGAAAATGAAATGAATCATGGTTTCGAAAAACAATCGAACGAATATATTGCTGAAAAAATTGAATTTGGAATTCCAATCCAATGAGGAGATATCGTACTATGTATGTATATACAAAAAGGGCAATTGTTTTACATACGCGCTTTTAATTTTGCTGCTTTATATTATTAACTTTTAATGTACAAATCAAATAAACCATTTCCCCAAACTTACGTAATAAAAATCTTTAGTAGACTTTGTTCTATAATAGGTTTGAGTATACCTACATTAGAATATATGACGCGTCAGCAATATTATCGTGTTCGCTTAATGTACCGTATCGCTAACCCTCGTATCTTCTATGATGGGCTTTCAAGTGCTATGGCGCGAATATCATCCGATTAGCATTAGATAACAAGCATAGCCGTGACCAAACGAACATCTATTCAAGGCTTGTTGTGGTCTGTTTGACATTATGTAAATAGGTTTTATGACAGTGTCAAACATGCCCAGATACTAGATTATAATAATATAACCGAGAGGCCCTACAATAACCCTATATGGGTGGTAGCCTCAAATTGCATCCGTCTCTTTTATAGGCACGTAGGTGATCAACCTTCTGTGTCTGATGTGATTGGGTCTTAGACGCAAAGTACTGAATGATCACATAGATACAAAGATCTATAATAAGCGGGTTTTGAACACGCAAGCTCAAAGTTGGGTATCGCAATTAATTCTCGTAAAAATATGGACTCTAACCATATAATTAATAGTAGTACTTATATATATATAACATCTCGGGACAAGTTCTTTCTGTATCCTTTTTTATATACAGGTAAGACTCTAAGGATGAGTTTACACTAGATAGGTGTTTAGCACATGTCTGTGATGTCCGGACCATCTTGTGAGTGACGAGCAGGCCAATATTTGTCTAGAGGCAGGATGTTTGCTCCACGAATAACGCTAACGGGCTAAAAGCTAAGATAATATTTAAATTTTAAATCTTCATTCTATGTTAACAAAAAGTTATCGCGATGTCATGGACAAATCAGCCGTTGACCGCTTTTAAAAGATAATATTTTTCAACGTAAGGTAAGTGTTATTGAAGCTATATTTATTTATTTTAAGACATACCTATTTGGCGCAATATTATCGGTTTGGAATTAAGAAATAACAGTCTACTTTTCTTTATATTTGTTAGATAAAAAGACAGTTAAATTATTGTATACCCATACACATTTTCATTTGACCTGTAACCTACAATAATGCTCGACGTAGAAACGTTCATATCTTATCAGACTAACAAAAGTGACATATTGTGCTTATCTGTGACAGTTCTGACTTTTTGTGGAGTTAAATAAAGGCCTATGGATGCTGAATTTATTATCAGCCGGAAGGCGCGCTCTTGACCCCGAAATGATAAGGAAATATAAATAGTTTACAGATGTTATGTTTGTAGAATTCTCTCTATGATTCAGTTGTTATAAAGTAAGGTTAAGTTTTAATTGATAGATGGTTATTAATTCGTTGTTAACTCAGAAGGTAAGATTCAGAAAGAGACCTAATTCTGACCCTGATTTGATAATCTTTTGTATTCGCTTGTCTAACGTTTGACGTATAATATATCGCGCAGCACAACAACTATTGGGAAAGTATAACAATATTTTCATTACAAAAGCATATCTGATCACTTCCTTAGAAGATAATATTAAATAGAATAACAACAGAACAGGGTGGGATGTTGCGTCAAAGATTTTTTAATACCACATAACGGTATTATAAGAAATATTATGTGCTATCGAAGAATTAGGAATGAAATAAGCGATTGCAGGTAAATTTTTATTCGCTAACATATAAATAAGTGGACGTAGTGGACGCATAGTATTTGATACAGCTTCGTAATACAGCATTGCAGTCTATTGTATATTAGTATATAAAACTTTAGGTAGGTACATTGTTAATATATTAGAGAAACAAAAAACAATACATATTATTTTTTTGTAGATAAAACATTGGGAATATATTATGAAAAATAACGTTAAATTTACGATTGCTTATCTTTCGTTATCTTCTAAAGATTTTCAAATCTGTAATATTTTGACACTTCAGTTTTTACAAGTGAAGTGGAGACGATTGGTGCAAGAAGATAAGAACGATGAATGCGTATTGATTGCGTATGAATGTGTGTGGTAATCATTTTTTCTAATATTAATTTGTTTTATTTTAAATAAAAACTTATTAACAACTATTACGATATACAAATCAAAATGTATAAGTAATATAAAATACATAATTTTATCATAAGAGCATGATAAAATTTAAATTAGATCAAGAAAAAGGGAAAGTATGTTAAAAAATATTTTCGACCCTGCCAGGATTCGAACCTGGAATCTTCTGATCCGTAGTCAGACGCGTTATCCGTTGCGCCACAGGGCCGCTGCAGAAATTTCTGAAAATGGGGGATTATATCTATGTAAATCTCAGAACGAACTATATTATAATAATTTTATTGCAGATTTTACATACTGGGCCGCGATGTAGTTAAGACATTTCGTCATTTAGATTTGATAATGGAGGTCATTTATTGTGAATACATGAAATAACGCGCAGTAAATAAGTATAATATTATACATAACTGCCGGTTCTCTTTCCGCACCGACTCTACCCACAAATAACAGCTATATAATCGTTGTTAGACTGTTTTAACCTTGTCGTAACCCTTGTAAACGTTGCAGCATTAAAACATTTTACTAATTAATGCAAGAAGTGTGTCGTGTGGAGGTCACGTGTCCTCATTAGTTCGTTTTGAAGCCACGTGGCGCTTTTGTATGTACATTTATATGATTTCGTTACAAATATATATACAGGTTCATTGTAGTGAGATGTTTTAATTCTGTTTACGCATTATTGGCCGTAAACCGTGTGATTCTCTAGCAGTGAATAATAGGTAAAAGAAGTTATTTGCTTACTTTGAAATAGTTTTGTTATTTGATATCTATGTGTTGCAATGATATAATGCACTTCGCAAACATTTATGTAAAACGTGACCTATTTTGTTGTTTTTAATTTTAAATTGTGGAAAACATTGATGATATACGAAGTGTTTGTTTGGTTTGAGATAAAAAGTAGCTAGTTAACTTATGTGACATATTTATTAAATATTTATAATTTATCGCAATCAACCATATACAATTTAATGGACGAGTACGATACAACCAGAAATATAAATATATGTAACTTATTTTTATGACGTTTAAATTATCATAATATTCACATAATAAAATGTAATGTCTTAGTTTTATATATATTTTTTTGTAAAACAGTTATTACAAACTATAAATTAGTGTGACAAGGTTTCAACACATATCAACCTGTCGACACTACATTCCCCATTTCCCGTGTAAAAATACGTTTATGACATTTCTTATAGAAAATCATTCTGCTAGGTATATTCTAGAATATCAATATTTGTTAACATGTATGCATTATTCGTCAATTAATTAATATGTAAATATCAGAATTCTTTAATAATCACAACAACTGTTTAAAATCAAATAAAAGGGTAAAGAAACGTGGGTTGGCGGTAAGTAGAAGGGCCTTGACAGATTGGAATGAAAATCGAAAATGACCTAAAGATGACTTTATACTTATATTAGGTTAATTTTACCTTCTATTGTCTATGTTTTATTACAACAATTACGCAAATAAGACAAATAACAATACTATAAAAGTATTAAGTATAAAAGTCGTCTCAAGTAAAGTTGCACAGAGTTAAAATATATGTAAAGCAAGTACCATACTATAAACACAGAGTAAAAATATAGTATATAAGAAGAAATAATTTGGAATACGATATATAAAGGTATGTATAAGATTTATCAGGTTTGCTAAGCCTGCTACATTCGTATTATACATTACCGACATCTCATATTATTCATTCTCGAACTTAATGAGGATGTGATTGAGATCTACAAAGAGCTCATTAGGTGTTCGCTTGTTGGGGAGGCAACTTTGGAGCTAAAATTAATTTATATGTTGAATGTTATTTTGTATAGGAACTATTGCAGCCAGAAGCGTATAATTGTATTGTATTGATAAAAAAAAAAAACCGAGGTCAATCGGGACCTCAGCAGTCAGTGGTATTCTCGTGTGTCGAAAAAATGTGGACTACATAGGTGGCAGGAGACCGGCGAACCTTCTCCTTGTCTCCCCTTCCATCTCTCAAAAGGGATCCTGTGCTGATCACCAACTGTAGACTCATGAGAGCATTGCTACACAACTAAACACTTGTAAATATTATTGATAAATAAAAATAATCTTTCAAAGTGTTGAAAGGTCGATCATTGCGTCGACACTTCAAGAGCTTCTCGAAACCATATCAACACATTTGCTATATTTTACACTCATAAGTGTTAAAGATTTTTTGTTTATAGAATTGGGTATTGGGTAAAATTGTGTGGAATATATTGATATAATATTACTCAGAATTTTTTAGGAATTGCTCAAAACATTTCTTATATATTTAAAATAATATCGTGTTTTTTTTATTTATTAGAGCACAGTATGTGTTCCAGTAGGAACTAGGAATGTATTATAAATCAAATACCTAAATATTTAGCAAAGTTTAGGTAGGTACGAAGTATTAGCCACAGTGGTTTGAGTCCCAAACAATTTATAACATAATTATACAACCGTACCGTAATTATACAAAAGATTAAATTTTATTTTACTGGTGCTGGTATGATACAGTCAAACATAAATTTATACCTATACCTATACGTATTGAATGGAATTCGATTTTTGGAATCGTAATTAACCAACCTAATGTAATTCAAAGTAGTTTTCCTTTCTGTTCTTTAACCACTAAAGTATGTGTTGACGGAATAGCGACGTTGATTCTTACGAAAATCATTTATAAATAATTTCTAATATTGATTGAAGCGTGAAGTCATTGCGTCGTTTCTGTCAAGCCGTCGAGGTGTGAAGTGCGTGGGTCGTGAGAATCTCAAATATTGAGATTTGGAGTTAACCACAAAGGCCTTGTGTTCTACTAACTACGAACTGATAGTCTGGTTCCGGTCGTGATAGCGAGCTAGGTTCTCGACAAAATATGCCAAATTTAAATTTATTGTCTATACCTACTTATCGCATTTCCACCGAATTGCTTAACGCTGTGAAGACGAGACAGTAGCTAGAACTGTGTGACTAATTTAATTCTTATAAATAAGGGAGTGACAGCGTTTGTTTAAAGACTATAGAAAACTGTTTTTCGTATGTCATATATCGTATGTACTGCCCAGCGTTGCCAGATTTTTTTTAGTCAAGTCGGGATTTTGGCACTTTTAAAGCGAAAAAAGCGGGATTCATTTGTCGAAATCGGGACATAGTAAAAAAAATTAAATAATAATCAGAAGTTTTTAAAGGTATTTAAATCAGATTAAACCTATCGTTAAATGGTTCTTACTTCTTAGTCATCTTCTGATTAAAAACAAAAAAAATCATTAAAAAAGTTTTATTTATTAGAAAAATATAGCGTTGCAAACAATAGTCTAGGGTAAGTGTTTCAAATTGCAACTTACAGTAAGACAGTAATTATTTATCAGAATTACTTATTCATAATATTTCTATGAAGATATCTTCTTAACTTCTTTAAAAGTTTCATTTTTCTCTTTAAAAAAGACGAAGAACTCTTCACATGCAGATTAAACTTGATGAGTAACTCTGATTTCATTAAATTTAGCATTTCTAAAAGGCGTTTTGGAAAGCAGTTTGATGGTAGGATACTTAATATAAAGTTTGAAGATAATCCTGGTATTTTTTTTGGATACTTGAGAGTTGGTACCATTATTGTGCGGTGGAGGTAGTACACACTTCTTATTGCCATCGAGTTATTCCCGAAAAGCGGGACTAAGCCTGTCCCGCGCGGGACATTTCATTTTGTTTTAAAAATCGGGACGTCCCGCCAAAATCGGGACGTCTGGCAACGCTACTTCTGCCCCACGTTATCGTCTGCCTAAAAACTCTCATAGCGACATGTTTGATTTTTTATATAGTCCGGTCAATTTAGACATCCAAGGTTACAGTAATTCGCACTTGGCTGAATATTGGTAGGATTGCTCAATACACTATTATAAAGGAAATGTGAAAAGTCCTCATCGATCCGGCACGTGCAAAAAAATTTACTCGGGATCAAAGGCCACAAAAACGGGTTTTTCGCGATTTTCAGCAAAATGGTAAGTTTTATCATAAAAGTTTAGACAAAAATTGTAGATCAGATAATTATCTATAAAAAATGTCCAAATACTTTTTTCCTAAGAGCCACCGTTTTTGAGATAAAACGATTCAAAAAGTTGAAAGAGTTGTAATCGTCATAATATGCACACGTTTCCACGCCACCTTTGAGGTAGTGTACTTAGCGCTTTTTAATGTGGTTTCCCCGGTAGGCCTATTCCACTGATCTTTTATGATGCTGTTTAATTTGAAACTATTGAATAACTGTAGATATTGACAAGGGTTGAAAATGATGAAAGGGGTGTAAATTACAAAAAATAAGAAAATTTATCCGTCTGAATCTAAATCATCATTAACTTCTGCTTTCTCTTGTTCTTGTTCTTCTTCTCTTCCTTCTCATTCCTCTCCTTCTTCTTCTTCTTCTTTATCTTCTTCATTCTGGGTGTTAATAAATTGTCCCAATAATGACACATCGCATGTCTCTTCCTTAACATCAAATGAATCTTCAATTGTTGGCAATTCAACATTGGAGCATGACCGGCCTTGACAGTTAGTACATGCTACAGAATAAAATAGTCCAACTTTTTTTGCAACCACATTTAGCACTACATCCCTTTTTACAGTTGCAAAAATGGTGTTTAGTAGTTTTTCTGGTGCAGGTGGAACTAAAGTCTGAACTGGCTCTAATGAATTGTCAACCAACTTCCAACCCCAGTCTTTTCCAACAGCGCGAAATAGGTTAGAAAAAATAGGTTACAATAAACACGTGTTTTCACTCCAGAGCGATGTTGCTGAAGGTTACACTGGCGTAGAAAATAAAGGACTGGGTTTTTTTAACCCGAAATTTTCATATTTTATATGTGTAAGTCACACTGACCGATAAACGATATTTTTGCTTGTATTACGGCTTCAGTGATGTATATACGTGGTGTACTTATACATATTATGACGATTACAACTCTTTTAACTTTTTGAATCGTGATATCTCAAAAACGGTGGCTCTTAGGAAAAAAAGTATTAAGACATTTTTTATAGATAATTATCTGATCTACAATTTTTGTCTAAACTAATTTTATGATAAAACCCATTTTTGTGATCTTTGACCCGGAGTAAATTTTTTTGCACGAGCCGGATCGATGAGGAGTTTTCACATTTCCTTTATAATAGTGTATTGAGCAATCCTACCAATATTCAGCCAAGTGCGAATTATTGTAACCTTACCCCTATTTTTTAGTCTAATTTGACCGGATTAATAAGCCAAGATTCAATGATTTCGTTAGTGCAATTTTTACTTTTCATTTTATAAGAATAAGACACGTACTCGGCGTAAAGTGATTGTAATGATATACAGTCCGTGTGCCATTATATGATATTACTTAGAAGTATGCATTGTGGCGCCGGAAAGTCGGCTCTTAAGGAATTTGAGAATATTGGTAGAATGCGCATACATTGACAGTATATGACACGAGTACTTTTCTTGGAAATTCTATGTACCTATTGTTAGGAATGAGAAACCTAAGCGTTACGTAATTATTTTGTTGTGTATATGTCATTACAGTTTTGTATAGAAAAGGTATTTGTTATAGTCGATCTGTGTAGTTTTTGAAAGCATGCATTTACTAAATTATCTTGTCATATAATTATTTAATGTATTTTATTTGTTTTTCATATTAAATAACATACATTAATATCGACAAAATATTTATTACAAATTTATATTTGTTTACTTAAAATAATAACTTGTTATTATCTGAATGCAACATAGTTATTTCCTTATTCTCGCCAAGTGTTTTGTGCCTGCCTTATTTTACGACTTGATAAATGTAAATAAAGTTATTATATTGACAACAGGTGCACGATAAATCTATGTACCTAATGACTAATCCTTTAATGAATCAAATTAATTAAAATGGTTGAGTAATAGACTATTTTATAAACATCTAAGCAACATATTATATATTCGACTTATTACTAGGTAATTTAAGCTAAAAGCAGTTTTGGCCTAGTGGCTTCAGCGTGCGACGCTCATCCCTGAGGTCGTAGGTTCTATCCTCGGCGGTGCACCCAATGGACTTTCTTTCGGTGTGCGTATTTAACATTCGATCGAACGGTGAAGGAAAACATAGTGAAGAAACCAGCTTGCCTTAGACTCAAGTCAAAGTCGACGGCCTGTGTTAGGCACAGGAGCCCGATCAACTACTACCAATTAGATTGACAAATGATCATGATGAAACAGAAACAGAAATCTGAGACCCAGATCTAAAAAGGTTGTAGCGCACTGATTTATTTATTTATTTTTAAGAGGTAATATATTAGATAAACGTTTTTGTAAAAACATTATCTCGACGTATTTGCCCTTGTAATTCAAAATCATTGTGAAGCAATACGCATAGCAAAAATGTATCTTAGGTCATAGGTAGTAGTTGCTAAGTTAACTATAAAAATATAGAGAAGAGAATATCTGGCAACTGCGCTTTTCTTTAAATCATCTATGATTTTTGGTAATTAAACTGATATCTTGGCTACTGAAGCGGTTAGAGTATGGTATCGATGATGGAAATAATTCTTAATTCCGATAGCCAATTGAGTCATATGCCTACGCCCTATTAGCAATAAGAAAGCTATAGTCAATGACGTCAATGAGGCCAGTTGCGAGCAATAAGCGACTGGTGATTGTGCCATCATCCCTAATGCATGCACATGTCATTGCATCAGTTTTTCCGCCCTTACAATACTTTGAATACCAATAAAGATTGAACTGCTACTCCGCTCTATAGCGCTTTTGTTAGAGGTCATGGTACAATGGTTGTTTATGTATTGTACATTGTGTAACGCCATATGGAGTATTAGCGGGACACTTGGGACGGGCTGCGGAAAGGATCGCCCCGAATGGGAACAACTGTTAGGTTTGTTAGAATGTTGATTGGTCGCTAGTATTTGCTGAGCCAATAATTTGGCCTAGGGTTTCTGATGTGTTATACTTTAAGCTGTTTGCGAGATAGTTTAGATAGAAGAACTTTGTCTAGGGCATTGAACAAGAAGTAGTAGATGGTAGTAGACATTACGAAGTTTTTAGAGACTTGGCTGGACAAGTTTGCCTACCTCTACCTTAATAATCCAGGCGGATATGATCAAAATCCAATTTCTTTCAAAACGAAATATTCTTAAGGTTAGTTACTATTAAGTGTACCTTTTTGGTCTGTGTCTCAGTATCCTTTTCATGATCATTTGTCAATCTAATACGCAAGTAGGTTATCAGCCTCCTGTGCCTGACACACGTCGTCGACTTTTTGGGTCTAGGGCAAGCCGGTTTCCTCACGATGTTTTCCTTCACCGTACGTGCAAATGTTAAATGTGCACATGGACATAAAGATTACCGTAATGTGAAAGGAAAAATATTAAACGGAATATGTTATACGACAGTACAAAGCAGAAAATCTTAGCAACATAATAATATCACATTGTTAAGTAAGTAAACTTCCGTAACTCCGTAACCGAGCCTCGGCGCCTCGCTAGCTGATTATTTTTCATTATATTAAGTAATGTATGGTTGTGGGTATGGGTCGTGTAACTATTTTAATGTAAATTATTCCGTTGCCAGCAATCCACATTAATCTTTGAAATGACCATACATTGGCCATTTTACACACCATTGATCTACTGGGTCGCGGCGCTAAAACAAACTGTTATATTATCATAAATATTATTAAGATGTTGTCATTGGAGAATCGTAGAAAATTATTTGATATATCATTTGCATTAATTATATTTAAGGATCAGGTTGAATACCCCAACCTTTTAACCACATTTAAAATTACCCTACGTACCCTCTAGATACCCCAGGCATCCTATCGTCCCATTTGTCCCTACTTTCTGAAGAAAGCGTTTAGGCTAAAACTCATCCAGATTGTGCATTCTGATAACGAGCTGGGTCTGGATATCCATAGTTGCTCTCCTCACACTTTGAAATTGATTTTCCTTTAGTTTTTATAATCATATTATCTCTTCGTATGTTAAGTTTGCCTGTAAGTGCTCGTCACATTAAATATTGTATTTTGTTTTTCTTGTACCAAATAAATCAATAAATCTTACTTAGAAACTCTAGCAATTATACTTTGCCCAAGGGAACGGCTCAACTTCTTAAGATGCCTCATCAAATTTCCCCATACATTCATAACGTCAACGTAATCAAGTGCTGCACTTGTTCGAGGGGGCCGAATATATTCATTTCGTCCGCAATATTTGTATATTAGAGGTCTCGCCTCGCTACGCTCCCTAGCTACACCCTCACTTGACTCTAGGGATCCAAATATTACTACGAATAGCTCGCTTCGGAAGCATTTAGTTTTCGACGACAAATACGCATTTTTAAGTTTTTGCTATGTTGAATTAATTTTTTTTAAGGGTAACATTACAGGTATCAATTTCTTTTATTTGTTAATGTTATCTCTCGAAAGAGTTTGAAAATAATAAATTGCGTTCATGGCAATTCTTTGTAATGTTTAGAAATGCTAACCTTAAACCTAAACAAAATAAATTACGTGACAATGTTTTACTATTTGAGGTTTAGTCATTTATAAATAATACCATTATTGTTATACGCATTGAAGAGACTGATTTTCTCTTTGTATGTTCTTCAGCAAAAGAGAGAATTTCTTAGCGTATATCGTGTCATGGTATGGAATTTGTTTAACTCATTGAAAATCCATTAATTTAATTAAAGTATGCGACTCATATTAAATTAAAGAATTTTTTTGTAAGTTTATTTAGCAATATAAGCTACCATATACATATACACATATCTTTACAAAAAGACTAACTATTTCTTACAATATAGGAACATAATAGGATAAAGGACATGAAGCAAACCTTTTGCCAGTTCCCTGAACAGACAATTAAAAACGTCTGTTAATCTATGCTATTTTATTAATTATTTCCATACATTGTATCTTAAAACTTAAAACATGCATAGTCAACACGAACGTAATCAACAAAAAGAAATTAAAAAATGAAAGAAAAAGAAATCGAGAATGAAACTAACCAGATGCGATATCAAATAGTAGGGGACAAAGCCAAAAGAAAGGGCCAGAGTAATGAAACCTTAAATCCCTGGTACGCACTCGTAATCCCATGACGAAAAGTTATTTTGTCCAAACTGCCAGTTGGTTGGAGATAATGTGGTTTACTGTTTCATTTCGTGCAAATTGTGTCTACATATTAAATGCCTTTGTTAAAAATAAACAAATGTTAATAATGTTGTCTTTTATTTGTCAAGTCACAGATAATTCTCAATACATAATGAAACATTTTAAATAATTATATAAAAATAACGAATAACATGTTTACCAGAATCATTATTGCCGTGTTTATATTATAAAACTTCTTTACGTTATACGCCCAAAGTGATTGTAAAGATAAAGTAATTTGTGGAAAGATCTTTGTCTATGGCTTACTGGGTCTTCGCACGGGCAACCATGACCGGTAAACCTTGAAAAATTATATATCTTAGGAATCGTTAGATATTGGTGAAAACTGCATTACATTTTTAAGAGTTTATCGCGATCGATATTGGCGCCGGAGGACTTGTTTGTATATAATACTAGCGACTTCGTCTGCGCAGGGTTAGTATTTCGAGTAGCTTATATTAGCTACTGAAGATATTGACTATTTAAAATAAATATTTCCATTATACATTACATTGTGTAAATCTAGCGGTTTTGGCAGCGCACGCCAGAATAGCTCGCAGTTTGTAGATTTTTTTCTACTTACTTTAAATTTTGCACAATTCACACAATTTCTTTATAAATTGTGGCCTATGTGTTATTCTGATGATAAGCTATATTATTGTAAAGTTTCATTAAAATCCATTCAGTAGTTTTTAGGTGAAAGAGTAACAAACATCTATCCATACTTATAAACTTTTGCGTTTATAATATTAGTACGATAACATTTCGACAGATGTTGTGTCTTTGAAGGTAGGTACATATTATCAAGCTCTACAACTTTTCTCTAGAACTTAATCATATATGTATTTCTCAAGGTTAAGGCAGCGTTCGTAAGAAACATTTTCTTTTTTCTGGTTATAGCGTATGGCACTCACAAATAACGTCGGAATAATAAATAATGTCAAAAATTAATTTATCCCAGCCAGTCAGTTTAGTAGATATCGATAAACAGCCTACAGCCTCACAAACTTTAGCTCTTTATAGACCAGAGCCGATAATTTTTGAAACCAAAAAAAATTACAGTAGGATAAAACCCATTAGAAAAGGAGGGGAATATGATCAAAATGAAAGGAAAAATAAATTACGGTCGATCTGAGGTCGGGAAGGGGATGACAGGTCTGGGCGTTACTGCATACGATTTTTTGCGTTTTCTGAGAAGATTTACTATGGTAATATATATATTTTTTTTTACCATAGGAAAGTAGAGATTTCAATGAACTGAAAGCACACCAACTTTTTGAAAAAAGCTGAAATTTTGACGTCAGAATTTTCGATTGAAAATTAGGGTGTTTTTTCGATATTAATTCAAAATAAGGTGAACAAATAAATATTTTTAATCAAATAAATTACAGCGTATTTGGGACATAGAAAGGTAAGTTTTCACCAAATTTCGTTAAAATTTTTTTATTTTTGTTAAAGATAAAAATTAAAAACCAAAAACTTGGTTTTTTGAATTTTTCACATAAATTTTGAGGTTATGTGAAAAATGTGTGAATACAAAAGTTTTAGATCTTTTTATTACCTACAACTTTGCCATTTAATTTTCTTCGATAGGACTTTTAGTTTTACCGGAAATCGAGATAAACCGTTTTTTACCCTTAAAACTCCCCCCCCTACCCCTTCCCGACCTCAGATCGACCGTAATTTATTTTTCCTTTCATTTTGATCATATTCCCCTCCTTTTCTAATGGGTTTCATCCTACTGTAATTTTTTTCACTTTTTATTTATTTTAAAGGCTATCTGCACTGGTCTATTATAGAAGTAGTATAATATAGATTGTCAAAAAAAATTCATGCCACAAACCATTCAAACAAGCAATTTGATCGAATCAAACATGATCAGCAATTTTAGAAAAAGCTATGATGTAATCATATAATCAGTTAAGATTCCATTTATAATAATCTAATTATCATAACTAAATATATGATTTTAAATGTATTTATTCAACACAGTAAACCAAGCACGCACATTAAGGAATAATTATGAAATTTCGACACAAGTCGACACCCGCAACAATATTGTCCTAAGAACGAAAATTGTATATAACAGTTTTGCAACTTTCTACATGCCGTGAGCGATATCTTGGGTCGCCGCTAAGTCGTTAATGTGACTATGGTCCAAGGGCCGTGGGCGACGCACGTGCAGACCTAATGAGACTGGGCCCGGCGGATAGACATCTTCCGATCAATGAGTGGGACGCTTGTTAGTTTTATTACGTTCTATAGAGTGCGAAGTTTTTACAAAAAAATCAGTGGCGCTACAACCTTTTTAGGTCTGGTCCTCAGACTGTATCTGTTTCATGATCATTTCTCAATTTAATAGGCAAGCGAATCAGCGATTTTGTGTCTATGGCAAGCTTTTCCTTTGCCGTTTGAGCGAATGTTTAATGCGCTCATAGAAGGAAAGTCCATTGTAGAGCTGGATCGAACCTACGACCTAAGGTTGAGAGTCGCACGATGAAGCCACTAGGCCAACACTGTTCACTGCAAAGTTTTTATAGGGGTATAAATAAACAGTAGGCAAACAAACTTCTAAATATAGGCATGATTTTTGGATAAAAAACCGGTAACCAGTAAGGAGGTGCTTTAGTCTACACGCCGACGATTTTTGGTATCTCGCCTTGATTTTTACACAATGTTTTCAATTATCGTATGAGGATAATAAATAATAATACACGCGCTCATAAATATAAAAATCGGTGGCACCTTCGAAGTTCGAATGCATAATCTTAAGGTTGAGGATCGCGTGGATTTAAAATGGAATAAAATATTCGCCCTTTTTCAGCTCAAACAATTAGTAGGTTGTTCTTTTGTTTATATTGATAACGCCAATACTCAATAGTAATGGAATATAAACAAAAAAAAAATGGAAAGTCCATTTTATTTGTATAATTTAAATAAAAGTTTTAAGACAACGTAAAACAATGAAGCCTGTTCAAGAACACTAGAGCGCGCTCTAGTTTATTTTCTTACATTTTATTTGCTACATTGTATAAAATGTTCGTGAAAATATTTCAAAGAAACATGTAAACCTGTAAAGATTTATAACACCGAGCTTTTATCGTGCTTGTTTTGTATGCCTGTGTTGATATTTTAGAACGCTGCATTCTTAAGTTTTATATTGTAAAAGATATTTTTTATTTAAATAAAAGAATTGTGTACAATAAAAAATTCCGCAGTCGGTAGGATTCGAACCTACGCTCCCAGAGGGAATCTGATTTCTAGTCAGACGCCTTAACCGCTCGGCCACGACTGCTATAGAGAAGAATGCGAAATTATTGATTTGATACATTTAACATATCGAATAGTCTAATTTGTGTTAAGCCGAACAATATCCTATATTAAGCTTCACTACTCTTCTAAAGATAACAAAAGACTGTCAGTTTAATTAGTAATTAAATATAATAAATAAATGCGGTCAATAATTATTGGTATTACAATAATTTTAGTTTAATAACTAGTAACTATAAGTTGTCATTATTTACATATTTTACGAAACTATATATCGATTTTAATTTTAATATATGTTAGTTAGTAGACCAATTTTATATAGTCAAAAAAAGGTTTTGTATTTATTACTTTTTAACATATATATACATATAAACTAAAAGTATAGAAACACCTATAAACCCTTAAGGGGTTTTACCTACACCATAGTACAAATTAAATTCCTTATAAACTAAATGGCCGTTTTTATTATATTACATCTATCTTTAATTTAATTAAAATAAGTGTATGTTAAGTTGTTTTATTCATTTTAGAACCCACTGACGACACGCTTGTGCGTAATTAAATCGAAATCAGTTTTTTTTTCTTTAACCTGACTTATATTTAGCATTGCTCGTTTTACCGTCGACATAGTATGTGTCATGTCAAATTGGCTATTTACATTGATTTGTGTTGCCATGTGTAAATAAACGTTGTTAATTACATCGTACACGCATCTCGGCTTGCGCAGAACTTGACTTATTTGCGACATGCATTGCAATTGAAGAAGATAAATTGCTAATCTGATTAAAAACATATGTTTTTTGTGAAGCTTAAAAGGAGATAAGCCCAAATATGTACAAGATAAGAATTTTGTATTATTTGATGTTCTGGTTACGTTTTTAAGTTTTTGTAAAGGCAGTCGAAATTCAGTTCATCCAATCCATTAAAAGTAGACTTAGACTTACTTTTAATGGATCCATAGTTACATCTAAACACTTGCCTTATAGTTATTCATAAGATCAGTTTAATTAAAAGAGTTGATACTCTTTTATGTCTCTTTCTGACCAATTGTGTTTAAGCTTTGATGACAAGAGAAAGACGATTTCCTTAGCAAAAAAGTGCAATTAGAAACATTTAGATTTTATGAATAGGGGTTAAAGTATTTTCTAACATCTAGCGCAGGTACAGCAGGTATCCTATTAATTACACTGCAAATCCAGGAAACAGAACAGGAAAAATAACTTGAAGGTTCTTAAAGGTATAAATTACAGAGTTATCTATATAAGGAAAACAGAACCTGTTTTACTAATGGTGAACTAAAAATAGTTGCATATAATGATTTCTATATCTACCAGTATGACACTTTTAAGCGTATATTAAACATATATTTAAAAATAGAAAATAAACAACATAAGAAAGTAGCCTAACTTACTTAATCTACCTTTTTAGTAGTTACAAATGGAATATTTTGCATGTCCCTTAAAGACTGTTGGCTATTTCTAAATAAAAACCTAAGTACTAAATACAATGCCGTCTTCGACTTTAGCGCTTAGCAACATATTTTGCGATCGAATTTTATTTATACAGATACAAAACTTGCGCGCACTTTTTCGTTAATATTTAGAATCACACTGCTTAATACTTAACTACAAACAACAGATTATTATACAGAAATAAGTCAATAATTATGCAATTATAAGTAAAGAACCTAAATACATATGTTCAAGGCTTAGAAAATTTAAATATAACTTGGTAAATTGTAATTTATATTAATTTGGTAATGAAGTTTGCATTATGTGATAACGTTACTCAAAATTCTACCAAATCATTTAAGACAAATTTGCTAACCCTTGTTTGGGCAATGCGAATGCGATCTTAGAAATAAAGAATTATTATTCTCTATTTTCTTTATATGGAAACGTTATAAAAATAAATTCTTATTCGTTTGTCTATTAAAGCAAACAGTTGCATTTGTTAACATAGGTATTTCGTTCACAATGGCCGAGGTGACTAGAGCATCACTTCCGTTACACAACTACGTGTTTGTTACTTATTTAGGTCTAGATATCTTTATTGATGCAACCAAAGTCGTACGATGCCACATAGACCACGTCATATGTCTACTACAAATGTGACAACAATCAAGATGTTAATATTATTACGCACTAGATGACCCGGTGAACTTCGTATCACCTACTCATATTTGCCTCAAAACTTAGTACTAAATTTTTTAAACAGACCATGGCTCCGGTCTTTCAGTCGTAGAGCAGCTCACTTATAAAACTAATGACTATCAGGTTCAATTCTGACTAGATTTGGTAACAAATTTTCAAGAATATGTTAGTTAAAAAAAAAATTGTATCATAATGTACACTTATGACTCAGTAAAGAAATACATATTAATGCTTCTAATTTTATATTGACTGCCAGTTCTCAAATCAAGGGCGTAGAACGGAAGAGAAGAACTGGCAATAAACTCTCCGCCACTCTTTTTAATCGCCATTTTTTTTATACAACGTTTGTAAGGAGCTGCAACCATTACACCATGTTCCACATGACATTTCAAGAAATTATTAATAATAACATAAATTAAAAAAAAACAAAGACTTGTCCTCTATCATCATCATCTATTTTAGTAACTTTAAAGTATTTTTGTTATAAGCTCTATCTGTGTCTGTAAAAAACACGTCTTTCGACACTTCGTAACCACCCTGAGTTTTTTTGGAACCTAACACGCAGAGATCCAAAAATGTAGCAAAACTTATCGTGCTATTCGCGTTCCATTTGATGGACCGATCAAGTAAAGACCCTTACAGGTCTTATCCAGGCGCAAAGGCTTGCCGAAGACAGGGAGGGGGGGGGGGGGGAGATTGGTGGACGACGACGTCTGTGTCTGTCGTTGCAAATAACATTAGTAGCCCTTCATATCGACTATCCAACCCAAGTTTATGAGTTTAATAATTTGAGTAGTAAAAAAATCTAAACACGCGGTCGAATTATAAAGGTTTTGCGTCTTATTACGGAAGTGTTATATAACATAATGTGTTATGGCTACGACTGCGACCAATTACAATGGTAATACAACACAAAACAGTGTATTGAAGCTTGTTATATCATCGTTGTAATAACGTACGCAAAATTGTCGATGACAAACTCGTAAGTGATAAAATAAATATGTTTTTGAATATACTTAATAAGTGAAATTTAAAGATGAGCTTTGGCTCTTCATAATTTCATATAGCATAATTCTGTTTCAGGGACTGTTATGGGTATGGGAATAAACAAAGGAACATCATACTATGATATCTTACCTTTTTAATGTTATAGGGCCCGTGGCTCATATGAACAAAAGTGGTTGTGAATGTTCATGATTTTTTATGAGTGACAAAGTGGGAAAATTAATAAATTATCTATTTGAACAAGTATTATAATATTTACTTGAATTAAATTTTATTTAATGCGAATAACCCGGAATTTAAATTTGAAGAAGAATCGTTTGCTTTATATATATTACTAGCTGACCTGGCTAACTTCGTTCCGCCCTACAACCTTATAATATCGTTGTTACTTTAATTTAACTTATTTTAGGATTTCATTAATGTTAAGTATTACATTAATACAACTCTTTTGCAAATACAGAAATGTTTTATTGCTTGCCATTGCGAAAGAAGAATGGCAGTTTTACACATTAGGCATCTTCTCTCTAGCGTCAATATGGCGATACTGCATGTTAAGCACTTTCTGATATCCAACATCTTTTGATCAGAATCAAAGCATGGTTATGCATCTCCTCATTCACCTCAAGATCGGAATTTCTTGAACTGACACGAATTCGACGTAAAATGATGCGTAGTTTTGTCAACAGATGACACCATATTGTTTTTGCATTCGTAAAATTAATTAATTCATTTATTGTTATTCGATAACTTATCCGATATTTTATTGCTTATTCTGCTATTCGGGATGGAAACAAATCCAACAAATCAAAAACCATGGCAATCGGTCCAACCGTTCTCGAGTTATAAGTGTTGTAACAAACACGACTTTTTTTTTATATATATAAGATATATAGCAACACAGTTACAGTTAGTAAAAACATTGTACAAACTAACCTAGAAATTCCCAGTATCACATAAGAGCTCTGTCACAGTGCCCAATCCCGTAAATTTGTTATCGGGACCACTATCTAAAGTGGGGCTTAGGGTAACCATTGAGATAACAAAGTAAAAACATGTTAAAAAAGACAATGTTGCGCGTGACGAAAAGATATTTATAAAACTAAGCGTTCTGTGTAATATAATGTTTTTTACCTCTTTATTTTGTGTCTTTGGTCGCATACGCTAATCTGTGGAACAACTAGAGGTTTTTTTGAAAAATTATTGTTCGATGCACAAAGCTATTTAAGGCGAGTAAAGATCTAGTATTAAAAACTGCACTGGAATGTACCGTCGCACTTTGTATGCATCGATTCCCCATGCTCCATTGGGATGTTAATGGGGCATATACGTAGAGGAGATATACCACTGCATCTCTTAGAATTGCTTTATCTGTTACTATACTTACAGAGGAGATTCTCGTTTCGGACGCTACAAAACACCGAGTGAGTGTGTTAGTATTGCTCTTGCCAGTTTTAGCTTTCGTGTTGATATTAAGGCCGTAAAAATAATTGATTCAATTTAATCAATTTTCTCATTCCCTGAATAATACATGGCTCATAACAATTTAAGCGGATCGAAGTTTTGAAAGGGCATGCCCCAAGCCCTTGGGAAATATGCCGGTGTTGCCCTTTATACCCTTTAAATATTTAAAAGTCAAGCTTAGTGCGGACTGAGGCGAACGAGAACGAACAATACAAAAGGTCTTATAGCTTTCGTGATAGAAAAGTAACGGTAAGTTTTTGTGTGGGGAATTTAAGAAGCACTCCTTGGGTGAATTTGGAATTCCGAATTCGGTTCCAATAGCATACCTGCGAGGTTCTCAACAACATGCCATAGAAGAGTCGCACGCCGTGAACCAGATAACCTAGACAAGCTGGTTGTCGGTAAGGTGCATGGTTAGGCCGCGGGGCAGATCGCCAACCCACTGGTGTGACTAAACACGATTCTCACGGGTCTCCCCATAACAGCTGCGCTAAGGGAAGATATTGACAGAAAAAAGTAGAGAGATATGACTAGCAGGGCAGCAGGCACCTTACAGTGACGACCTTCAGCGAGGAAGAATACGACTGAGAAGAAGCATACCTACTTAGTAACCTTTACGAATGGCATTGAAAGTCGATAATTTCGGACTGATAAAAAACTAAATCTATCGTACTGACGTATACAAGACGAAACGTTGTCGTAAAGATCGTCCTCCCTAGTCTAAGTCTAAAACCTTATTGAATTTGAAATCAACATCTAATATTCAGAGTTTCGTCACTTGTGGCTTATCCAATTTCTTGGTAAGCCTTTCTAATAGGAATGGTTTCGCGGTTATCATTTTGCTGTGTGTATATGATTGCTTTTGAGGCTTTTATATTAAACACCTTCAAATTGTATGTAGTTTCGGAAAAGTGCATTTTTATATATAATTTGTTTATATTTTATTGATTTTTGTTATATACATTAACTTTGTTAAATACTTAAAAGTATACTTTGAAATTCGAGTGAACTGATATTCAGTGTGTAATGTAAGTGTGTGATAGGGGTTGAAATGACTTAGTACGCGGTTCAAAGATATATCAAATGTATTAATTAAGCGGCATAATGTTTTATAACTTCATCGGCGTATTACTCAAATAAACTTTGATTTGCCTACTATGATGTTTTTCATTTTATGATGACGTAATCAGACATAGGTATGTCGTTGTATCCTGAATACGTCAACAAAAAGATTCTATAATTTCGATATATGTCAAGTGGTTGTAGTCAAAGTTACACTAAACTCAAGATCATTTTTTGCCATTTAAAAATGTGATTGCACAATAATTATGGTCTGTTTGGAAAAATTAAATACAATAAAAGGTATGCGAATAACATGTAAAAGATGAGAATAGGAAGAACACATGGTAAGAGAAGAAAGGAGAATAATGGCCAAAGAAGGTAACTGAGTGGTGCCCTAAGGAGACGCAAAGCACGGCATGAGGACGACATAAGAAGGTTAAAGAAAGCTGAACACGTCGACATTTGAAGGAGGTCTTCGGTGTGAGACAAATTGATTACAGTAAAACGATACAATAATATAAAAAATGGAAAGAAAATACTCTAGACTGAGTAGGTACAGCAATAAAGGCTTACTTAAATTTTTAATTTTATGACAATTTGTAACGAAATCAAACCTTCGGCGGTCGGTGCCAATACGGAGTTCAACAATATAGGATTTCATTCTTAACTCATAAGCATATGTTCTAAGAATATCGTGAATTCAGTACAAGTAATTAAGGCGCGGTGCATCCGGTACTTTTTTGGTGCGTACACCTGACTGATAACATGTTATCAATACAAGTAGGTTTTTATATCGACAGACGAAGAGGCACACTTGATACCCTGAAATATTGAATTGCAAAATTGTACATAGAAGATATAAAAAACTAAATATATTAATCCTTTGTACCGTCACATTTTAATAGAGAATGCATGGGAAGCACCCATCTCTATGTTTCACTAGAATATGGACCAGAATTCACTTAAATAATAACAAAAACATATGCGCTAATGTACCTACGTTGTAATCGAGATATAGGTATATCTTATCAGCAAGCAAATAGTACTTAATTTCTGGCAATCCCCTACAAATGTGTATTAAGATTTCCATATAACCGGAAAAGCAAAGTTTGTTAAATAAATGAATGACATTCTTAATCAAATATGAGTTTGACTATAAATCAAGCCAATTTAACTGTAGCAACAGAACTCATCAGTCTCATTCCATGACAGCTTAAACACAATTTGTCAAAAAGCGACAAAAAAGTAGTGCCGGAGTTACCACATAGCAAGAGTAGCAAATGCTACGGGCCCCGCGCTCCAACGCCTGTGTGACCGTAATAAAAAAAATATTAATTTAGATAATCGCGTAAAAATTTTGCATACCTTTAACGCGAAGCGCTTAGTCTATGCTTCACTTCCACATAAAAATAAACTCGACTTCGTCAAGTATAATCGTAAAAATAAGTACGTATTTATGTTTTTAACGTTAATTTCTAATATCTTGTTAACGTTAATTTTCAAATTTTAATTATAATCGATATACATATTTAGACTAGCATGTTATTTGTACCCTTCAGATTTTTATTTTTATTTTTATATAGGTACACATTTGTCTTGCGAGTCGACGTAGCCGAGATTGTACTTTTCTAATCGATTACTGCGCGGCACTGCAAAAAAGTACTTCAGTTAAAAACAATTGATTTAGAAGAGTTTTGTAAATTGTTTAGTAAATATATTTGCAATAAAAGTAACTGCAGATTAACGGCTACTTAACCTTAAATCGTAACGTGAAAATTAAACGCAACAGAAATCAGAATACTAGTTTATTATTTAATACGGGAGGAACGTTTGATGTTCATTGCCGCTGTCATCCAATCCACTAAACATATATAAAGTATTGCAAATATAACATTGCTTACGCGCACATAGGTATGTCTTATTAAATAGAGCACCGATATCTTATAAACATGATAGAGGGCTTTAAGGATTACAAAGGTTCTTATCAATATTCTTATCAGCGTCAGTGCACACATACTACGCAAGTGCAAACACCTGCTTCACCACCTGTTCCATTGCTATATATTAGAAATTATTATCAATATAATACAACGACCGCGACGGAACTGTATCGCTTTGAGTTCCGCGTATTGATATTCAATTTTATGTATTTACTTGATGGACAAACAAGTTGCTTTATCTTCTTTACATACAAAAGAGCTGACTTACCGTATAAATTTCATAATAATTCTTCAACGAGCCAAGACATTCGTTCGTTCTGGTTTTCTTAGTTTTATAAGCGCGGCGATCGTCGCCAAGAGAGTATTGCCAGACGCAAGCACTTTCTCAGCATTAATTAGCATAGCATAGCATTAACTACATTTATTCAATTAGCATAATACTGCTGTACGCAAGTGTTAATAAATAGTGTAAATTATACTTTTATATTATTTAAAACATGCCTCTGACCTAGGTAACTTACAATTCTTCCCAAAAGGAGAAGTGTTCTGACTCCTATCGCTCCTATCAAATTGAAATATTATTTTTAGTCAATTCGAATTGATTATGGCCGATAATTAAGACATAGTCGTCAATTGTTCTAGAGTCTAGACCATACTATGATTAAAAAGATAATTATCTCGCTTAATTTACTACTAACTATTAACCATAATGGATATAAACATACTCTTATGCACTTTAACAAAGTACTTCTGTATGTATTATATGTATATCAATGTAAAACCAAATTTTCACACCGCCAATTTTCTTATCTATTTAGTCAGCTAAACAACAAACTTAATGGGATCATTAATATTTACCCTTAGCTATTATTCGAAATTAAAACATTAATTACCAAGTGGCTTTGTTCACTATACTACGAAGAAACTGAATTGCTATTTCAAGTAAAAGTTACTATTTCATTAAACCATTGGAGGTGCGGAGTACTCTGATGTAAGGGTCTCCCTAGTATTAGTTCAGGCTCCAATATTTGCTATAAATGTAACTTGTTATTGAATTAAAAAAAACGAATTTTAGATTTTTATGAATAATTGAAGTATTCTAGGTTAAATAGATAAATTTAGGGAATAGAGGTATTCAAGCACTTCCTTGTAATAGTCGCGGTATTTAGCTGTTTTTCACATAAACAGTATGTATCGGACGCACATAAGGACGCACTTGTAATGATAGAAGCCAGTAGTAACACCTGTGTACTTGCGCAGTGGTGTATTGTCTGTAATATGTTAATCATTCACTTCCTTACAGCTGGGGTTTGTCGATCAAGGTATAGCTAAAATATTTCTAGTTTCTTTGATACACTCAAAATGGCTCTACGACCTTGTTTTGAGTTTTTTGTTTTTATTTTCATTCTTCTTTATATTATGCAAAGGTAATTCAGTCGAATTAGTAAAAAAAAAAGAAGAGACACACACACAACAATAAAGATGTAAAATTTGTTTAAAAAGGAATACATGGAACTACTGTGCCGCTTTTCAATCTTGACAAGGTTTCATATTATTCCTCAATGTCATTGGAAATAACAACGTACATGTGATTATTATTGGTGTCCTTTTGAATGAAGTCGGAAGAGCAATAGGTATATATAAAATCCGCCCTTTGCGTTGTATGCTACATAACATACAATTTATACGGGTACCTAGTCCAATTACCTTTATGTAGAAGAAATGTACAATCATAGAAACATTCCTGTACATTAGATATGTATATGATGAAAGACGTATAAATAATTGACAAAGTAATTGTTTTGATTTTTGTATGAAGAAGCGAATGAATTAGGTTTAATATGCATATGAACGCTAAATGTTTGACCTACTTAAAGACAAATTACTTTTATCTTAATACCCGCGGCCAAAGTTCTATTCTGAATTGATAAGCATAGCGTAAAATCCCTATATCAATAACTTTTTCTAATATTCTTAAAAAAAACATAGAATATTATTTTCAAATGTTTAATTCTGAGATATTCAAACTATCCGGATACAAATCACATAAAAATTACGCTAGCTGAATTGGATTTTGAATCTACACAGACCTTATTACGTATCTTGGCATCACTCTTAGGTGCCAAAAATTAACACAGACACAGCGCACGCTTATAACAGCTCTTAACTCTCAAACACATGCGCAGCCACACCTATTCACACACTCACATATTCACACGTTCAAACATACTTAATGTCTTATAGGACTTGTGTTTTTGTTAGTTCTAACACTAAACCTACTATTTCTCAAAGAACCATTTTAAACATGTACCATGTACCACTGACTAATTGTTATCTGGTTACCCACAACATAGGGACTCCCTAGCGTGGGGACTAGCGATATATGAATTTTTTCACAACCTATTTATCATGAATAGTTTTATTTTTTTTAAGTACTTGAAATTGCATTTTCAACGATTATTTCATCATCACGTTAGATATATCACTAAGGGGCATGTCGAATTCTTTAATATTTAAAAGTATTTCGCCCATCATATATTGCAATACTGTTAAACCTGCCCTGCGATTCTGTAACTCACTTTTCGAACTCACACAGCGGTTTTTGCATCGGCGGTCGCTCTCAAATCAGTCGTGAAGCAGTCATTTTATGATTTGACATTCTGAAAAGGTGGGAGCTTGTAGTTTATTGTTTATTAGAATGCCAAATCATAAAATGACTGCTTCACGACTGATTTGAGAGCGACCGCCGTAGCCCGGTCATTTTAGACATAAAAATAGTGATCAAATAAAGAAAATTCCGACAAAGCCAAATTTTCGTAGAGACCTTAGGTTTACCACAAGGAATAAAGTGTCAAAAGTCCCCATCAGTCCCATGTGAGCTTAGGGACTTATTCGGGGTCAAAGGTCAAAATTTTAGGTTTTTAGGATTTTTCTCGAAAACGGTAAGTTTTATCGAAAAGTACCTCAGAGCAAAGTTGTAGATCTTAAAATTTTCTATAAAAATGGTATCTATGATTTTTTCTCTAAGACCCACTATTTCCCAGATATTGCGCTTGTAAGAATCATGTTCTACATAGTATGCACACATATGCCACGTATATACATATTTAGGTACTCAAGCAAGCAAAAATGCCTACTCGTGTCTCTTTTATGAATACATTATTAGTATAACCTGGGAAGGCGCAGCAACGGACAGAAATATATTCTTCTAAAAGTTTATCAGCTTATCCAAAATGCCAAAACTTTATTTTATTTTTACATGCGATGACCGGATGCGATACTACGTCAGAAATGTTTAGAAGGGGCAAAAATTCAGTATTAAAAATTATTTGAAAAAAAAATGATTTGATTGACTGCGCAAAAGTATTTACAGAAATTAATTCTTCACCTCAAATACTAATTACTAAAGGAATTCGGTTTCTTCTTGCGGTTTATGGAGCTCCAAAAAAATTGATTGCATAGATACGTACAGATATTTAACATTTGTAAAAAATACACGAAACAAAAAGCAAGTACAGCTATCTTGTCTTCCTCCAACATAGGCATCTGCTAGTCAACATTTGTTTCGAGTATACTATCAAGTTCAGACATGGCAAGGCAATGAACTGAACCCTGAAGACTGGGGTTGGAAATTGATAAATAAGACTTTGGAACCGATTCGAACTTTACTGCCCCCTGCTCCAGAAAAACTTCTTAACACTATTTTTTGCAATTGCAAGAAAGGTTGTAGTGCCAAATGTGGCTGTAAAAAAGTAGGGTTGCAGTGTTCTCCAGCGTGTACCAATTGCCAAGGTGTCTCTTGCTCAAATGTTCAATTAAATAAAAGAGAGGAAGATTCATGTGATTTTGATGAAGAGACAACTGATTCATCTTCATTTGAACAATTTCTAAGCGCTTATCAACAGGAAGGAGAAGAAGAAGAACAAAAAGAAATTGAAGAAAACATGATTGTTGAAGTTGAATAATATGAAGAGTATGAGTCAGATTAAAGTAATAAAAAAAAGTTTGAACGACAGTTAAACTCAGTAACCCATATCAATAATCTTCATACTATTAAATAATTATTGTTCCTGAAAATAACGTCAGAAAGGTTCGTGGAATAGGCCTACCGGGGATATCACGTTAAAAAAAAACGCGCCGAGTACACTACCTCACAGGTGGTGAGGAAATGTGTGCATATTATGTAGAACGTGATTCTTACAAGCGCAATATCTGGGAAATAGTGGGTCTTAGAGAAAAAATCATAGATACCATTTTTATAGAAAATTTTAAGATCTACAACTTTGCTCTGAGGTACTTTTCGATAAAACTTACCGTTTTCGAGAAAAATCCAAAAAACCTAAAATTTTGACCTTGGACCCCGAATAAGTCCCTAAGCTCACATGGGACTGATGGGGACTTTTGACACTTTATTCCTTGTGGTAAACCTAAGGTCTCTACGAAGATTTGGCTTTGTCGGAATTTTCTTTATTTCAATTGTCTAAAATGACCGGGCTACCGATGCAAAAACCGCTGTGTGAGTTCGAAAAGTGAGTTACAGAATCGCAGGGCAGGTTAAGTAACGCACATGGTTTATAACCCAAGGAGATATAATGGTAATCAAAACCTATCACCATAACTAAAACATTACGAAAGAAACAACATATTTATGGCTACACCTAATACTATTGAGGAGTTTCGGGACTTTAATCTATGAAATGGCTTCACAATATACCTACTATTATCAGCATTACACATGCCTAATTATAAAAGTTACGTAAAGTTTATAGAATTGTACTGATTACGTTATTCTGAGAAGTTCTAAGGTCGACACTCGGTGCGGGTACACCTGTGCAATCGTATTTGCCTTATCGAGACGATAAAACCAACGCACTCGATTCGATCCGCTTGTGATAATAATAACGGAGTTCTTTGTGGCCTTCGTTTGTTTTTACGTAAGACTACTAGAAACAAAACACTAGACGGACTGCAGTTGGATTAGTATGGAAATAGATGACCAGACAAGAGCGTGTCTTTCCCAATTTTATATTATAGCTGGTCACACTTGCTGAAAAGTATTTTTGTAGAAAGCATTGAGATTACTTACGTAAGAAAATAGTGCAATGATCTTGAGAAACTTATAAAATGTGGTTTAATTGCGCTGCGATATTTAGTACCTAGATAACTTTACATAGTAGCTATAAATAAAAATTCCATCGTCTCCTCACAATTTCAACACAGTCACACAAAACTAAGTAATGGATTTTAGTTTCGGATCCATAGACAGCGAGGAAGTTATAACAATATATCTTACTAGCTTTTGCGCTTCTAATTAAAATTGCAAAATTCTAGCAATGTTTAATGAAACGTAATTTTATACACAGAGAACAAGGCAAGGTATCAAAAGTCTGTTTTAAAACATTAAAAATCTTTCATTTGCTCTGTGTATGATACACAATTTCGAAAGCACAACTTAAATCATAATAATAATCCAGTGGCGCTACAACCTTAAATGGGTCTTGGCCTCAGATTGCATCCGTTTATTTTATTTTATAGACAATTAGTAGGCGATCAGCTTTCTGTGTCTAGACACATGTCATCGATCTATGCGTTTAAGACATCCCACTTTCTTCACATTATTTGACTACACCGTCCTAATCGCGCATATAGAAGAAAATTCCATTGGCGCATAGAAGTGATTCGAACGCACGACCTCTGGGATAGGGATCACGCATAAGCCTCTTAAATCAGCCTATTAATATAGCAAGCTCATATATAATATACACTACAATATCATATTTCAACTTCATAGAAAAAATGTAATAAGTGGACATCAATCAAGTTAATAATAACAATCTTTGCCGAGATCCGGGCAAGAGTTCCGACCATAATAACAATCAAGTAGGTAATACAGGTGTTAATTTACGTATTTAACACGTTACATATGCATTTTTTATTTATTATAATAACTAAATAACAACTAAGTGCTAAAAGCACAGTAATTAAAAAAAATAATCCAACAAATAAGAGATGTCTTCCAGGCCCTCCAAGGGACTTCCCCTTCTAGACTGTATTTTGAGTTATAGAAATACGGAGGAAATCTCAGAAATTAAAAAACTGTGTATCTTAACCCAATTTCCTTGGGAATCAAACTATTTAAACTTAAGTAAGGTTTAACCAATTCGTTTCACAAACATTATGCTCAGTATTAAGTAATCACACAAAAAGCAAGATTCAAATTGTATAATATCGTTTTCCCGTAGACAGTCAATGTATACCAATAATATGTTACAACAAATATAAATCTCTTATCAGCGACACTATCACCTGTAATAAAAACGTGATTTTTACTATTATATTTTATACTAAAATTAAGTATGAAATTTTTCTATTGTCAAAATTGAGCTGGTAACTGAACACTTTTATAGTTTATACAACAAAGTATAGTAAAAACGTTACGTGAAATACTAAGCACAAAAAATTTAAAGTGTGTAATAGGAAGTTTATTTTTAAATAGATCCAGAATTTAAAGTCAATTTTCAACGCGTTTAACATCGGCCCTGTGGCGCAACGGATAACGCGTCTGACTACGGATCAGAAGATTCCAGGTTCGAATCCTGGCAGGGTCGCGCGTTCTTTTTTTATTTACCTCAATTCACCTACCTTACAATAGCAATTAACCGTATTGTTTAACGCTGACGACATTGAGCTAATGTTTAGCAAACGCTTATAATTTCGTAGTTTGTAAACCAACGAAAAATATTCTCTATTTCTTACTATTACAGCTCAATTTTCCTCGTTATATACAAAATACTTTTTCATAGGATTTTAAGCTTTATTGTTAATATGGAAGGTTGATTTTTGAATGGTGTTTAAATAATGTTGAATGTTTAGCACGCAGCTGACCAAATATTGTAGTCGCGATAATTGGCTGTGATGCAATCGCGTGATCTTTGCATCCGTTTATGTCTACTTGACTAGATTTAAACGTTTTTCAATATTCTTGAAGTTAAACATATACTAGCGGCCTGTCCCCCATCGAACCCTTGGCCTTTAATTTTTAAAATAAATATGGCCTATGATACTGAAAGAATTTTTATAGTCAGTTTTGGTACAAACGTAAAAAATCTATTATTGTAATATTAGTGCAGACAAATATACTGATATGTTATTATAGATGCCTAAATGTATACTATTTGTAGCTGGCAAGAAAAAATAGAATATTCAAAAGCATTAAACGGTAAGTTAAAATTATAGCAATGAAAATTAAAAGCATACGCAGATAAAAATAAGGAGAAATGTTGTTTTCAACAACAATTTGATTTTACACAATTTTATCTTAAATTTCATTGTCATATAAATGTTTTATGTGGTTGTGATACGGATATTTCCTTAGTTATTTATAAAATGTTTACTGTACCTATTCAAAATGTGACTAATCATATAAAAAATGCCATAAAAATTCATATTTAAATTCGTCATATTTATCAAGACTTAATTTTATGTAGTTTTTAATATAACTTTTCTTCTTCTTTAACTTCATTTTAGTCTTATTTAAAAGGGTGGAAAGAAAAACGATTTGCTATATTGTAATATTTTATATTTTTCTGTTCATGTAGATTATACAAAATCAGTGCGAAATTTAAAAGGAAACATGGAAATCGAAGAAGTGTAATAACAATTTGTGACAGGATTACGATATTAGCTGCCAAATATTACTGGCTCTTGAATGAACTGACACTCATTACTATAAAACTATTACACATTGAGAAATACAACCAATGTGATATAAGAATGAGTGCCATTTCCAATATCTATATTTTAACAATATATTTGACCACTAGCAAACATATCCCACGATAACTAAAACTACAACAGTCTAAATCATAATACACCATTTAAGATAATTAAAGCATTTTCACCTTAGTCAATAAATCATAAAAAGGTCTCCAATCTTTATAATTTCTGCTAAATGTTTAATATATTTTTAATTTGATACTATTTACATATTAGTTATGTACATCACGCATATATTTATAAATTAAGGATAGATTATCGCGTCATGTACTCAAACCAATAAACCCATATTCTATGTAGCAACGAAGTTGCCATGCAAAATCACACTCAAAATTTTAACTTAAAATAAAATAATATAGGTAAATCAACTTAAAATCGATTTACATCTTTGATATAAATGGAAGCATCGTTTAAACTTAAGAATAAGAAAATAAGCTGAAAATTTTACGCTATAGACAAGAATTTGTACGAATTTATCGTGCTGTTTCTGATTTCCAATATGAAAGTGACTTAATACAAATGCTGTGAACGACTCAACATAACATTATTTACAAATGTGTTCACAAACATCGCCTAGATTAGTAACTAGTAAAGCTTTTTACATAAAACATTATAACAAAACAAATCGCCACCTCGCAGATGTGTTGGCGGTGATTTTTGCATTGCAATACTAAAGTCTTCTAGTTTTCTGCATAATGCCACGAAATTAAGTAATTATTTATTGATCAAAACGAGATCGAACTTAGGATATCATCATGAGATAGATGATTTTCACTGGAACTGATACTTGAGGTTGACGGCGTCAAGGATTGGGCCCATCGAACCGCGCCTCCGAAGTGTATGCACTTCGAGATATAATATTTTCATCTTCATAAATTAATTGTTCTTAATCTAACTTAGCACGACGGCCTGTCCAACTGCTCTTGTTTGTCTGGAGTCTGTAACAAAAGAAAAGTTATATAAGTATCATACACAAGTAGGTAAATGATTAAGATTAGCCCCTATATTAATTATAATCAATTAACGTTATTACTGATTGAGTATTGCGAGTGTATCGGGTGGCCTATACACATCCCGCCTGCGTCCGGCCATCTGTCAGCGCATATGTGCTGTGTTTCAACACTGTTTTAATTCATTAGTGTCCGGTCAATAAGCCTATTCTACCCCAATTTGATTCAATTGACACATGCCGTGCCGAGGACACATGTTATAAATTGGTGTAAAAATATTTGATACGGTTTGTTAGTAATCAGAAGCGCTGTGACCAGTACACATATCAGGATTGGTAAGTGTTTGATTACCGTTTCCCGTCTTTGCACATCCGCGGCACAGCTGAGCAACCGCTGCACGTGGGCAAACCCTATTTACGGACATACTGAAGGGAGAGCACACATGTCCCGATCGGGACTTCGCGAGTGAACACGTGAAATCCTTTTATGAGAGGAGCATTGTCGGATAATGAATAGGTACATTGCATTTATTTAGCTATCCGCCACCGGCGGGCGCCGTCACGTGTAGTCACACGCAGCTGTGATGAGACCGTTACCCGCACAATGCCCTCGATCGATCGTGTCGATGGAATCCGTGATCGGAGAAATTGATGCACGTGCAAACCCATTTCGCCGTGTTGCATTGTCTACTCGGAGGCTTCTTAAGTTTATGCGTTCGGAGAAACATAAAGGTGATCGTAAAACTTTCACGTGCGCGATTTATGCGTGAGGTTAGGAGACAAAGATATTATTCAGAGGAGCGAGTAAGCGGCGAGCGTGGGCGTGGACACCTGGCGTTAGCGTTGCTTGTCTTGATCGCTGACTGAGACGCGGTGCGTGGGAGGCGGCCAGTGCCTTCAAACCAATTTGTAAGGCATTACTATACCAAGAGTATTAAGAAATCTTTAATGATCCAATATCTTTTATATATCTTAATGCATTATCTACAGCAACATGATTATAAGGCGCTGACAGAGCACAATGTATAAAATGCGAATAAAAATAGTGCCCTTAAATTGTTGGTTATGTTAACCGAATGGGGTGGTAAGCATTGTGTGGTATAAAGGGTGTGTTGCGCCGGATTACACGCCTAGCTTTCATTATTATTGGTACTTAACTGCTTATTACGATCGGAGCGAAAAGTCAATTTGGTTGAGCACGTTTGTATTGGCATTTACAGTCGTGAAAGGGTAAATTGAGTAATTGTACATAATATCTGAAATTTTAACTGTTACAAAGGAGATACATGAAATTTTAAGTTGCGATTAACTTGTTTGCAAAGTCCCACGGTCGTGAGGCAGCTGCGGGGAACAATTTACGGGCTTGTTTTGCGATAGTGCCCCGTGGTGTATGATCGTGACCGCGGTTTGTGGCACAGAGATGCCTTCAGAGATATCGTCGTGAAATGCCACATCACGACTACGACGTTACTTTAAATTCCGACACGATTTAAGCTTCGTTTTTTATGTTTTTTTACTTCACCCGTCCGTTTGCTACGTCGTTCATCGCGATACAGAGAAATCGAAGTGTTCGATGTCCTTGTGAGTTTGATTTTATATTCAAGAATGTGGTTAGATCAGTCGACATTCCGATAGTTCCTTGAGCCGTTGTATTAGTAAATATCGGGTTCGATGAAATAGAGCGCCGTGCGCGATGCCGGCGCCTGCGGCGGTATCGTTACTATGCCGTCGATTATTTTCAAGTAAAATATAGTCATTACATATACAGTACTGTTTTTAATAATGTAGCCTACAGCCAAATTAAAAATAGAGTATAGATGATGAGTTGTAAATTTTACGCAGACAAATGTGAACGTTGTGTACTTTCTTCTTAGATTCTGCGCGGCAGCTTGTGTCTCCTAAATCACGTTTGTTTTGAACATTACCAGCAACTGGCAGTGATTAAAATTTACGTGGCGCGACCAAGTATTAACGAGCACGCATTGCGCCGGGGGCTTGTAGCGAGCCGTACATATAAATCCTTCGATATGCACCTGCTCAGACATCGACCGCGACATAGCAATCTCATTGCGCTGCATTTTAGATATTAAAAGAACGTTTATTGCTTTAACAACTGAGTCATTCTAGAGCTAAAGCAATGAGTGATTTACTGAATGTAATTATCCGACGGCGGTGCCATAATGATTAGTAGATGTAGAGTCGTTAGTGTGATCCAAAACGGCGAGACGAGGTAATTAGGAAAACTAGCGAAATGGCAATCACGCAGGTGTAGTGCGGAATGGCAAACCAAGTAGAATAAATACGTGTTGAATATTCAGATTGTGTCAGTACACGGTCGTTTACGCGGCGCCGGCGCAGGTGGCTCATTTCAAGGCTGAAATTCAAAACAGTCACGCACGCGGATAGCGGACTAGATTAACTTCTTGTTTACCTACCTTGCAGTTATTACATCAAAACGTATTCTGAAGTTATTAACTTTTCAACACTAAGAGATGCATAAATTATATTCAGATTGATTATAAAGCCTTGCATTGCAGCTATTTGCTGGCATAAAATTACTCTAAACGCTTTAAGCGATTGAATTGTCGCACGTACATAAATACGGGACCTATTAGCGTACACTAAGATATATTACGTTTAAAACAATTGTTAATGTACGTCACGTTTTGTTGTGAAACTATCAGCATCTCCGCTTTTACCGTCCCGCGCGGCGCTTGCGAAATACGCAGGTGTGCGCAGCAAAAACACCGACACGACCGATTTCATTAACTTTTTATGCAACATCTATTCGAGCGTTGCGCTGGTTGGAAATTTAAAAAGTCTTTATACAATTTTCGACGCATAATACTGTTTGTTTTGATGTAAGAATCCCTCTATTTACCTAAATATTACTTACTTACGGTCAAAAGAATTAAAATAACCAAAAATTAAATTGAAATATAAATAAAACTTACCGTATGACTAATTTGTTGTGTTGTTAATGTTATAGGGGATCTCTCAGCGGGAAGAATTGTGTTTGGGGCTGGTCTGGGGCCGAGCGGGCGGCGACGAGGCTTCGGGGGTGAGGTACACGCAGGCGCTAATGCAGCCTCCGCCTCGAATTGACCAACCGCAGGGTGGTTCTCCAAAGCGGTTTGCAAGTCACAAATGTAATCGATCACATGTTGAATTACTTCCAGCTTTGAAATCCGTCGGTTCTTAGGCATGAAGGGGACCAGGTCTTGAAGTTTGGATAGGTACATCTGAATTTCAGCGTTCTCTCCATCCCTGTGCCTCTGAATCCGACCGCTGGCGATTGCCGGTACTGACGCTCCAGTTGCGCACACTGCCGTTATGGCTTTCATCGTGATTGTCACTGCACACGTACACTAATAAACACTGAGACACGTAACGCGTACGTCTGACGGATAGCGAGCGAGGAATGAAGTGATGCGCGGTGCGGCGTCGTATTTATCGGCGTTGGTGGGGAGCGGGGCGGCTACGGGCGGACCAATGGGGCTCGGAGGGGCCGGCGAAGCCTGATTTTCCCATGGCGGCGCAGCAGTGGCGTCTGCCTTGCTCTGGGCGGCCCTGGCTAAGGCCGTTGCGCTCATGACACGCACTTTATCCTACGTACTGTTTGTTTTGAGACATTGTCATTATTTTTGGCACAATTTAAGTTTAAACCTAAATTACGAGTTATGTTTTCATATTATGCTTCTTTTAAATATTAGTGTTCCTGAGAAGATATATCCTAAACACACCTACACTTATGAAATCTCTAGTAAATAGATTTCGTATAAAAATCTGTTTAAACCTTGTATTTTTAAGTAAATGATAATTATTATATAAAATATTTCTTGAAATTTGGCAGCGAGTTTGGCGTACCTAGCTGTTAAGTTTTATAACTTTTTTATATCTCTCTTGATATTACAATTCACAAGTAATTGTTACGTGACGCCAACCAGACTTATAAATAATATTTTAGAAAACGCATAAGCAGTCACACAAAGGCGACCGGCGATTTATTTTGAACATAAGACGTGGCCGAACAATCAGGTGGGCAGAGGGGGTCGTGTGGGAACAATAGCGCTACGTGATGGTATCCACTTGTCGCAACTCACAGGTAACGGAGGCTGAGCTTTTAACTGGCCACACTCACATATTTAAGTGGACAAAATTAAAAAAGGCAACGACTTTATGTGAAGGATTTCAGAAATAATTACTTGTACCGATGTGACTTATAAATAGCATATTAGGATGCGCTAATAATGTATAAAAAGGTAAATTCTTCTTATTTGATAGTTATATTGTAATAGAGTTGAAAATGTTGAAACAATAATGAATATTCTTTATACTAAAGACTTATTTAATAACTACATATTAATAAACAAGGCT
Organism: Pieris napi; assembly: GCF_905475465.1. NCBI lineage: Eukaryota > Metazoa > Arthropoda > Insecta > Lepidoptera > Pieridae > Pieris > Pieris napi. The sequence continues at coordinate 4,060,923 of NC_062237.1, read as the reverse complement.
AACTCGTTTTATGGAATAGTAGGAAACTCAATGGAATTATGGAATATGTGTCAAAATTCATACTATGCAAGGTCACAATACAGACCTTAATATATTTTTTTTTTCTTACTAAGTATTAGTATTATAACATTATTTTTCTTTTTATGCGACTGATGCGCAAACTAGCTGCTGTGGTCTCTGACAGAATGACCAGCACTGTGGATCTGTCTGCTCCTCAGCATAATGCTGAGCCAGGGCCAATTACAACCACAGCACACACGCATTACACACTTAAAACGAACCTTGTAGGTACTATAAGGGAAAAGGGAAAAAAAAAATTGTTATCTCTCATTATATTTTTTCTTTTTTTTTCTTTGATTATTGTTATTAGGTGTATTTATGTGTGTGCGTTTTTGTTTGTAATAAATGTCTTAATATTGGTGGAATGTAATAAAACTTTTCGTAATATCAAATTAGAGTATTGATGAACGATCACAGAATACAATTATTGATTAATTAGGAAGTTTCTAAAAAATTCGACCACACAAAGAGGTTTCATTCGAACACAAAAATAAAAAGATAAGCAAAAAGTCACCTTGGAGGTGGGTGAGATCCAGGTAGTGAATTGCTTTATTAAGTCGGCGTATATGCTAAAGCTTTAAAATGCGTTAATTGCTATACCACCTACTCAATTAATGGATTATTAGAAACCATTTTGGGTAATGCTCTAAAATTGTGTAATCAACCGTGATAATAATCTGTTTTATTATTACGTATGTAATAAGTCTTAATAATGAGAAGCCATTTTAAAGTATTGTTAATAATGAAGTGATTCATAAATTCTATTTAGTATATCTTGTAAAAGATTGATTTATCTTTACTTCTAGTAATGTGATAAGTGGTTGATTCAATAATCAACAATAAAACAAATGAAAAATGGGTTTGATCTCTAAAACACACACTTAAAAATCTACAAATTAATTTAACATGTAATAGAAAGGTCCATTTCATTATTTATTTATATGTGGAATATTTCATTCACTATACTTGCATTTTGAGCAATTTTTATTATTTTTATGTGAAGTAATTGTTCATTGTAGTACTTGTTATCTACATTATCAATATTTATTATCCATTGTCATTTTAAGTTTATGGTTTGGAGGGTTTTGGAATCTCTTAATTTTGGTATCATTTTCGGAGCTGTGTTTATTAAAAAAAAATCTTGAATAAAGAACCTGAATTAAGTTTTGACGTTATGACTATAATTTAACACAAATTATTTTATTCCGTCTGTAATTTGCGTGTCAGGAAGTTCGTTTTTACGATCGCAATCAGCGGTCAGGTAACGTTCGTTTATGAATAACGTGTTTTTGCGGCTACCTAAGAAATTATATTGTTGACAGAGTTATTTAAGAGAAAATATATATTGTCACGTATTAGTCTAAAAGCACCTTGCAGTGCAATTTGTTGTGATATTGTTTCAAATAGACAGGTACCTTTGTCAAGAGACAAAAGCTTTATATAAAAACACCTTTGTATGTGGAAAGGACACGGTGTTTTTATGACAGACAAAAAATGATTTGTTCTCGCAGGTGTAAATTGTTTGTTATGAGTAGTGTGAAAATCTAATAGTTTCACATCACGTTTAAGACTTAAATTAATTACTTTTGTATCACAATTTATTGGTAATAAAATGTTATCTGCTTCATCTACTCATAAATCTCGAGACGTTATCAACTAGATCATTAAGGAAATATTATATAATGTTAAAATGGACATAGACAAGAATCTCGAGCTTTAGCGTTCGAATTAAATGAAAAATTCATATATTTTTCCAAATTCTCCTCAACACTTTTTCATTTTCTTACTTTATGAAAAATAATTATGAAATTTCTATAACTTATTTCTCATTTGTAGTTATTCCTATATATATATGTTTATTGATATATTTCCTTTTTGGTTTTAATTATATAATATGTACTCTTACGGAGACTGAAAACGTGAAAATGTTTACAAAGAACAAACCACTTTGTCAGCGTTACATAATTTTAGTAAAGGAGCTTTTAATAAACCGAGACAGTATTAATACAAGTACAATGTTTATGAACAAAAAGTTATACCAAACAAACTAGTTTAATTTTAAATAATTGCTCAATTAACATTGGCATTAAACACATGTAATTATAATTGACTATGCAAACTAATTCTGTTAACAGTCAATTATTGAGCTCAAACGTATACATACATATATTAATATACTAAAAACAATGAACAGGGAAATAGATTTGTACTTATAACAAGTATTAGATCCTGGGCTAGAACCGCAGAAACAATCCAGAAACGAAACAAAGCGTGACTGACGTTACGTGAACTACTCCCGTAGGTATGTCAATTGCTAAAAGAGTTGTGTCGAGAGCACAACAGACTTTTAAACTGGCCGAGGCTGTTGAAGTGAGTCAGTGATTTTAAGGTTCGGCTGCAGAGAACGGTCGGTACCGGCCTAAGACTTAATGGCTTAATAAGCACAAGCTGTGTCTGCCTGTAATTGGGTCTGCACCTAAAGTGGAAAGTACCTGTGTATAGATATGTCAGTGCAAATCTGTTGGCTAAATAAATAATACATTTTTAAAGTAACGCTTTGTAATAAAAGAACGCGTTGTATGTAATTTTAGTATTAGTACTAACAAAGCTGAATACTTAAGACCGTTTCAGTTTGACCAATTTCTAATAATACACTCTAATTAAGGTGATATCAGACGCGTGACAGGGCGGAGTGCTTACATTCACCCCCGGCGTGGGAGTGCCGAGCGCGTGCCGCTCCCATCACGTGATACACCCTGATTGATCAGCGATATTGTTCCATTCATTTGGTAAATGCACTATGCAATACAATCGTGCATGAATTTCGCGCTTTAATTGGTATGATTGCATTGTGTATCAGTTCTTATAAATCAATATCCTGTTGGCAGCGTCGACAACATTTAATTCCGTCAGCTTGATTTATTAAATATATTGTAACGGTTTTGATTAAACGTACTACTCTCGGGAGCTGATGGTTCGAATTGAAAAAATCCTTGTATTTATTTCTTGATAACATCACGCTGCGACCAAATTAACTGTCTTATATAGGGTTATACTTATACGTATCTCAAAATATGCTAAGTACAATCAACAGTGCTTTAGTTTTTATGGTTAAATTTTTATTCCATTTTCAAAAACGTGTCAGTTTTAAAAGGTTAGATTTTTCATTACGCATCCCATAAGTATTATGACTAGCCAATATTGGTTTCCCGTTATTACAGCGTATATTTACTGAGTAAATAAGTAAACATCTAGCCCCTGGTCCCACGGGAGGGCGCGAGAAATCCCTTAATACGTGACCTGCAGGTGCGGGCTCATTACGCGCTTTTCCGACGCGTGGCGGCGCGTGCCGACTTCGTTTCGCAGATCGAAGTTCTGTTTGATCAGCTATCGCTATTGATCTATGTTATATTTAATTTATATGACTCATTTTTAATTTTACTTGTTTTTTTTAATGTAATAGGAGGAAAACGGGCAGTATCTGATGTTAAGTAATCACACACTCACATTGCCAGAGCCCAGAAGGCGCGCAAGTGCGTTGCCGGCCTTTTAAGAATTGGTACGCTCTTTTCTTGAAGGACCCTAAGTTGAATTGGTTCGGAAATACTTCACTGGTTCCACATAATGGTGGTGCTCGGCAAAAACTGCCTTAAGAAACGCTCAGTTGTGGAACGAGGGACGTCGCGTCGAGGTGATACGGAAGGTATTTTGTATTCTGCCTTGACGTCCGATGATGAAACTCAGCAGCAGGTATTAGTCCGAACAACTCAATTGAACACTCTATAGTTAATGCGGTAGAAGATGCAGAGAGACCCCACATCTGTACGCAGCGCCAAGAGATCAAGTCGCACGGAAAGTGACTGTTCGTTGACGATTCGAAGCGCTCTCCGTTGAATACGGTCCAGCGGAAGGAGCTGGTACTGGGTAGCTACCGCTCATAGGTGAGAACAGTACTGATGGGGCCAAATTTGCGCATTATAGAGTTGCAAGCGGTGGCCCGGAGTGAAGTACTGTCTCGCCTTGCAGAGGACGCTTCTTAGAGGCTAATTTAGCCTTCCCTTCCAAATAACCGCGAAACTGAACGTCATTCAATATGTCAAGTATTATTCCGATGATATTCTGAGGCTTTATGGAGAGTGTCTTCAAAGAGAGGAGAAGCGACAAAGCCACGATTCAGAGGCTATAACACGAATTATACTTTAAATAGAAAATTTGTATGAAAAACATAAGAAGCGCTCCATTTGGAATTAATCGGTAGCAAGAGCATGTCATGTTCGAAGAGAAAACGTACAGAACGAATTGTATGCTCACATTCGAGCTGTCAAAACTGAAATTACCGCATTGACGTACCTATATTTGACGTAATTATCGTGAAGTTCGTGTACGTACGTAATGACTTGTGTACGTTAAAGAACTTATGATTGGACATTCAAGTCAGAGCGATAAGTATGTGGATCTTACCCTCAGTCGTTTGCTTAAATTTTACTTCATATATATTTAAATTAATTCTCAAGACATTCAAGTTCAATAGAGGGCTTAAAAATCTTGATCAAGTAGGTACTTTTTAAATCACTCCTTAACTATTCCGGCATTTAGATGACTAGCACCGTCCTTTAGATAATTAGAGAATCTATAATTACAAGTAAATATATGCGATATTTGTTTTGAAATAAGTGTTGTTTGATGATAAGCTATTTTAAAAGAGTACCTAGAGTTTTTTACGCCGGCTTTTTCTCTCGGCCTACACCCTCTGTCTTCTTTGCCGATGAGGATGTTATACCTGTATCTTATGTTCCATATAAATCATTTTTTTATGGCTATATACTATACGACTCTAAGTACGACTATACTATAATAATTAGTCATACTCCACCTCATTGGTTCCGGGTTCACTTTCCCGCGGAACTAAATTTCGTTTAGGTAGGCACAGGTCACTTACCATATACATATATCCAATTGACTAACGAGGGAATATAACACGACTAGTTGAATAGGTGAATTTCCCTTCTGATGATCTGTTATTTACATTCCTCAAGCCAATCGAGTCATTCTTCAACCAAAGGTACATTGGCCAGTGGGTCCGATGGGAATGCCTAAGTTCTCGTGTGAATGAGCCGGCGTGGGAAGCTCCGGGTCACAGGTCGCCAGGATAATTACGGGCCAACCGATCGTCTGCGCACGCGTCCCGATCGACGCAAGATTTATTTCCTCATTATAGTTAAAATTGATATTATAATCAAGATAAAATTTTGAAAATACACGGTTAATAGAGAGTATGCATATTAAGGCCTTGGTTGTAATTTTAAACTAAAATTTGTATTATTGTCGAGAACTATACATTTAAATGAAACCTCAAAAAGGATTTAATGGGGTATTAAATATATTTTTTATATAACCCTTACTATAAACCAAGAGACTGCCCAATCAAGTTGAGTTTATGTTTATTGTTATATCTATTAGCTATTTCTATACACGATCTATTACCGCGATGTTATTTAAAATATTACGATAATTTTTTTAAAAATAATATTGACATTGTCTGCTGGTTTTTGGTATATTAAAGGCTGTATGGTTCTCGAGGCGTCGAGGTATGTAAATAATGTAAATATATACGTTAAAGAAGTTTAATTTAATATTGCTCTTTATATATTATGTTCCGTTAAATATGAAATTTGTCTTATATAAAATGTTCAATTAAATCCAAAGGAATGATTGTCTATAATTTTTACTGACATCATTTCATTGGGTTAAAACATAATCATAAACGATAGGGGCTTTAATTCGCAATAAGTATAAAAGGCATTTAATAATGCAGACGTCCGTTCGTGTGAGGGGGCGACTTACAAATATGAAATACAGCAATCGAAGTAATGAAGTTGGGGGTGGTGGGGGGTCACGTGTCGGTCACGTGACAGCGTTAATATTCTGTGAGGGAGGGGTCCTATTGCCATTAAATTGTATTACTATGTAGCTAAAGTAATGCGTTTAAGTTTTTATCTATGTACTATGACATTGTTTTACATCGAATTACAGTGATTTTGGTTTGGAAAGTAGTGTTATCGAATATAATATTTATACCATTGCATGCTTCAAGACTGACGAAAAACATGTCTTCAAACACACAACACAACAACGCTTTGACTCACAATATATTTCCAACAAAGCAATAATATAGTAAGATGAAGATCTAATAAATAATGGTACTTGCCCTAGTATGCCTTGCTGCGCAGCAATATACGTATTTTTCAAGTCACGCGAAAACATTGGTCACGCGTTCAAACAAAGAGAATGTATTGCGCAGTCAAAATGAAACTCCCACAGAATTGTTATAAAAACTTTGCTTATTTTCCCACAATCGTTACAATAATGAACGCGGATCAAAGCGGATTGAAGCGGTATAGGGTACAGTATCACGATAAATCCAGCGTTGTAAGAGCCCTGGGTTAAGAATGCAGTTGCATTGATTTATAGGGACGATTAAATTACTGAGCAGCATTGGGGGTCTTCCTACACTGGTTGTGAGGAATATAGGGTGTTGTGACATGGCGTGGGAGCTGTTCCTATTGTTGGAGCACTTAACTCGACTCTGATAAAGGAACTATAGGACCATTAGCCGGATTCGTTTTGCTCATTCGTTTTTGCTGATGAATGGTCATTGGATTATGATACGTAAAGAGATTGTTATGAGCACACTCGTTGCTATTATGTATATCTTGAGTGTTGAACGTTAATGCTATGTATTGTCATATATGTATGCATATCTTATTTATACTTTAATGAAGACATTGAATTATGTCTGATAACTAGCTGTTCGCAATACAATGATTCAAAGACTTAAACGATTTATTATCTCACATATTTAGTATAATAACTGTCAATAGTCAGTAGTCAGTAGATTATTGACAGTTGTCAGGTTTGGTGAAAAATGTGCCTGTTTATAAAAAAAAACGTTAAAGAGTCTTAAAAATTGTTTATTAGTAGTGAGTGAGATGAATAATTATGTAAGTGATATGATATAAAATTATGCATTATAAACAGTGGCGCTTTAAATTTGTGTATCTGTTTCGTGATAATTTGTATTGACTAATAGGCAAGAAAGGGTTGCCGTTTCTTCACTATGTTTTCTTTGCCGCACAAGCAAGTGTTAAATGCGCACATAGACAAAAAGTCTTTTGGTGCACAGCCGGGGTTTAGCCAACACTGCTCTATATGTAAATTATTAATTTTATTTAGTTTTAAAAACCATTTGATTTACGAATTATAAAAATACTTTAGTTTTAACATTAAGCTTTCCAGTCTACAAATCCAATACTTGGTCAGAAGAATATAACAATTGTTAATGAGATGAATAACGGTCCTTTCAGTACAGTTCAAAAACATTCAAGCGAATTGAAAGCGATCAATATCAAACATTTTTGCATAACAAGAAACGGAAATCGCAATATCGCAACTCAAAAACCAATGAGCTGTGGAAAGCATTATTAATTTTCGAGTGGTTATACAATAGTATACAGTACAATGCAGTGGTGAAAGCCAGGTGTAGTTCGATATCTTGATTATGAGGGTTTTATTTAGACCTCAATTATTCGTGACCCTAATTGTAGATGATGCGATAAGTATTGTTGTCGAGTTGACAGCACTATTGGTCTTTAGCTTTTTTCGTCGACTTCTGGCATCTGTTTGGATATTGTAAGTTTTGCCATCGGTTTTAAATGCATTGTTGATTGTCAATTGTTTCGCATGCTGGTATGTTGAAGTGTTTACTGCGTGATTAAAATTTATGAGCGTTGTTAATATTTTGGTAAATTTTCCAGTATTTATTTAAGTGTTATAATGAATTTAACCAGCCAAAAAGTATAACACTATTTTTATATCTTCTTCTCTTCTTCAGTCACACTCTTCATTTCTCAGTCCAGCGAGTGGGCCTCGAGGTCTGGTGCCCTCCACTCTGCCAGTCACGATGAGCTTTTCTAGACTTTCTGGATATCTGCGTGTTATATTTCCAAAAAATATCAGGATGCGTTGGTAACAAAGTGTTGACAGACGATTTTTTTCTTGTAATGGTCTTAGTTTGGACACGTTTGTTTCCTTAGCTGCCCGGGTAATCCGTAGCAACCGCCTCCAAAACCATACATACTACATTATTTTACCAATTAAATATATGTGTTATATGTATGTATTTTAATTTACGTTAGTCAATAAATTTAGTATGATTTTCTTTTAATGGAAAAGTAATGAAAATGAAAATCGCGATTGTCAAGGTGTGCTCAAACCCTCAACTCCCCAGTAAGCCCGCGAGTGACGTATGTGAATCTCAGCATTGAACTTTTCACACACGGGCAGCTGCGGTGTTGCCTGTTAACAGCTGTCGTATGCAAACTCCCTAACTCCCTAATAAACTAACACTTTTTATTACCTAACTATAGCGAAATGGTCGATAGGCGTTTTTAATATCACATATTACAATTATACTATCGTTTAAATCGAATTCCGCCCAAAAGCGCAAACGCATGGGAACTGTTTCGCGACATAGAACGTTTTGTTTATTAGAACAACTTCTGTTGCAAATTAATACCACAGATTAGATATAGAACATAATTAGCTTTGCTTCTGTCGGGAAATTAACATTATATTAACTTCATATAGTACTAGTAGACTCGGCCAATTGTTGCTGTGGCTAAGATTTTTGTTATATTGCATAGTAGTAAACTATTCAAGAGAAACGGCAGGAGAACACCATTCCACCATGCTTTTTTGGTGGTTATGCCATTAAATTGTAGCTTATGTGAAATGTTGGTACTTTCAACATAGGCGCCATCTGTTAGAATTGTGAGTATCAAATAATAAACAAATATTTTGCAATAAAATAATATTGCGGGTACAAATTGAGATGTAAGCTATCCTATCTTTTAAGTTGAATCAAACTACACACGGTGAGCAAATTTAATTGATATCGTTTCGGTAGTTTAGGAGTCCATAGCGGACAAACAACGTGACACGTAATTTATATATACATATTAAGATTTTAACACCATTTGCATTAAGCTTACTTATACGTTATTTATGTTCTTTCACGACAAAATTCCGACATATTTAAAGAGAGCTGAGGGATTTTTACGAGTCGAACTAAATCGTTGGACTTAAAAATACAACAAATGTTGTATGTAATCCAAAAGTAGGTACATTTGTTCAGCACATGTGATCGCACAAAGAATCCTTGTGCGAGGCTAGATGCTATATCTGGCTGCACACGTGGCTAAGGGCGGCCCGCCCTATCTTAAGAACGTTATGTATCATTATAGTACCCATTATATATATCTCGTGTTTGTATTCTTGTTTACGCAAAAAAATCAACTACGTCAACTATTTTGGTGCCCGCGAAACTTTCATTAGAATCTACTTTTCGTCTGGTATGATTTGTAAAATAAATGCAAACTTCACAAATATCATAGAATTCCTGAATTTGTTGAAATGTATTATTATTTAATCAGGAGTGGGGGCTAATCAGCACGCAACTTCCAACCATTGTAACTCCCGGCTATATTATAAATAGATTCCTTTTTCTATGTGCTCCTTAACTCTTTACTTTTTCGCGCTCGAAATTCACCGTACGTCTTCGTGACGAAACCAGCATGCCTTAGACCTGAATATCAGTGATATGTGAAAGATACGGCTGATCATCTACTCGACTTAGGGTCCTTCAAGAACAGAGCGTACCAATAATTAAAAGGCCGGCAACGCACTCGCGAGCCCTCTGGCATTGAGAGTGTCCATGGGCGGCGGTATCACTTAACATCAGAAAAAAAAAAAACAACTGCTCTGCAATCTGAGACAAAGAACAATAGTGGGTGGTAACACTAACGGACTATTATAATAATTCATATGATTAAAATTTGTTTCCTCACAATTGGAATATCACTAAGATGTATGAAAATCTGATGGAAGCCCTAAGTTCCTGTCAATAGGTCGAGCGAGGTGGAGTATTAAAATGTAAAGATACGTTTTTTTAAGTATTTCAAATCATTCGTTGATAAAACTATTTTTAAATTACCCCCATTTCTTGGCCGTTTTCTTAAAGACAGACCCGTCAATTAAACTAGTGATATATTCTATAAAATATAGCGTGCTCACCTCAGGCACGGGCCTTCAGAACGAAGAAAGAACGAACGTCATTTGTCATCATTTTTATTAAACACATTGTAGGTCAGCGTTGCACGTGAATTTTGAGCACCCCTGGCATTTCGGCAGATTAATGATGGCAACATTATATCAATATTTGCATAAGAAGACAAGAAAGTAACCTATCGGCTGTTACTTTGATGCGTAATTGGACGATAGACAGAGGAAACTCGACCCTTTTCCAATGAAACAGAATTCAAATTCGTATATTAGTAAGCAGTACATATTCCATTGCAAAATAGACTTTGCTGATAAGAGATTTGACGATGAGATGAAATGTATGTCTCACACATTAAAAATATTCATTGGCTTACACTCTATTGAATTGCTCTTATTATTTAGGGATGTGCTATTTTTTATTAAAATGAACACCTGTGGTTTGAGCCATGCGTATATAAATCGGCGCAATGTTTCTGAAAATCCACATAATTATACAATCGTGTACTTTTTATATTAAACACTTCTTTATAATTATTACGTAATAATAAGTTTTCAGCCGTTTAAAATCTTCATCAATATAGTAACGTAGCTCGTAGACCGTAGCTACTGCGTAGGCGTTCATTATATAATTACATAGAGATTGTATATATTCAAACGCTGATTTACCTCAAAGTAACAACCCTACAGACAAGTGACGCCTGATTGACGATGTGAAAAATGATGCGATTTATATGCATACTCAAAGGGGAAGTCAGAAGACAATTTTATTAGCTGACTGAAAAGAACCGGTTCAGACCGGATTACGATCAAAACTTTGGACACTTGATTTGGCATTTACGCTTTACTTTGTCGGTTATTAATCTACGTCTAATTTTAATATAAAAGCCGCTGCAATATAGTTTTACTCGTATAAGATATATCTATAGCTCAAGTGTATTGGAGGCATTATAAAATACATAAATCAGTGGCGCTCGGACCCCTTTTTATGTCTGGGCCTCAGATTTCTGTATACGCAATTAGGTGATCAGCCTCCAGTGCCTGACACACGCCGTCGACTTTTTGGGTCTAAGGCAAGCCGGTTTCCTCAGAATGTTTTCCTTCACCATTCGAGCGAATGTTAAATGCACACATAGAAAGAAAGTGCATAGCCGGGCGTTCACTAGACCTTCTCCCGGACTGTTTATTGCCAGCAGCGTAGAACGGAAGAGAAGAATCTTCCGTTCTACGCCCTTGATTTGAGAACTGGCAGTAAATGTAAAATTACAAGCATTTAATGTATATTTATTTTTTTGACGTTCATAAGTTTACATTGTGTTACCTATACGAATAAATGATTTTGACTTTTGGCTTTTGACTGGCTGGACAAATGGAGACTGAGACTCGCGGTAGACCAAAGCGATAGTATTCGACGCAAAACATTTCCCGCCGCTTTTACGCTTCCTCAACTAAGACCTGAGCAGAGTAAAGTCTCCTTTCTGAGAGTACAGGTAAACCGAAGACTTACCATGTCCTAACACGTCACTATTTCCACCGGCAGGGCGAAGAGCAAGCTGCGCCCACTGGTTTCGGGCAACATCCTGCTGCGCCCAAGCCCACTCTCTACAAACTCTACTACTACTACGAAAATAAAACAATAGCAACAAAGGAGACTGGATACAAAAGGCATAGAATAGACATGACCCCTTAAACTATACAACTATTAATTAAAACTCCTTTATTTGTTTAAAAGGTAAATGTCATTATGGTCATTCAAAACTCTTGGCATAGCTGCTAACTTCACGCATATTCTATTTATTTTTACTTGTAGGTTGTCTTATTTCCATCTCGCTCGCGCCGGCTATAATCACACTGATAATGTTGTGCCTCAGGTGCGCGCGCATCGTAAAATTTCACTCTCATCAATTTTTCATAACGCGCCTAAAGAAGTATACTGTATAACTTCAAAAAGTACCACGCTATATTAACGCATTTGTAAAAGGAATTAACAGTTCCATAAAATGAGTCAAAACCTTCCACACTTGTGCTAGTCATAACATTTACAAGCAACAGAACATCTGTATAGTTTTACGATTATCAGAAGCTTCCGCCAACACATTTGGCGATCACCTTTCTTTAGAAAGAATAGGTAGTTGTAAAACATTTCATAAAGACATGTGCGCCGAAACCATTGCACGTGTTCTGCAAATCTGCGCTCCACATTGCTGTCTATCGACCGCTTCGCATGTGCACTGATAAGACGGAAGTTTTAGGAATCTAAGAATTTAACAGTAATGAAATCTCTGGGAAACGTCAGCTAAGTAGGAAATAAGCCTGTTTTTAATTACATGCTTTATACATACCAGGTACTCTTTATTTATATATTTAAATATTACACATAACGGTATATCATAAAATACATATTATGCTGTGCTAGGCAAGTGCATATGCGTTCAATATATTCGTGCTTTAATATATTCATATTGCTTAACAATTACCTCTCGTGCGAAGTATAGCGAGGACACCAGCAAGTCCTTCAAGAAAAGAGCGTACAAATTCTTAAAAGGCCGGCAACGCACTCGCGATGCCAGAGCATTGAGGGTGTCCATTGGCGGCGGTATTACTTAACATCAGGTAAGTCTCCGGTCTGTTTGCCCGTTCTATAAAAAAAAGAATGTTTACCAATAAAATTGCTATGTGTGAAATTTCACCTCCTTGCCTTTGAGAAAAGCGATAATTGAAGCAGAGGTAGATATGTTTTTATGTCTAATTAAGGAGTCCCGTAAGGCATGCAACACATAGCTTGATTTGATTCAATCATTGGTAAAAAACGATTAACAAACTGTTATATAGTATTATAATTAATCATTAACGATTCACCAGTTTCGTTGCGAATGTACCTACTATTTTTAACAAAAGTACATAAGAGAATTCTGATTGATAAGTATTTAAACAGTATATGGCCGTGATAATGTGAGTAATAATAATTATTAAAGATTACGATTTTTATTTTATTGTGTCTTTATCGCAAAGACACAAGTGCTTTAAGTGCCATTGCACTCTTTTAACGATTATTATTTATTTTATTTTATCTGTAAGATAATTATCTTACAGAACATTACAAATATATTTAATCAAGCTTTTCGATATATTTTCCGCTAAAGCCTTTTGGAATAGAAACAGGTCATGCTTCAATAAACAATTTAAAATGTATTTTGGTGGAGTTGTAGTGTTTTATTGATTTTGCTCTTTAAATGTTATTTATCAAATAAATGACTATTGTTTCAAATCTTCAGGCTTTTAAAACTAAGAAAAGCCTACCGGAGGGGAGATAGCCTTGACTTTTATTTGCGATCATAGTAAATGGATTTTTAAAAACGTCATAACATTAGGATTACCATTCAGTTGTGATAGTCATAGTGGATGCAATATTTCACACTGAAATTGGATTTTAAATAAATCAAAGATTTTTCTGATTTTATGTAGTATCATTTTAGAACATATGAGATATGTAACCACTTATATTAAAACTCTCTATTATAATATATATTTTTCCATATGTTAAACCCCGTTTAATAAGTACAAAATGGTGACAGATGGTTCAAGTGCGTAAGTAGCATTATCTACTAAATGAGATTTCGCGCTGATATCATTGTTAAGCTGATATCAAATGATAAGCTCTTATCAGTCGAGTTATTTAAGTAATACAGATTTTAACGGCCTCTATTGGTGTGTCCAGTATGGCCTAAGGTTCTCTGCAAATGTAATAAAAATATTAGTAATAATCAGAAATGTCAAGATCTAATACTAACGAAATTAGAGCCTAGAATGTTGGCTATTATATATCTAAAATATACTTGAATTATTAGGTTTTAAGAATACTTAAAGAAGTCAACGACACTAGAAGCACATATTTAGTATTTGTTAATTATGATAATATCACCATCTAATTGCCATTTATCAAAGTCTAATCTGGTTGCACTTATAGTTCATATAAATTTTTAACACCATACAGTATAATGGATAGTTTGGACTTTTATAATATTTATAAGTTCAAATTGTGAAGTGAAATGAAGAAAATGTCAAATTTCATAAGAAAAAAATTCTTAGATCTTGATATTTGCCAGTGTCTTTTTAGCTTTATACAAAGGGAATAAATAAGATACAAAGAAAATATGACTTTTCTTTATTTATACCACGCTAGTGCTCGTGTCCATACATTTTAACGCTATCTATAAATCTCATATGATTTCATCTTGGACTAATAACAAAGGGTCGCTTAAATCATTTAAAAGTTTTTTGTTGATTGCAAATGAGTCGGAGGTTCTCATGAAGATATCCTGTATCAGGTGAGGAAGACCACGTGCAGCTGCGGAGAGCACACGTGTGCGATTATACGCTGAGCGAAACGTAATGTCCCTGCGATTCGTATATTATTATTGTGAATCTCTTTGTTAAAAGTACCGCCGCTATACCAAATATGGATTTGATTAATGATTAAAAAAAGAGACAAATATTTTTGTTCTAGAATTCGATATTGAAAATGAATTAAGACAATGTTTAATGACCGATTGTTACCTGTTGACCTGTTTAAGACAATTAATTACGTTTAAAATTCATTTTAATTTTACGCAGGTGCCTCGCGTTTGTTGTTATAAACAAAAGATTTTTTTAATGCTCCGTATTTTGTTTCTCTTACTATCTATCTATCTATATCACATACAAGTCACAATTAAAACGTTTTCTTGTATTTATATCATAAACTGAGCTAGAAAACATATTGCAAAGCACGGCTTAACGATTGACAGTATATAGGAACTAGGGAATACCCAAAATAAATACTTGCCATTATTGTCTTATTTTCTATGGTAGCAATAAAATAATTTTACCTATATTGCAGTACAGTTATGAAATAATGAGTTTGGAAATATGTTCGTCTGTTCTCACGTCCATCTGGGTACCAGCATTTTGGGAAACGGCTGAATATCTGTGCTGCAGATGTCGGCTTTTTACAAGCTCGGAGTACCAGAAGTTTCGGCAGTTTTTAATTAGGGAAAAAACGTCAGTTTACAATTTCTCTTTTACAAATAGGTAGATTACCATTGATCCTTTATCGCAAATTATACTCTATTTTTGAACTTAGAGTCATTCATTAAGGTAATTAAAATAGGAACATATTTGTTACTTGAGAGAGTTATACCATAAAAGTGAGACAACGATATAAATTTGATTTTTTATGGTGACTGTAAATAAATATACGCAAATATTTTGGCAGTTATACATTTTTTTTGTTTATATTTATGGGTCATATTAGACGAAAATGTTGTGAAAATCAGGGCGAAATGGCAGGCACAAATAAAATAATAATTATAATACAATGGTCTACAGTACCCTTCGCCGCAGATTACACCGTTTAAAAAAAAATAGTTTTAAAGATAAGTAGGTTATTAGAATTCTGCATCTGTTTATTTATTGGGTTTAAAGACATGCCTGTAGGAGCTTTCACTGTAGGATTAAGTTTCAATTAAACACATTGAAAGAAAAATCAATTTAATCGCACCCTTAAGCTAAGGCCGACACTGGATGGAACGAACTCCATTAAATAGTTTACCGAGGAATTTCTCAACTGGCTTGTCTCACAAGATCTCGCGGAAAAGAATCTTAATATTTTCAGGTTAGTGATATTTGCCAATCCTAGATCAGAAGATGTTATATTAACTGACATACGTCGCCAAGTGACGGTTGACTGTCGTTCTCGAGTAATCGTTATCGTCTGGCGGCAGCGAGCATGTATATTTTTACCAGGAAAATTTTAATTCTATATTAATTTTACTACGTTAAAAAATTCCCAGAACTTTATTTAAATAATGGCAAGGTATTTTTTATTTACTTTTTTATCAAACATGACACATATATAGAACTATAATTCTAAAGTGTCACAGATATAAAAATTTTGTTATGTAAGTATTAGTTATACAACTGAAATAAAAAGAAAACAGAAATAAGATTATGGTAGTATGTTTGATACAATTATTAACATCCCATTAATTACAATTCTTTTTTAATCTGAAGCCCCTAATTAAAAGTAATAATAATAATAGTATAATTAGTAGTTTCTGTAATCGGTAAACATAAGTTCACTTTATAATGTATTTATAAAATCTTAGCACCAGTTTAACCAGCCTTACCATCTTAAATACAGTACCTAGATGCTATGATTTGAATAGTAATTACCCGTTTGAAGGCTCTGAGTGTAATGTATTTTTACGACGACATCCGGCGGACGGTGCTAGTCGTGTCCTGTTTGCATATGAGAATGTCGTGATTTGCAATTTCAATAGATAATTTGAATACAAATATAATATTTTAATAATTATGTGGACGGCCGTGACGCAAATTTTGAACCAGAGTATATAATATGTGTTGTGTTTCTGTCAAAATATATTAAGAATATTGCCTCTTCGACGTGACTTTCAAAATGCACTTTTAGCAAATGTCAGTACAATACATAATCCTGTCTATATCTAGATCGGTTTGTTATATATTTGTAAGTTAATAAACTGATAAACCTTAGGGTAGAGACTTTGTTTGTGTCTTAATTGTATACGTTGTTTACCTTTTATTTTAGTTATAAATGGGCTCCATCTGTATAGCACTTGCCTTGACTCTATAGTACCAGTTGTAGCTGATATATATAATTTTGTTGTGTATAAAACCAATAAAATATATAAACATATATTCGACTTGCTATCGTATTAGTTCCAAGGCCCCTTCTGACCCCCGAATATTACAGGTCCTCGGCCTACAGAGGTTTGCTTTTACATACATTATGAAGGAAGAACATAATATGAATGGTTTCAATAGATTGTAGATATATTGATTATTATTTATTAGTATTGGTTTTTGGTTTGCTTAGGTGTGTTACTGTAGAACACTAGATAAAAAAACAAAAAAAACATATATATTTTAGAGAGTTTGAGATAGTGTTAATATAAAACTAATAGGGTTGATAAAACATTAGGCCAATCGACACTGATGCATCACTATGGGCCATGTGTGAAGATAAATAGCATGTGAGCATCAAATGTGATGCAAACAGTACTGGCATTCAGCGAGCCAGCATGCCACGTGCTGCGCAGACGCCCATGTGGCAGACATTTGCTTACGATCTTATTAAGCTGCCTTTGATTGACTTCTGGTGACGATTATGCATTAAGATTAACAATATAGCATGCTTGTTATAACATTCATTTATTTTATATCATCATCATAATTTTACACGGAGTTTTGCTTTTTCAAAAATCTTATTTAAATTCAATGGAGGAGCCACTATTCAAGCGGTACTCTTGCAAAACATTTTTTTTATAGGATAGGGTCCCAAAAAGGGCAGTCCTCGCAACTCATGGGCGTCTATTTTAGTGGGTGCGTTGCCGGCCTTTGAGGTATGCTCTCTGTTTAAATTGGATATCGTATCTCCCAGGGAAGAACCCCAACGGGAGTCTATACCACAGTTCGCTAGTTCGCAAGAGAAAGTGTTTTGTGAAGCATTATATTTCATTCTATTACTCGTATAGTCGAAATCTATAATACAAAGCATCATGACGTCCTTTTTTATCCATACACACGTTTATTAGCAATGAAAAATTACATAATTCGCAAATCACAATCTTTGAGATCTCCCTCACGTGCCGTATGAACGAGGGCTGAATTTCAGATAAAGCACGCAGTGTGAGGAATTTGTTATTCTTTTGTCTTTTAATGGCTGACTCTTTGTAGTTGCCGTCATGTCAAATTATGTCATATTTGATGCCTTGTTACTATTGTCAAAGTACACTTCGTTTTGCTATTTTTACAAAATAGGAATCTTACAATACGATTTCACTAATATAACTATATCTACACAAATAAAATAAAGAGGAAACATTTGTATTTCTGTTTCAAAAAATTAGACTTTAGAACTACTGGTACGAACTACAGGAAGGACAACTACAACTGCAACATTATACCTAAATAACAGAGGCAATATTTATTTTAAATGATTTTAATTAATTTTCAAATACGAATCATTTGTCACCTCGATCATCCAGAGTGTTCCACAGACGGTGGAACTATGCTATGAATTTTACGAAAATCTATTAGATTTTTTTTATTTTTCAAAAAACACAATTCTCTAAAAATTAACTAATAGTAGAACTTTTTAAATAAATAAATCGTTGACTGATGTAACTAATCATATATGCTCCTTTCAGGAAAGGCTTTGGCGTACATACGAAATATTACAATTTTATTTTACCAGGAACCAATGACATTCACACATCGATGACTTTATGTTAAACAAACGATCTATTGTTCTAGATGAATAATAAAAATATACTTGTGGCCGTTATCCTCGCTGTTCAAGGCTTTAAAAGAAACTGGTTGACTAAAAAGTAGGTAAATAAATTTCGCGTTTTATTTTGTCTTTTTTAAATGTAAGATTGCTGTGTAATATCAGATTTTAAATAGATCTGGTTTGTGTAGGGCTGTCAGGGCCACGTGCGGGTTTTATGCTGCTGCCCGGGCGCAGGATGGTGGTGTTAGTAAACATGACTACTGATTCTAGTTGCGCAGATGCTACTAAAGACTTACGTTTTAGAGTATACAAATATAATTTGCTTTTTAACAACTTCATCTGGCCTGTATTATTATTTTTAATATGTCATTACACTTTGTAAGTAGATACTAATTAAAGAGTTTTTATTTACTGTCTATAAGCACATTGTACAGGCACGCACGATTTCTGTTTATTTCATATACAGATATTACATTTATAATGTGTTTATTTTGGCGTGTATCTTTATGATTTTTATATACTTAAACGAATGGAATTTTAAATAACTATTCAGATGTATATAATATTTTATTAGATATTTTAAATAAAGATAAAAATAAACATAAAAGTTACCTATCATTATTAATCACAATCGAAATTTGAATATCGTATTGTTTTGACAGAGGCAGCTGCTGAATTAGCAAGTCGATAAAGGAATCCGGCCCTAACCTCTGACCCGCGATACAGATAATAAATATTTATCGCGATATAATCGCACCTAAAGTAGAAAACCTGGCATCCGGAACCATTGGCATTGATTGAAGACGTGCGTGTTTTGAATACTCGCTTTGGTAACTTGTGTGATAATATTCGCAATATCACATTTGAGTAATTTAAAGCTTTACAACGAATCAAACGAGTTGGAATGTCGAAAAAACTTTTGCAGAACGTTAAACAACGGAAAGTCGCGTACCTGGGCCACGTGTTGCGCCATGACCGCAACCAACTCCTTCAATTAATTATAATGGGTAAAATCCAGGGTAAACGGCGTGTTGGTAGAAGGAACAAATCATGGCTTCGCAACGTTAGAGAATGGACAGGTATTGCAACTGCGGAAGAGTTGCTGCATCTGGCACAGGACAAGACACGCTTCAAGATACTGACGGCCAACCTCCAGTAATGGAGAGGCACTAAAGAAGAAGAAGAAGAAGAACGAATCAAACAAGGCAAAGCGGCAGGTAAACCTCAGACAATGGTTTGGTCAAAGCACCAAGGCATTGTTTTGGAGCGCTGCATCCAAAATTAAACTAGCCATGATGAGCGTCAACCTTCGCAAAGAAAGCTATACTAAAAGGTTGGTCAGAGTCGTAGGTGCTGATCAAGAGTCGTTTTTTACGTTTAACGTACTAAAAATACATGCGCGGACTTTGCCGTACCACTCTATTTCTAAGTTACGTCGCCAGAATAAAGTCTGGTAAGTTAGTCTACCCTACATGCGTTTTATGACCGATCATAGTTTCGCAACAAAACTGAGCTGCGAAAGCATTATGAACAAAAATCTTGGTCCTTTGTATTTATCATAAAGTAAATATTACACAACAATAATGTTCCGTATCTTATGAGAGCTGGCATGACGCAATTCCGTGATCGGTCCAGCATCGTGACGGCTGTTCGTGGTCCTCCCAGTCGTGACCATCGCACGTGTGAGCCCACAGCTGTCCGCCCTCGCCGCGATTTATTGGACATAGTTCTGCATATTTTTGAGTCATAGTCTTCTAGTGAGATAAATATAAGCGATGGTCAAGATATGCACAAGGAAGTGAAGGTTGAAACATATTACGCTTATGTTCCAACAACAGTTGTAGACATTAGTATACGTAAACTTGTCATTAGTCACTCGCTATTTTTTGTTTTTTCTTGTTTAATTCGTTTGGTCTAGACACAATTTATATATGTATAAATAGGTAGTGCTATATGTAGGTATATTATGATTGTACGATTCCTAGGGAAGAAAAATGTTTTATCTATCTATCCATTCATCATTGACAAGTACAATTACGACCTCCTATTGTTTAAAAACAGAGCATACTCTTCACTCAATGGCCGGCAACCCATCCGCTAAAATGGGCGTCCCGTAGGCTCGTTGGCCTATAAAAAAAATTGGCGCCAACTAAATACTATCGTGAGTGCTTGAAAGGAAATTCTTGTCTAAATTTATATAATACTAGCGGACCTGACAGACGTTGTCCTGCATGATATTTCAAGCTATTAGGATATTACACAAAGTATGAAAGTACCTTCTGCAGCGCCACCTGCCGTGCTGATTTGTGAATCTAAACCATTCCCAGATCCCCTTGAACACACACAAAAAATTTCATCAAAATCGGTCCAGTCGTTTGAGAGAAGTTCAGTGACATACACACTCAAAGAAGAATTATATATATATACTTTGGCGTCGGGACGTGACGACCCCATCGCCCACTGGTGAAATAACCTGTGACAGAGGTTATTTCATCAGCGCAATCAGTCAACCCCTTCCTAGTGGGAGTGCCATGCTGTTGCCTTCGGGCTTCAGCCAAATGGGCAGGCACGACCGGGGCAGTACCACTGTCTCTTAGAAAACCGGCGTGAAGTGATGCAATAGGTTCGCCCTATTGTACTCGCGTTTCGTGCGGTGAGAGAGACTCCCGGAGCCCATCCCCCCCCCCCCCATATGAAATATGAAGGCGCAGAAAAAAGAGAATCTACCCCAGGGGGGTACCACACGCGCTCGCGGTGGAGAATCCCCCTCTGGGCGTCCAACACCGGGACACTCAGCACCCGGTGGTGGACGCACAGGCTGCCCTTCGTATTCTGGGGGGGGCAACTCTGCGCTCAAAAACAAAAACAGTTATCGTTCTCGGGGCAAACGGAGCAATTCAACAAAGGCACCCCCGTCCACGCTCGCCGTGGACTTCACAAATGTTAGGGGGCTCAATTCCAACATCAACGCAGTCCACTACCATTTAGAGACTGCGAAGCCGGCCTTGCTCTTTCTTACCGAGACTCAGATATCCCCCCCGGCTGATACTTCCTACCTCTCCTACCCGGGGTACAAATTGGAACATTCATTTGTGCCGCGGGCTGGAGTTTGCGTGTACGTCAGAGAGGATATCTGTTCTCGTCGCCTCGGGACGCTTGAAGGAAGGGACCTATCTAACCTCTGGCTGCGCGTAGACTGCGATGACCATCCGCGATTCTACGCATGCCTGTATAGGTCCCATAGCGGAAATACCGAAACTGACCGACTCATTGAGCACATCCAAATGGCTACAGATTCCCTGCTCGAAAGGGTTCCTACCGCTGAAATCGTGATACTTGGCGATTTTAACGCCCACCATGCCGATTGGCTCGGCTCTGAAACCACCGATCACGCGGGAAGATCCTTTCACGACTTTGCTTTAGCCTACGACCTGACACAAATGGTCCCTGCGATTACGCGAATACCAGATGTGGATGGTCATAAACCCTCTTTGTTGGACCTTCTGCTGACTTCACATCCGGAGAACTATCAAGTCTCTGTTGACCCGCCATTGGGTTCATCAGATCATTGTGTGGTCCGGAGTACTGTGCCTTCTACGCGCCCTTCACGGCCCCGCTTTATGGGTTGTCGCCGTATTTGGCACTATAAGTCAGCAGATTGGGATGGGATGCGGTCTTTCTTTGCGTCCTTCCCTTGGGGGCCTATGTGCTTTTCGCCGGAAGCTCCAGATTCCGTCGCCACCTCTGTCGCCGAAGTGGTTCTGCAGGGCATGGAACTCTTTATTCCATTTTCTGCGGTGCCGATCGGTGGCAAGTCTCAGCCCTGGTTTAAACGTTCTTGCAAGGCGGCCTCGCGTCGAAAGCGAGAATGCTTTAAGGCATGGGCGGAAGCGGCGAAATCTCGTGATGCCAATACCAGCGAACTTAAAACAGCATATAACTCAGCCTCCAGGTCCTTCAAACGGGAAATCACTAAGGCAAAGTCAGAGCACATTGCCGGATTTGGCGAGAGATTGGCCCAACTCCCTTCAGGGACACGAGCCTTCTGGTCTCTCGCCAAAGCTGTCCAAGGGAATTTCTGTCAGCCCGCCATTCCGCCACTGCACAGGGAGGATGACTCTCTGGCCGACCTTTTGGGCTGTCTCTTCGCGTCCAACTCGACTTTGGATGACCGAGGGAGATCACCACCGACCATTTCGCGGTGTGATTCTTCGATGCCGGAAATCACATTCCAGCAACGTGCTGTCCGCAAAGCACTTTCTTCCTTGGACATTCATAAGTCGAGCGGGCCGGATGGTATCCCCCCAATTGTGCTGCGTACTTGTGCTCCTGAGTTGGCTCCGGTCTTAACGCGCCTTTTCCGGTACCTGTACTCGCTCGGCACTGTCCCGAAGTGCTGGCAGACCGCTTCGATACATCCGATCCCAAAAAAAGGCGATCGCTCTGATCCGTCCAACTATCGCCCAATAGCTATAACCTCCTTGTTCTCCAAAATAATGGAAACCATTATTAATAGCCAGCTCTTGAGGTATCTAGAGGGCCACCAGATGATTAGCGATTCTCAGTACGGCTTTCGTCGTGGTCGCTCAGCTGGTGACCTCCTTGTATACCTTACCCATAGGTGGGCAGAGGCAATTGAGTCCAAGGGGGAGGCGCTGGCGGTAAGTTTGGACATAGCGAAAGCCTTCGATCGGGTGTGGCATAGAGCACTGCTCTCGAAGCTTCCAGCCTATGGGCTTCCCGAGAAATTATGCGATTGGATCTCCAGCTTTCTGGCCGATCGGAGCATCAAGGTCGTCATCGACGGAGCATGTTCCGACCTTAAACCCGTAAACGCTGGGGTCCCACAAGGCTGTGTTCTATCCCCGACCCTATTTCTTCTGCATATCAATGATATGTTGCAACTTAGCAACATTCATTGCTATGCGGATGACAGCACTGGGGATACTCTTTACACTGGCCGGGCAGGTATTTCTCGGGCAGTTGTTGATGAGTACCGGAACAAACTTGTGTCTGAAGTCGAAACTCTACTACGTGGAGTCTCAGACTGGGGCAGACAAAACCTAGTCCAATTTAACCCCAAGAAGACACAAGTTTGCGCGTTTTCCGCTAAAAAAATACCCTTTGTCGCTACTCCTCTTTTCGAAAACACTCTTCTTAAAGCCACAGCCAGCATTGGAATACTTGGCGTTGACATATCGAACGACGTTCAGTTTCGCGGTCACTTGGAGGGAAAGGCTAAATTAGCCTCCAAAAAAGCTTGGTGTGCTCAGCAAGGCGAGGCAGTACTTCTTTTTTTTTTTTTTTTTTTTTTTTTATGTAATAGGAGGCAAACGGGCAGGAGGCTCACCTGATGTTAAGTGATACCGCCGCCCATGGACACTCACAATGCCAGAAGGCTCGCAAGTGCGTTGCCGGCCTTTCAGGAATTGGTACGCTCTTTTCTTGAAGGACCCTAAGTCGAATTGGTTCGGAAATACTTCTGTGGGCAGCTGGTTCCACATAGTGGTGGTGCGCGGCAAAAACTGCCTTAGAAAACGCTCTGTTGTGGAACGACGGACGTCGAGGTGATACGGATGGTATTTTGTATTTTGCCTTGACGTCCGATGATGAAACTCAGCTGCAGGTATTAGACCGAACAACTCCTCTGAACACTCTCCATGGTAAATGCGGTAGAAGATGCAGAGAGATCCCACATCTCTACGCAACGCCAAGGGATCAAGCCGCACTGAAAGTGACTGGTCGTCGACGATTCGAACCGCTCTTCGTTGAATACGGTCAAGTGGAAGGAGCTGGTACTGGGGAGCTCCCGCCCAGAGGTGAGAGCAGTACTCCATATGGGGCCGAATTTGAGCTTTATATAGTTGCAAGCGGTGGCCCGGAGTGAAGTACCGTCTCGCCTTGCTGAGCACACCAAGCTTTTTGGAGGCTAATTTAGCCTTTCCTTCCAGATGACCGCGAAACTGAACGTTATTCGATATGTCAACGCCCAGTATTCCGATGCTAGCTGAGGCTTTAAGGAGAGTGTCTTCAAAGAGGGGAGTAGCGACAAAGGGAGTTTTTTTAGCGGAAAACGCGCATACTTGTGTCTTCTTGGGGTTAAATTGGACTAGATTTAGTCTACCCCAGTCCGAGACTCCACGTAGAAGAGTTTCGACTTCAGACACAAGTTTGTTCCGGTACTCATCGACAACAGCCCGAGAAATACCTGCCCGGCCAGTGTAAAAAGTATCCCCAGTGCTGTCGTCCGCATAGCAATGAATGTTGCTAAGCTGCAACATATCATTGATATGCAGAATAAACAGGGTCGGGGATAGGACACAGCCTTGTGGGACACCAGCATTCACAGGTTTCAGGTCGGAGCATGCTCCGTCGATGACGACTTTGATGCTCCGATCAGCGAGAAAGCTGGAAATCCAGTTGCATAATTTCTCAGGGAGCCCGTAGGCTGGAAGCTTCGAGAGCAGTGCTCTGTGCCACACCCGATCGAAGGCTTTCGCTATGTCCAAACTTACCGCCAGCGCCTCCCCCTTGGACTCAATTGCCTCTGCCCACCTATGTGTAAGGTATACAAGAAGGTCACCAGCTGAGCGACCACGACGAAAGCCGTACTGAGAATCGCTAATCAGCTGGTGGCCCTCTAGATACCTCAGGAGCTGGCTGTTAATAATGGTTTCCATTATTTTGGAGAACAAGGAGGTTATAGCTATTGGGCGATAGTTGGACGGATCAGAGCGATCGCCTTTTTTAGGGATCGGATGTATCGAAGCGATCTTCCAGCACTTCGGAACAGTGCCGAGCGTGTAAAGGTACCGGAAAAGGCGCGTTAGGACCGGAGCCAACTCAGGAGCACAAGTACGCAGCACAATTGGAGGGATGCCATCGGGTCCGCTCGACTTATGGATGTCCAAGGAAGACAAAGCTTTACGGATAGCACGTTGCCGGAATATAACTTCGGGCATCGTAGTATCACACCGCAATAATGTCGGTGGTTCCTTCCCTTGATCATCCAAAGTGGAGTTCGACGCAAAGAGACAGCCTAGAAGATCGGCCTTCTCTTTCGCGGTATGGGCCAGTGAGTCATCCTCCCTATGCAGTGGTGGAATTGAGGGCAGACAGAAATTCCCTTGGACAGCTTTGGCAAGAGACCAGAAGGCTCGAGTTCCCGAAGGGAGGTGGGCCAATTTCTCACCAAATCTGGCAATGTGCTCTGACTTTGCTTTAGCGATTTCTCGCTTGAAGGACCTGGAGGCTGAATTGTATGCTTTTTTACGTTCGCCGATAGTCACATCACAGGATGTCACCGCTTCTGCCCAGGCTTTAAAGCATTCACGCTTATGGCGCAAAGCCGCTTTGCAAGAACGCCTAAACCAAGGCTGGGACTTGCCACCGACGGGCACCGCAGAGAATGGAATAAAGAGTTCCATACCCTGCAGGACCACCTCGGCGACAGAGTCAGCGACGGCATCTGGAGTACTCGACGAAAAGCAAATGGGCCCCCAAGGGTAGGACGCAAAAAAAGACCGCATCCCATCCCAATCTGCTGACTTATAGTGCCACACGCGGCGACAGCCAGTGAAGCTAGGCCGAAGAGGGCGCGTGAACGGCACAATGCTCCGGACCACACAATGATCTGATGAACCCAATGGCGGTTCAACAGAGACTTGGTAGTTCTCCGGATGTGAAGTCAGCAGAAGGTCCAACAAAGAGGGTTTATGACCATCCACATCTGGTATTCGCGTAATCGCAGGGACCATTTGCGTCAAGTCGTAAGCCAAAGCAAAGTCGTGAAAGGATCTTCCCGCATGATCGGTGGTTTCTTTTACTTCACTCCGGGCCACCGCATGCAACTATATAAAGCGCAAATTCGGCCCCACATGGAGTACTGCTCTCACCTCTGGGCGGGGGCTCCCCAGTACCAGCTCCTTCCACTTGACCGTATACAACGCAGAGCGGTTCGAATCGTCGACGACCAATCCCTCTCCGATCGGCTTGATCCTTTGGCGTTGCGTAGAGATGTGGGGTCACTCTGTATCTTCTACCGCATTTACCATGGAGAGTGTTCAGAGGAGTTGTTCGGATTAATACCTGCAGCTGAGTTTCATCATCGGACGTCGAGGCAGAATACGAAATTCCACCCGTATCACCTCGACGTCCGCCGTTCCACAACTGAGCGTTTTTCAAGGCAGTTTTTGCCGCGCACCACCACTATGTGGAACCAGCTGCCCACTGAAGTATTTCCGAACCAATTCGACTTAGGGTCCTTCAAGAAAAGAGCGTACCAATTCTTAAAAGGCCGGCAACGCACTCGCGAGCCCTTTGGCATTGAGAGTGTCCATGGGCGGCGGTATCACTTTACATCAGGTGAGCCTCCTGCCCGTTTGCCCCCCGTTCTATAAAAAAAAAAAAAAAAAAAATATATAAAGATTTTTCATATAAAAGACTTAAAATAATAATGATGAAAATGACGAAATATTCGTTTCAAAGTGCAGGCTGTATGCATTTCTATTTGTCGTTTGTATATTATTCATATAAATCAACATAATAATAAAGTATAAATATCAATCAAGATATTAAAATGATTAAATGATATGTTCAATAAATTGAATATTTATTAGGGGCATTCCGAATTTTATTACCAACATAATATATTTTGTTCATCGAATGTCTGGGTATTTCCGAATTTGATATTTGATCCAAATTTATAAATAGGTCTTAAAACTGACAGTCGATGTTTGTTAGTGTGTGATTTATGAGGTGAGAACAAAGCAATGGATAATTTTATTAGCATTGTGCGAACCTACACAACTGAGATTGCGTGACTTACTAAGAATTCTGTAAATTACGAAACTTTATTATTATTAATCAATATTTCGTAATTTAGATACTACGGTACTGAAAAAATCTAAAGCTATATTCCAAAATACGAAAGTGTCATCATTCAAACATTAATCGCCATCGTCGTAGAATACTGACGGATCTGACAAATAGTAAACTTTACAGGGCAGCCATTTCAAAACAATATAATCATGTTAGTTTTTGTCATAACTATTTTAATTCATATTCTGTTATTATGAAAATTGGCATACAAGCAAACAAAAGGGTTTGTTTTGAAACAAAATAAAAATAATAGCATTAAATTACACAGTTTTCTAGAAAAAACACCATGTTTCTATAAAATCCGTCACTTTACTGACTGATAAATTTGAAATTTAAAACACATGGTTTTTTTTTAATGTAGCCGTAATATTTAGTCAATGTAGTATCCAAATATGATAAAAAGTGGATTTTGGATTTTTTTCATATCCGACATTGTTCTACGATCATGACAATTTATTCGACACATTCATGAAATTCCTTCGGTAGTTATCACACATCTAGACAATTTTATAAATTACTGCAGTAAAAGCAATAAATTTGAAAAAAGAATTTCACGACAGTGTCTAGTTCGAAACATGCTAATCTTTTCTAAATTCATAGAGAGCAATTTAAAATAATTATGCATACCGAATCGGCCACCACCTGCAAAAACTTATATTTTCACTCGTAAAAATACGACTTACAGCGTCCTGTCATACAAAACATAATTTATATTATGTTGTCGGATTTTACGTGAAAACCACTTGCACTGTTCAAGACGGCTCTACAAATTTAATACCTATACTTTTGGAATAAGAGGCACGCGAGTGATTTAAAGTTATTTAAATTTTAACTCGTTGACTTTGATGGTTATTTTACAACCCGGCCATAATTACAAGGTTTCCTCTCGTCAATACTAGAACACCGATTGTTTAGGAACATTAAAATTAAACGAATAAAAACTTTATGTGTCCGTTTGAATAACTCTTTGTTGTGGAATCGGTTTCGCGGTGAGTTATTTGAGGTTGAAAACCTATTAAGTGTGAGGAAAGTAGAGATATATTTCCGTGTACTATTTTTATGCGATACAAAACAGTTTTTGTTTATTTAATACTTTTTAAATAAAACATTCTCATAGTCTTAGTTTATTTTAATTACTTAGTAATTATTACATAGCCTTAAGAAACGGATAATACTATAAGATGGACAAACAATGGTTCAATAAGTACGTTTTTAAACACAACTTTCCGCAACCTGTTATTAAACTTCTTCTTTTTTTTTTTAAAGACAATTCACACCAATTGACCTAGTCCCATGCTAAGCTGGTGAAGCTTGTGTTATGGGTACTAGGCAACGGATATACATACATATTATAGATAGATAGACATATAAATACATATTTAAACACCCAAGACCTAACACCAAATGCTCATCACATCGATGTTCAAATGTTCTGTAAATAGTATACAAGTCTCTAGTGACAGTTTTTAACATGTAGGTAACAAGTAAAATGTTGGCATATCATCACACCACATCAACACTAGCTGCGCAGAATGTAGACGAAATTTACCAAATAATGGTGAATTTAAAATTTCTAAATCAACCTTTAATAAAGTATTATGTTTTTAGAAAACAATAAATCAATATTGTCATAAAAGTTTAATGCGTTTTAGAACACGTGTCGCTTTAGCTTGTAGTTTAACAAAGGAATGTTGCTACTAATTGGAATACACGTTTCTCACTTAAATCAGCCTTGATATCCTCGAACATCAAAAGTGTTTCGCCAGGCTGCAATAATGCCGTATGAACTTCTATGTGATGGCCAATTTCGCAATGCAAATCATGGTACATTCCTGGCCTGTGTACTGTTGTTGTAACTTGGCGCCAATTTAGAATAGTTCAGGTGCAAGGTCACTTCTCAGCATGATGGGAAAACACAAAATTAATTAGAAGTCTCTTGAATACATTAACTTAAATATTTTGAATATATTATAAGATTTAAATAACATGATTTTTTAAATTTAAGCAAATTAGAGCATTTATGTCACCGCAATATTTTAAATAAAATTCAAGACTAGACTAAAAACCAAAATGTTCTATTTACATAAAAGCAACTCCATACTGGCATAGGGCAAAAGCTAATTCATTACATAATAACCGTTCATAGGCAAACATATATAGATACACTGTGTATGAATTTAATAAACTTAAAAACGTCAAGGCAGAATTCAAAATACCATCCGTATCACCTTGACGTCCGTCGTTCCACAACAAAGCGTTTCTTAAAGCTATTTCTACCACGCACCACCACTATGTGGAACAAGTAGACTGAAGTTTTTCTGAACCAATTTCACTTAGGGTCCTTCAAGAAACAAGAAAAGAGCGTACCAATTCTTAAAAGGCCGGCAGCGTGCTTGCGAGCCTTCTGGCAGTGCGAGTGACCATGGGCGGCGGTATTACATAACATCAGGTGAGCCTCCTGCCCGTTTGCCTCCTGTAACAGAAAAAAAAATTGTAATGATAGACCAATTATAATTTGATGTTATTTTAAAATAAATAAATATGTAAATACAAACTTAAATAGAGGGAGAATTTGTGCACATTTCAGTTTGTTATACATGGTCACATAGTTTAATATCATAAAGATAAATTATACAACAGTGTGATAAAATTAAAATAAGTTACAAGAAATAATTTGGTGAGCAACGAATCTTACATCATCTGTGGTATGCTTGACATTTCGTCGTGTTGTCATACGCACAGAATAACAAACAGTGATAAAAATTCCTTCGTGATTCTAATCATATTCTGTTACTTTATCACATTTTATGAGTGTCAAGAATATCGTGTTACCTACTGTAATAAATTAACCGTCGAGGTGACGATTTCCACTTATCAGTGATATATCCAATTAGTAAGCGTGTGTCAACACGAAAAAATTAATTGCATGACGGCTCGAGTTAGCTATGGAGACAATTAAGCCTTTTCTATGTTCAGAAAATTATAAATAAAATTACGTTAGATGTTACAATGAGGAGTAGTACTCAAGCCATGGGATTTAATAACTTGAAATATAAAGCACAAGGATCGTTTGGGGGACCAGCGAGCAAGCTCGGGTTAATTAGCAGCAGTTGAAGGAAAGAGAGATATATTAAAAAAAATATATAATTATAAGTCTTGAGCAGTGTCGGCCTACGGCCATTTCTATACTTAATCCCAATCCAATTTTTAGTACTATATAGTAGTAGAAATTGAAATATCAATCTCTAGTTTGATATTTCTCATAAACTACTTTTCAATAACCGATCGATGGACCAATAGTCAATCTGTTTTTGTAAACCATCTTTGATGGTATTGATCGATATTTTTGGATTGATATTTGTATGAAAATGACAGATCGACGCATTCTATAAAATATCTTTGAATTCGACACATCGAATTTTGATATTTATCAATCTAAATTTGCGATATACCCATTTTGACCGATTCACGATTGTTGCGGTGCTTTTTAATTGTGTAATAGGTATATACGTAGCATTTTATGTTTGGTATTGTTGTAGAGCAGTGTTGGCCGAGTAGCTTCAGTGTGCGACTTTCATACCTGAGGTCGTGAGTTCATTCCCCAGCTATGCACTAATGAACTTTCTATCGATGTGCGCATTCGACATTCGCTGGAACGGAGAAAACCGGCTTGCCTTAGCCTTACCCATAAAGTCGACGGCGTGTGTCAGGCACAGGAGGCTGATCACCTACTTGCCTTCTAGATTGACAAATGTTCATGAAGCAGATACAGAAATCTATAAAAAGGTTGTAGCGCCACTGATTTTTGTTTAGGTACCATCAGCACTCTCTACTACACACACAAAAGCCCGTGTAAGTGACCGTGTTGCGTAGGTGTGCTTTCTAAGTCGTCTCTCTATCGACTAGCCTGTGTTTCTCATCCATTTATGTAGTAGTTCTTATAAGACTTCGCGAAACCTTCAACCTTTCAACCTTTTCGAAACTAAAAGCAATAATATATAATTTGAAGTACCTTCGTCAAAACTTGATAGTACTGTTTCGAAGAAAATTTGTAATTTTATAAATATAAAAAAGGAGCCATCATCTTCGTCAAGCCGAAATTTATCAAACACAAGCAAATTAATAACGTTACTTCTTGATTTTAGTTAAAAGAATTATCAAATTGCGTCGAATGCTAACACGTGCAGTTATACAAGTAAACAATGTGCTTTCATCTTTGTCTGCGGTCAGTTCAATCACCTACTTGTCCATTGTTCTATAAAGACATGTCCTTGTACAACTACTGCTATTTTGTAATATTCTGTTTTATTTTTTCAATACTATTCCTTTATCCCCGAAAATAACAAATGATAGTAATATTCATGTACAACTTCGGCTAGACTAAAAACATCACAATTAGTAGTTAAAAAAACCTATTTCATAAAACAAAAATAATCACGTAATACTAGTCCTATAGTCAATAAAACTTTGTATCGAAGAGAGAGAGAGTCTCTTCTATGGTTCATGCATTTACTCTATGGTAATATAATTTTTTAACAGATACGCTATGTTCTTTTACAAAATTCCATTTTTAAATTTTCTCGTTGAATCACGGTAAAGTCATCTTTGTTGTAGAGAGTTCCCACCGAATTGGATTGTTGTACCTGATATCTAACCAAAGAAAACCATAGAAAGTACGTGATAAATACATTAAAGAAGGATATACTATGACAAAGATGTTAATAATATACGAATATAAGGGCTAGTCTAAGGCTTCCAGAACACATCAGACAGCAAAGTATTCGTTCAATCCGGATTATCGCGAATCCATAGAAACGAATCCAGATAATTACGCATAGATACGTATTTAAATACGCAATTGGCTTCCGCAAATAGTTGCGCAGCTGTGCGTTTGTTTTGGCGCCTTTCCTTCCAAACTTGACCTGTTTTGTGCCAACACAATTCTTCATAACGCCTACATGACCTTCTGAGGAACATCGCAAATAAATGTAATATTAAATAAAAAATTTTGGAAAGTTATACCTTCTTTTCGCGCGTTAGGGAAAAATGATGAGACTAAATTTTTACGATGCACGCGCACACCGTCACAAAAAACCGACACCCTGAAGTTAGCATAGTAAACATTTTATTTTGTAGAAATAATTTTTTTGTGATATTTAAATAAACTTTATTTAACTAGATAATGCGTTATAATAAACCTTTCAATGTATTAAATACCTTTTTTCTATTGTTAGTGTCGTTTTTTCTACAAACGTAGAATAAGGCGGAAGATAAAAATGATTTTTTAAAAGATTTCTATCTTGTTACGCCAAAGAAGTATAACTTCTAACGCGTGTACATGAGTACACACACATGTTTTCATTTATTAACATCTTTAGGTTGAAAATAATTTCGAATCCCAATGACAGCTTTGTCCTTTACAAAGCTGTCATTGGCTAAAAGTAAAACTGCTGTAATGTTGAAAAATTTGTTTCTACAAAGCGTTGTTTGAAAAAGATTCAATGTTCATTATCCCACAAGTCTTCATTAAATAATTTACATATAAGAATATAATAGTGTGGATAAAACTCATATAAGCATGACGTATTTACTACGTAAAGTATATAAACAGCCATAATTTTCTATATAAACGTATAAACCGGGAGCCCTTTCCGATCTACAAGAACATAATTCACAATAATCTTGACTCAGCAGCGCTTATTATCTTATTATGACAAGCTACCAGTATCGCTAAACATTATGTTTATTGTGTAGCCATATTATGTAGTAGGTATTAAGAAAGGGTTTAATTTATATTTTTCGTAAATTAAGTGTAACTTTGTACTACTTTTAAATTGCGATCATATTCAATTCAGTCTGTCAATTCAATTTACAAAAGTGAAAAACAAATAACAATTGTTCTGCCAAGACCGAAGCCAGAGCTGCCGGGTTTTATGTGCGTTACCGGAGGCATTTAACAGAATTTAGTATTAACAGAAAAGCAAGAACTACGTGTGTAATATTTAAATGAAGACTAAACGTTTATTTTTTACACGCTTTATATTAGCTTCAGCTGTATGTATGTATGTATGTAACCGACTCCTTCGGACTCGATTTTGACCCACTTTAAACGGACAGATTTAATTCAAATTTTGCGCACCTGTCAAAGATCGATGACAATGCAATAATCCGAAAAAAAATTAACTAAAAAATTAATCATAGTTTAAAAAAACTAAAAAACACGCTTTTAAAGCACATCAAACTAAAAAGTGAAAAATAATTCCTAATTTAGGCTGAAAAATGGTAATGAACATAAAATACTGGTATTATTGTGAAAAAGCGTGGGTTGCTCTAGTTCAGCCTAAATTAGGAATTATTTTTTATTGCATTGTGAAATATTGGGCGAAAAAGAAGGAAGTAGTGAAGAGTTCCTAGCCAGTTTTCCTCGTCTGTTCTACGCCCTTGATTTGTGTAATTGTGTCATTCAAAAAATTGTTATCGACATGGGTACATACCTATGTGATATTAATTATTTTTTCATTATTTTTTCGTATTGTCAGTTTAACCTTTGCATAGATTAATACAGTCAAAACCGGTTATAACGACATTGAAGGGACCGTATAGTTGCCGACGTTATATCCGATAGTCGTTATAAGCAATGTCATATACACAAGTACAGTACATATGTATGTACATTGTACATAGTTATATTATCATAGTTATCGATCTAGAATAGGTAGGTATGGGTTATAATATGGTATGTTAATATTATAATATGTAAACGAGTTAAAAAAGAAACAAAAATATTTATTACGAAATAATTAGGTACAAAAGTAATCAGTCATTTTGGTCTGTTTTTTTTTTAGCCCAGTCTCAAATATTTTTTGCATTTTACGTTTCATACTCCTCAAGGTATGAGTACCTATCACCAGTTTCAAACTGTTCGTTAAAGGCAACAATTTTTTTTAAGAGCCTCGGAAATCGTTGTTGGCTGAAACTGTTCGTTGGGAGAAAGTGCGTAGGTAATAATATGCCTAAATATTCATTCAATGCTTATAAATACGATTTAAAATCGTTTGCATTGTTTTGTTTTGCTGAGATAAGAAGTGGTTGGTCGTTATAGCCGATGAATATCGATAAAATTTCGTCGTTGTAAGCGATATGTCGCTGTATCCGATGTTGTTATAAGCGGTTTGTTTACTGAATAGTTTAATAGGGATTCGGACGGGACCATACAATCTGGTTGTAATAACCGATAGGTCGTTGTAAACGATGTCGTTATAAACGGTTTTGACTGTAGTAGGATTTACCATATTAACATAAAATATATATTTAAAATCTAATAAGCCATAGATATTCATATAGACGCGTGTATGTATAATGTTTCCATGAATTGTGAATGTGCATCGCGTTGCATGCGCCGGCGCCGGTCACATAACCCCATTCATTGAGACAGTAATGCGACACTCTTGTGTCACCTCTTTAGACTGTTTATATTGCGTCCAAACACTTTATGTTAGTGGAATAATAGCTAAGTTTAATTTGGTGAATTGATATGGTGTGTAGGTCAGGATAGAATTCACGGAAATTTGGAAGCCCTTATGACACAAGGTGAAAAGTTAGCTTGCGACTAACAACTTTGAGGTCGTTAGTTTAATCCCCGTCTGATCACTCATAGAATTGTCAATCTTTGTTAAAACATCGTAAGGAAACCGGCATGTCATAGAAAAAATCGACAACGCATATCAGACACAGAAGACTGGCCATCTTTTCTGAATGAATAAAACAGATATAGAAGTGCCATACCTAGACCGCTTTGAAGGGCTAAGGAAATCCATACAAAGATAACCCAATTAACAAAGCGCTTCTGATGAAGCGATGTTATTATTATTAGCATTGACTATATGTTTATATTATGGACACGGGCCATTGGCTATCAGTTGTCAACATAATTGAGTAATATTGTTCGATGATCATTGAGTATATTTAAATAAAGTCTTGAATTAAATATGCTAATTGGTCTCGACTGTTTACCAGATATAAGAAAACATTAACAGACAAATTCCCGTTATTTATCAATGGAAAATTGTGTAAGTTTATAGTGGTAAGGTTTCGTTCACAGTTGATGCATTTGAAGACATCGGTATCAAAATGTAGCTAAATTTTCTTTTTTTCTTTTATTTCGTAAATGTTTTGTATATATTATGTTTTCCATCTCTGGTTATAACATAAGTATTATTATTTTTTGTATTTTTGTAATGAATTTAAATATAATCAAGTAAAATTGAATGGATAACAGACGCTCGGTAGCATTTTATAGCAACATAATATTCAAAATATCCTAGAAAAAGAATCTTTTGAAATTTATGTGTGTATAACTTAATGAAAATTGAATGGATAGTCATCGCTTGGTAGCATTTTATGGCTATCCTGAGTGCATTTGACAGCATATTTTATGTACCAAATGGTATAGCGATTGCAAACGGCAAGTGTTTTGTGAGTTTCAGCGATTTTAATAGAATGCAATGAAAAAAAACTTATTCTATAGAAATCTATAGAATGTTCTATAGATTTCTATAGAATAAGTATTTAAATGACTGATTATAATATATTTAAACTAACCGTACTAAGACAAATTTAAGACATCATGGTAACCAACACGATGGAATTGAATGGTTAAATAAATAATTGTTTTTATTATTATTACCAAACTGATGTACATACTACATAGGTTTCTGGTTATTTAAAAACCTAAATCGAATTCCCCCACACAATTTCTGAAGGTACTAAGGTAAGGTAATGTAAAGGTGAAAAAACTATGATTGAAAAGTACAAAAAAATAAAATAAACGTCTACAATGAAAGTTTGTACGAATAAAAGCTGTTTCTATTCGTTTAAAACCAATGTAGACGCAGCCTAACAAGTCAGCTGCGGGTCCATTGATTGGCGAGCGACCTGCGATAACCCGCGAGGCGCCGATGCGTCCGCGTCTCATTCATTCCGTTTAACTAACAGCTGTTTATGTTATAAAGCGATTACTTTTAATTAAACCGTTTATCTACATGCATCTGTATTTCAAATATCATATTGCAACAACGAAAGGATGAGAACAGACAAGACCTTGGAATCTTACAATTAAAAATAAATCAGTGGCACTACAACCTTAGGGCTCGGCATCAGATTTCAGTATCTACTTCATGATCATCTGTCAATCTAGTAGGCATCGTGGCAGGCACGTGATCAGCCTCCTGTGACTGACACACGCCTTCGACTTTTTGGGTAAGGCCGGTTTCCTCATGATGTTTTCCTTCACCTTTCGAGCGAATCTTATCGCGCTCATAGAAAAAAAATGTGTGCGTGTACTTCTTTATGACCTTATTTTTCGAAAAATGATCTACTATGATTCTTTGTTTTTTTAAACTTCTTGGCGCATAACGTCATGTTCTTCTTAACAATTTAGGTTTCAACCACAGACTTGCTTTGATGAAAATAGACGTCTAATTTAATTAGCAGAAATTTGTTTGCCCATAGATCAAAGATGCGAAGATGGGCGGATGATCTCGTGGATGTGTAGAAAGTGGCAGCACCAAACCAAGAACAGATAACATTGGAACGAAATGGTGGAGGCACTTACCCGAGATAGGATTTACTCTATTAACAGTATTAACCTAATTTTAGTAAGTTTCTAATACTACTAACTCATAAATAGTGAAATATAAATAATCCATTGTAAATTGTACCTTAAATAAAAGGCTTATTGCAGGTGTGGGCGTACATTATAAATTCCAAAGTTTCATATTGTTTCACTCTTTAACCGTAGATTTGACTATGATTAACTATAGTGTCTTCGATAGAACCCTGGATTTTCAGATTCACGTCAATAAATGTTTAAAGCAACTCTGAAGAAGAATGTCTACTGACTTCGGCCTACGAAGGAACCCGTTAGTTAATAAGTTTAATTTATTTCTCGGAAAGAACGATATCGACTCTCCAAGGACATTCCTAAATCGTTAGACGTGATTGCGATTCGGCTGCGAGGTTGGTCACTCACCACAACTTTGGCACTACGGGGTAGTGAAGTTTCACTATTATTTTATTACTTTTGACGTGACAACGTCTTATAATTCGATGGAGCCGGCTGCACGCACGAAAAAACATGACGCATGCGGCGTTACCTCGCTCTGAGGCGTTACCTCACTCTGAGGCGTTCCATTTAAAATTGACATAATTGTATTTATGCGTACAAATAAATGTAACTTGATCAATTCAATTGTGATTTCCATTTACCTCCTTCTCTATATCCATACAAAATGCCTATCAAACAATTTTTTTTTTTTTTTTTTTAATTTTTTAAAAACCATCCCATCAATATTTTTTTATGACGTTGTCACGTTCAACTATCGTCAGCAAACCGACTTTACAGACAACCGATTTTTTATCAACGACGAGTAACATTACGAATGTGAAAATGAACGTGCATTTAACGCTTGCCCTGTGGTTATGGTAACATAAATTAAGTCATTATCTCTCAAATCTCTTTAAGCGTGTTCAGCAGGTATTTCATTACAATACCCATAAATCTCACGTCAGGCGAAAAAGCGCAACATCAAAAGAGTGGCGGGAAACAATGAATAAACCTAATCAGATTTCGTCAAACAATGAACATTTCGATTAGTTATAGAATTCTGTAAACTGACACCCGCGGGATACTGGGAACTCGACAAAGGCTTTTGTTTCTGCGTTGCGCGCTTTTTTGCGTAGTGACCAATGTGGGAGGAACTGGTTTTGCGTATGTGAGTTTTTAAATCTACAGCACAGCCCTGCGATTCTGTAACTCACTTTTCGAACTCACAGAACGGTTTTCGCATCGGCGGTCGCTCTCAAATCAGTCGTGAAGCAGTCATTTTATGATTTGGCATTCTGATAAACAATAAACTACAAGCTCCCACCTTTTCAGAATGCCAAATCATAAAATGACTGCTTCACGACTGATTTGAGAGCGACCGCCGATGCAAAAACCGCTGTGTGAGTTCGAAAAGTGAGTTACAGAATCGCAGGGCTGCACCAGTGCCTAGCCCTCGGGGTGCCTGATGGTTACATTAGGAGGTGACATTGACCGCCGTTACTATTCGAACCCTCAGCGAAAACTAACCTCTCGAAAAGGGCACACATGACACAACTTATGACAAATTAACGTTTTCAATTGTCCGTTAGGTGAAATGACAAAAGGTCAGCTCTATGTCAGTTCCTATACTGTAACAAATAGTTAATCTTTTTGTAAATATTTTAATTTGTTACTGTTTAATGTTGCGTGATATAAATGTAAATACTTGCCGCATTGGAGTAATCTGTTATGGTAGCTTATTTTGTTAAATAAATAAGTTCTAGATTACCTATTAAAAAATAAATCAGTGGCGCTACAACCTCTTTAGGTCTTGGCCTCAGATTTCTGAATCTATTTCATGATCATTTTTAAATCTAAAAGGCAAGTAGGTGATCAGCCTCCAGTGCCTGACAAACGCCGTCGACTTTTTCGGTCTAAGACATGTCGGTTTCCTGACGGTGTTTTCCTTCACCGTTCGAGCAAATGTTAAATGCGCACATAGAAAGAAAGTCCATTGGTGCACAGCCGGGGATCGAACCTACGACTTCAGGTATGAGAGTCGCACGCTGAAGCCACTAGGCCAACACTGCTCAATAGACCTATTAGTGGTTGTAATATTTACTTTACAACTAATATAAAAAATACTAGAATGTTTCTAGCAAACTTCGTTGCGACCACAAAATGTGATTTTAATGACCGGTATCATATACCGGAACTAATATTAAATCAACCGATAAAGTAATTTCTCAAAGACATTAGAGGCGTAGCTCAGTATACACATAAATTACATTTGACTTTTTGCTCATTTGCCGATGATTCGAGGCCTACACACATGTAAGTGTATTAGAAAATTTACAGCCATTAAATTGTCTTTCAAACGATAACTTATTAATCCCTAGATACGATCAAATATATATCTGTAGTCATATTAATATTATGAATCACAAATAGGCATCATATTGGTGCTTATTATCACCCGTGCAAAATCATGTAGGGCACGCCACATTAGGAGTAATAAAGTTATTGTAAGGTCTTGTCTTAATTTATAAATAATATTAATAATATGAATAGAAACTTAATACAAATTTAAAAAGTTTGATCTCGGTGCCAGTGTACCTTTAATGCTGGCAGTATTTCCTTGCTTTACTTATTCGTTCAGCAACGAAATATTATTATTACTTCAATGTAGTTTAAAAATATTGTATGATTCAGTAATAGTATTTTTATTTCAATCAAGAGTGTTGCTTTAAATTGTTTTTGAAACTAACTTTCAGATGAATGTTTGAAGCAACTTTAAAGAATGTTGAGTTTCTCTTCTTCAATTCTTGCTGCTCAGTCCACAATTCAGACCATCGGTTATTAAATAAATTTATTTCAAAGAAAGAACGATATTGCATCTCCAAGGACGTCAAATTCGTTAAATCGTTAGACGTGATTGCGATTCGGTTTCCTGCGAGGGTGGTCAGACACCACACTTCCTCTGTCTTACCAAACGTATCTTACGATCATTATGCCTCCTTATGGGGTGTCTACACACCGTGATTCCTTTACCTTTTTATTCATACTCTGTGTCTCGCTCTGCTGCCCTTTGGTGAATGACCGGTGAGATAAAAAGTGAATCACAGGATTCATGGTGTTTTAACACTGATGTTCGGTGCGGTGATTTTAGGGCGTTATCCTTAATAAATGGGTGGTACTTTTGATGACACGATAACATTGATAGTTTTATATAACTTACTAGTAGTTTGGAGTTCTTTTAGACAAAAAGTATCGGTTGTCTGTAAAGTCGGTTTACTGACGATAGTTGAACGTGACAACGTCAAAAAAAAATATTGATGGGATGGTTGCATTTTTCAAAAAAAAAATTTAATTTAATTTGTTTGATAGGTATTTTGTATGGATATAGAGAAGGAGGTAAATGGAAATCACAATTGAATTGATCAAGTTACATTTATTTGTACGCATAAATACAATTATGTCAATTTGAAATGGAACGCCTCAGAGCGAGGTAACGCCGCATGAGTCATGTTTTTTCGTGCGTGCAGCCGGCTCCATCGAATTATAAGACGTTGTCACGTCAAAAAATATAAGTCGTAATTGTTGAATCCTTTCTCGAAATTGGTAAAAAACTATTCGAAGAAATTTTTTAATATCACATACTCTATATTTTTTGGTTTTAAGGCCTCAGACCGCAGGAAACTGCTAAACCATTAATTTATATTTCAATTTGCATGAAATCGCATCGTTCTACGCAACGTGACATTTATATCGCCCAATCAAAGCGCAATTTCTGCAAATGACGTCCAATTACAGCAAGGCGTCTCGGTATGCGCCAATTAGGCGTCGCTGCGCGCGCACCTGGCTCACGAACGACAGTCACGCGCGAAACTCCAATCTTATTCAAAATCTAAATTGAAATATGAAAGCATTTCTTTATTTAACAAAAGATATCAGACTGAGATTATAATGCGAAGTTAATGTTTTTCAAAACTAAAAATAACATACAAAAAACTCTGCCTAGCTATTTCTATTAGCAATGAAGATAAGCTTGATAAGTCTTGCATGCGTAATATCCATCTTCGCAATTCATTTGTTTTATATCAAAAGAATAAGACGCGTTGTTGACTTACATTGTCGCTATTGTTTAAAATTATTACGAATAGCACTTTATCCATAGTTTTTGGTCGGTTCTAGTACAAATTATATATTGGTAATAAAGCCATAGTTTCAGGCCGAACATTTGCCAGCAGTAATATGCAGAGGTCGGCGGTACTAAAGATATGATGATATACTATAAGATATACTTCAGTATGCAAAATTTGACCACACTTTTTTACGTACATAAGCATTCATTGTATATTAAGAGAAATAATAGTAAACTTGATGAGAAATATTCCTAAAGTTTTAAGCCCGCATGAAGATTGTTAAGCCCCTTCAAAATAATTTCCAATCAGTCGTACCCTTGGAGTAAAGTGTAGTATATCAATTGTACTGTTAAACATTTAAGTGGCGGAAGGGCCGATTACCCGCTGCTAATGAGGAAGCTGTAACTTCGACCGCGTCCGCCTGTCCTATACTGTTTTGCCATAATTTTAGATCGTTGTAACTATGAGTTTAAATGGGACAGTGTTATTCAAACAATGATACGATGCTAGTTCAACTGTGTGTTTTTCGTAATAATAATAATTAATATTTCTTGCAAAGCCATGTTGGCCTAGTTTCAGCGTGGGAGTCTCATCCCGGGGGCCGTAGGTTCGATGTCTGGCTGTGCATCAATGGACTTTCTTGTCGACATCGTGAGTAAATAGGTTTGCCTTAGACCCAAAAAGTTGACGGCGTGTGTCAGGCACAGGAAACATGCTGGTCCTGCTCCATAGGACAATCATAGAGTCTTGACAAAATCGAATTGGTTGCTGTTCTAATTTTACATATTTTGATTTTTTTTATAATACTACAAACTGTAATTATTTAATTTTTATCTCACACACTGTTTTATTGATTTTTTATTAATATTACTCTTTAATGTATAATATTTTTATTATTCTACGGTTTCCATATTTGTAAATATGTGAGGAACATGTATACCTACTAACAGTACAATAATTGACATATTAATTTGTAAGTAATACTTTGAGCCTATTTTAGTATAGTAGTTTTATTCTAGAAGTACATTGTCTTCACATATAATTATTTAACTAATGTACATACGAAATATTGTAAAACCTATTTTAAAAGAGTAAGTGTAGAGTTTCTTGCCCATTCTCCTCCACACGAAAATACTTTTTGGAAGGGGCAACTAGAATCATCTTCATTTTATTTAACGTTTAAAAGTGCCATTTTAGGTAGTCGAATTGGAATAAATGATTTGACATATGATCATGAAACAGATAAGAAGTCCAGCCCAGACAAAAAAAGT
Source organism: Pieris napi (assembly GCF_905475465.1). Classification (NCBI taxonomy): domain Eukaryota; kingdom Metazoa; phylum Arthropoda; class Insecta; order Lepidoptera; family Pieridae; genus Pieris; species Pieris napi. The sequence continues at coordinate 4,018,557 of NC_062237.1, read as the reverse complement.
TGTAGCACCACTGATTAAATATTTATTGATTTTATTAATATTTCCTAAAAACTTAATACCATATAATATTGCGACGAAGGCGTCAACCACGTCTACACAGCTGGCAACTTCACATTCTTACAACGGTCTGTCATGGTCTAACGGAAGTTAGCGACCCATTGCACTGGGAACTCCTTGACCTTAATCAAGGTACACCTGCCAAAGGCCAAACGAAATGTTCAGCGGTGAATCTTAATATGGGAATAAACTTTTTTATAGGGTTTAACGTTATGCTAAGCAGTTTACTCAATTTTGAATATTATTTTTAATGCTCATCGTGTTATAATCGTGTAAGTTGCATATTTTAATACGAATAGATTTGAATATCTATTAAAGATGGTGGTTTTATAAATTGCTTTAATAATTTGAGACTAATTCAGAATATTTTTTGGTTATGGTGATAGTGTAGGTATGTAATATTATCTGGAACATTCTGAAAATTAATATCTATACATAAAATATTAGGTAGCAATCTTACCATGTAAAAAAAACTCGTTTTAAGTTTTAAGTTTTACTGCAGTGTTCACGGAAAGAAATGTAGTTGAACTTACAATTTTCAATTAAATACAAAGAGCAAGGCTGCACTACTATCTTCTTTATCTTCCTTCTTTCTTTTATCTTCGTTAGAAATGTTCATGAATTGATGAAGTAAGGTCCATTCCTATGTTAACAATCAACCATATTATTACAATGTACTAATATGATGTTAAGATATTAATATAAACAGCAGACATACGTTTTAACATTACCACCTACATATTGGTGCCAGTACATATTGGTAGAAACAAAAAACCTTTTTTTAGGTTTGGGCCTCAGATTTCTGTATGTTTCATGATCATTTGTCGATCTAATAAGCAAGTAGGTGATCAGCCTTCTGTGCCTGACATACGCCGTCGACTTTTTGGATCTAAGACAAGCCGGTGTCCTCTCGATGTTTCCCTTCATCGTTCGAGCGAATTAAATGCGCATATAGAAAGAAAGTCCATTAGTGGACAGCCGGGGATCGAACCAACGACCTTGGGAATGAGAGTCACACGATGAAGCCACTTGGCCAACACTGCTCTATTGGTAGAACCATGAAGTTATTCATTATTTATTATTTTTTTTCCCGCCAAAATTGCGCGCCAAATGCCACATTTGTCAATGAAGCGGCCAACAATGAATTCATTCACGTAACAGCACCTGTAAAGGGGTTCCCCACACGTGGCAACATATGTGAAGTTACTCTCACCTGGTTTAGGAAATCTCACCCCTCGGCCCTCAGGTTTTGTTTTACAGCACATGTCACTGGCGGCTGCTACCGACAGATGCTAAAATACGTTGATGCATTGTTGACGTGCAATGAGAAATCGATTGAGACGATTCGCGGATTGATATGTTTCCTGGAAAATCAAAACCAATATCCGAGTTTAGGAATATCTGATTAAAAATATTGAATATCCGCCATGTATCAATTATTACTTGTTTATAGTGTCTTTAATCTAGAAGTTCTGGATTCCGGTTGTGCCGAAGGATAGAAAAAGTGTTTGAAATTACTAAACGCTGATAAAGAGACAGGAATATTTCTGCCCCAACTCAAAATGACGCATCTGAACAGCCTTCAAATCTCCGGAAAAAGCACCAAAGAAAATAAAATAACTGCGTGACTAACTGAGCATAAATATGACTCAGCTGTAGTCATAAAAAAAGACAAAGTGCATACTTTCATGATAACTAGACTATGCGGGTTAACAACTGCTTTTTCCAATCTATCTTATGGTTTTATTAAAGCGGCGTAATGCTTTCTAATAAACGTATTGACAAACTAAAAGTATTTTCATCTCTGACTAAACTGGTATTGTCTGGAACTGGTTGTTACCAGATTTTCGTTGCAATTTTAACAAATTTCGGCCGGTGCATGCCAGCGTTCATGATTAGCCCTAATAATACTAAATGTAGACAGTTAATGTTGCTAATAATAGTCGACAATAACAAACAGTAGTAACAATGGGTCTCACAGATGTGCTGGCGCCGAGCAGCTGCGCGTGCGCTTCTATTGGGTCAACAAATGGGCACAGCGCATAACGGTACGTATTACCAAATGTACTTCATAATAGTTCATGGAAATCCGTATTACTTATACTGAGTCTTAGAGTGGGATTAAGACTATTACCGGACCTGTGCGCTCAACCAACTTGGATGGAATTCTTATTCAGAAATTTAGCGTCGTAACAAGAAAATCTACTCTTTAGTATATTTTGTCTATGTGCGCATTCTACATTCGCTCGAACGGTGAAGGAAAACATCGTGAGGAAACCGTCATGCCTTAGATACAAAAAGTCATGTCAGGCACAGGAGGCTGATCACCTGATACTTGCCTATTAGATTGACAAATGAGCTATGAGAGAGGTGTTCAAATGTATGATAAATGAAACTCTTTGTTTGAAGCTGGGTGTCAACTGGCTTTAATCGTTTAAATATGAGCTTTTAATTAACATAAAATTTTGGGTTTGACGCTGGATTAACAAAAAATTAACTGAAAATTCTTAAATCTAAGTGACATTTTTGAAACCTATAAAGAATATAAGTGCAATATTGTATATTATCGAAAACGAGAATGTTTTCTATTACAATTATTTACAAGTGTGGGAAAAACTAATGGGCTCATTTTGGCTTCAAGTGTGCGATGATTGCTAACATTTGGTTTGCGCTTCTATATATTAACTAAAATATATATACATGTAACTTAAATAATGTTACGTTAAATAACTCGACACTGGTGTTTTTTTAATATGCAGTACCTTTGTGTACGTTTGTGTATATACATTACTTATATGAGGTTTTTTAAAATTTTTACTGTTTCACATATTCTACGTATGTATATGTATAGAAATAGATTTTATTTAACTGTGATAGTTACTATTTCGCATCTTGCATGACACGTCGACAGACGATACTAATCGTCAGGGTTTGCAACAAAGTGTGACATGAAGACCGGTTGGTGATCTAGTTACAGGAAACTTTAGTTCGAATGCAATCAGTTGATAATCTTGTTGAAATATATTATTCGTATTATCATTAGTTATGTATATTATTACTAGCTGACCCGGCAAACGCTGTTTTGCCATGTATGTATATTATTTCTAGGAAACATTTTTTTAGTTGAATAAAAATAACTATCTACTATAGTAAAAATAGGGGTTGATCGTAGAGGGGTGAAAGTTAAGGGTTGGATGTATTTTGTAAGTTGTATCATAAAAAAATAAAAACAAACAAGTTTGTCTAAAAAATAAAAACATTGAGGAGGACGAAAAATAGATGTCCGATTCGCAGACCTAATCGATATGCACACCAAATTAACTAGCGAAAATCGGTTGAGCCATTTCGGAGGAGTTTAAATACAAACACCGTCACACGAGAATTTTATATATTAGATGATATTATTGATAATGTTAATGTGTGATAGGTTAAAACCTAAAGTAACTAACATAAAAAGCGTATTTATATTCATATTCGCAGTTAACATTTAATTAGAATTAAACTATCCAAGGTGTATGTCGACATAAAAATCTTAGGTTAGGTTATAATGGGGTAATAATTAGGGTCTTACCATCACCCTGGCGCATATGCTTGCTTAAGACCCCATACCCATACTACATTTAACTAAATCAATCTAATAATAATTAAGCTTTTTTTCCTTAAAATTTTATAGAAAAATAATAATATTTTTTTCAAGGACAAGGACTTATAGAGCTCCATCAACTGGCTCCATCTCTCTCTATCTTGAGCATTTTTCTCCCAATCTTTCCCACGATGCACGGTGGGCAAGAGACCTCTATTTCTTTTCCCTGGTGGCCCTTTCTATCTGCCATTCTTCAAATCAGTCCAATAAAATATTTTTGTCCCTTTTCATCAAAACGTAAAATCAAGTTAATGTTTGCATAAATGAAAGAGCCACCTGCACATAATAAGGTCTCACGGTGGTTTTGGGTGATTTGTGGAGGATATCCGTGGCCATGGTCGAGTTTTCACGCTCCAAAGGAAGTTCTATTGTACCATGAAATTGACTCGTTTGTTTCAAAATCAATTGATATTAAAGTAGCACCGCCCTAAATGTTATATGGTTATTTCTAAAATAGTACAGGTAATCGAACACAAATATATTTTTATTAATAATGACAATATTTATATATAAAGGAAAAGTTGAACAAAAGATTCAACGAAAAGAAGAAGAATAAAAAAGAATGTATAGTTAAAAGTGAAAATGCCCTAGTGTGGGGGACACTAGGATTCCTTTTGTCACGGGCAGCTGGTCTCTTCCATTTTATGTATTTGAGGTAATAAATTCTACATAACACTTACAATTTTATAAAGAAGCTACTGTTGCACAAGAAGAATACTTGCAATATCAGCATAGGACAGATTTAGAAGATGATGCTTAAAATTAGTAGGTAGTAAATATTTAAAGATGACAGAAAAAGCCTCTGAAAGAGAAAAATCGTTGGGCGAAGAAAGTGCATGTTTTGGGTAACTTATATGCAAGTTTGGGTTGTGTATGATGTGGTGTTGTTGGTGTTTGTTTGTAAAAAGTCGCCATATTGCCATTAAGTATAATCTAACCGTTACTAGTTTTGTTTCATAGTAGAATTTTGAAGTTGGGTAGCGAAAACGCATATAGGATATCTTAAAAATGGCGCGTTGGGCACACTCAATTTTCAAGATGCACTAAGATAGTATCGTCTGTGAAAGCATATAGTTTTAGACATATCGAGTGAGAGGAGATTATTTGAAAGCCATTGAGAGATTTGGCGAAGACATCCGGACATATTTACATCCGGTTACTATAGAAAAAAATAAAGAAGAGTTGTACAATTCACTAACTATACAAAAACCTAAAAGTTATTTAGTCAAAGCAACCGGGTGTTAAAGTTAAGTCAGGGCTTGTAATATCTAAAGAAACTTTACGTTTAAACCACAATATATGTAAAAAAGGAATGCTACTCTAAAAAGTATACGATTACCACAATTAAATCATTTTATATTCAAACAAACGATAAAAGTCGAAACGAACGGTCGATCAACACCATAAATTGTACACAAAGCGTTATTTTTCCAACTCCATTAAAACAGTTTGATCAAACAACTGACAGTAAATGTATTTTCAGTACAAACATACGCTGTTTTATTGAGTAGGGAAATTAAGCATGGACGCACGCGCAGTTGGCATCGCGGTGCGCCCCGTGAAAATCGCCTTCAGTTAATTATAGTACTGAAACTAAACAATGCTTCGAATGTGCAATGTGTGTGGCCCGTAATTATGTGGGTCATGAGACAAGAAGTAATAATTCCTGATGTCATAACTAAGACAGAAGGCAAATGGCCAGGAGTCTCATCTGATGTTAAGTGTCGAGTCGAGCCGAGTTTGTTGCTGGTAAGAATTGGTTATGTTCATGAAGGGCTAAGTCGACTATATATACACTTTAAAACATTAATATAGAGAGTAATAATCGTAGACCTTCGAAGAGACATTGTGTTACCATGGTTATCATTTTGTAAAATTTTATTTTAGTATGTTAAGTCGGTATCCTAATTATTGATAATAAATATTTCATTATACACTAACCGCAAAAAAAAAGAATATTGAGCCATTGTTTTGGGACCTCTAGGATATATTTTATATTATGCTGAAGTAAAAATAAGCATTAAAAATATACTAATATAATAATAATAATAACTTTATACCTTATTTAAAAAAATAAGGTATAAAGAATATTTTCTTGTACACGATTGACGATACTTCAATTAATAATATACAATGATTATCTTAGAAAACCTTATACCAATAATAATAACAACAAGCGCATAGACGTCAGAATAAAGCAATTTATACGTTATCTGTTCCTCTAAATTATAAACAAAACACCAATTGTTTATTATATACAGAATTAGATCATTTACCTCTCCTATGCTTTTATATATTTATTTTATTTAGACTATATTAATTAATTATATTAACAATGAACTTAAAAACGGAAATATTGATGTAAAGGGCGATACAAAGCGCTAAAGCCACCACCTTTTACCCTGGACTACCACTATGTGGAATCAGCTATCCACTGAAGTATTATCGAACCAATTCGTATAAGGGGCCTTCAAGGTAAGAGCGTACCAATTCTTAACAGGCCAGCAACGCATTTGCAAGTCTTCTAGCAGTGTGAGTGTCCATGGGCGGTATCTCTTAACATCAGATTTGCCTCCTGCCGTTTGTCACTATACTATAAAAAAAAACGATTAGGCAACCCTAATTAAAGAAAACAGTAAATAGGAAAAGAATTGTGAAGAACAGCAAGAGTGCGTAAAATAATAATAATACAAAAAAATGAAAATATTACTATGAAATATAAATATTACTAAATACAACTTATAAGTTATAACTTATAAAATTACCAAAATAGAAAAGGCTGGGCAAGGCAAATGTAAAGATAAAAACGTGATAATTAAAATTGTATTATATTGATTAGGCTTGTATTACGAAGAGTTTTCTATGTATTAAACGGTACGTAATTTATTTATTTACGAAGTACGAAGATTCTACTAGAGTAATTTTCCGAAGTCTTTTGTGAAAATAATTCAGCATAAACACATAATTTATACAGAGAGTTACGATTCCTTTTCCTAGCCAGTACACAAGTAATAAATGAAAGTGAATTAATATTTTTTTATATAATAGACGCCCAAAAAGGGCAGCCATCGCAGCCTATGGATACCCATTTTTAGTGGGTGCGTTGCCGGCCTTTCAGGGAGGAGTACACTCTTACTATGAAGTAGTTGGAGATCGTATCTCTCAGGGAAGACCCCCACCGGGAGTCAATTCCACAGTTCGCTAGTTCGCAAAAAAAGTGCCTTGTGAAACGAACTGTGGAAGACTTCCAGCCATCAAGGTGATGTTGATGAAATTTTGAATTGATACGGCTCGTATAGTGTTGAAACGAGGCAGGACGGATCAACCCAACCAATTCTTCAGAACACACCATAGTACACTTTGTAGAAAACGCAAAGAGGTTCTATGGCCATATTATTTACGGCTTGCTGCACATTTAATCGAATAAAAAATTACTCGACGAATTGATGACCTCCTCAACTTTTCGGTTAGAAAAGCTATGAAACGGAAATCTGAAAACTAGAATTTAGTTATATATACCGGGTATGGAAAGGATTTGATTTTTTTGTTCGCCTTTTATCAGCTAACACTAACGAAGCTGTAAATAAAAAGTAAATAACTACTATAGGCTCTAGGTAGGTTGCTAATTGCGCAACAAACAAGGCGCAGGATTACATCAACGATTCCTATTAATAAATCACACAGTGAGTTATAATAGTGATAACATTTTAAACGCTACAATATAATGAAAAAATAAATACTTAAACTTTAATAAAAGGTAATTATTTCATAGTTTTTCATATGAGTTTGATAGAAATTTTTAAACTACTGGGAAGAATTTAAAAAAAAATCCCTTTCGGTAAATTCTTCTTACAGTGTTAACCTAGTAGTTTAAACGTGCAACTTCCATCCCCCGGTTGTAGGTTCAATCCCCGATTGTGCACAGATAGAAACAGACAAACAGACAGTTAATTGTCTTCAACTTGCGAATTTCCTCCTGAGGTCGTAGGTTCGATCCCCCTTTTTGCGCTACTAGAATTTCTATGGGCCCATTTAACACTCGCTCGTATAGTGAAGGAAAACATCGTGAGGAAACCAGCATGCCTTAACCCCAAGGAGTCGACGGTGTGTGACCAGGCACAGAGGGTGGTACTTTCCTATTAGAAATGATCACGGAACAGATACAGAAATCTGAGGCCCAGACCTAAAAGATTGTAGCGCCATTGGTATATATAAATTATTCCTAGTGTAGGATAATTTGGACAATTTCTCAATAAATCATTGAATTATAATCTCTGTAGGATAGATCAAAGGTTCTAAGAACATGGCGGGTTTTTTAATGCGATACTGTTTCAACAACTGGGCCACTTATGATGCAGGTAATGTATCTGACATGCGCTGGCGCCGTCACCTGCGCGACTTCCCACGGTGACTCATTATATCAGAGCCTTATAATGAACCTAGATTTCCTTTCGTCACTACACACACACACAACTTCTTTAAGAATACCTTGCCCAAAGTATCAAATTTAATATTTCGAATGGGAATATAATAAATAGGTTCAGTCAAGACTTTTAAATATTTAAAATTTTATTCATGTAAAATATCACAAATCAATAAACACGCCAATATTTTTCCTGAGATTTCAAAGTAATAGTGATCTTGATCTTTAGTTTTTTATAGTTACTTAACAACTGTTTGCTGTTTTACATTATACGCGATATAGTTCATTTATTTAAGACACTAAGAGATTCTATTTAAGGCAACACTCGTGCAATATGTTTCATGTGTGCGTGATGTACTAGACACACTGACGTTTTTACAGTATTTGTAAAAATATAAAATTAATTCCATATAAACACATATTTTATTTCTCGGTAAACAACGAGATAGAGAGAGAGGAGTACCTCGTAGCTTCAACCGATGAAAGGTATTATTATAGTTAATACTTTACGAAAGTTCTTTATCGTTTTCCTTATCAAAACCAACGTTAAAATATTTTAATACATTCGTCACACATTCTAGGTTTCAAAAGATACGAACTAGATTGATAAAAAAACAATTGACATAATTGTTACGTACACCTGCCGCAATTCCCACGATTTCTTCTGTTTATAGCGAGCTCAATGATAATTATGGGAATATTTTACTTTCTTCATCTTGATCATAAGAAAATGAATAAACATTACCTGTCGAGAATAAAAATAATGTTTTTGTGTGATTTCATCGTTTTAATTACGTCTGATTGACAGATTTCTCTTCATTACCCAACTTCTAGGTCACCTTAATTACGTGCAACGTGGTGTGTACTGAAATTTTACAAGTTTTTTTTACACAAGCACTGTTAGTATAGATAAAGAAAGAATAAATTAAATACTACTGGACTGATTTAAAGTTCTTTCACCGTTAGAAAGCTACCTTATCTCTTAAAATAACTAATCATTGGCGCTACAATCTCTTTAGGTCTTGGCATCAGATTTCTGAATCTGTTTCATGATCATTTTAAAATCTTATAGGCAAGTAGGTGATCAGCCTCCAGTGCCTGACACACGCCGTCGACTTTTTGGGTTTAACACATGTCGGTTTCCTCACAATGTTTTCCTTCACCTTCGAGTACGTAAATGCGCACATAGAAAGAAAGTCCATTGGTGCACAGCCGAGGATCGAACCTACGACCTTAGGCATGAGAGTCGCACGCTGAAGCCACTAGGCCAACACTGCTCTATCTTATCTCTTAGTAATATATATTTTTTTTAATCTAACTGTCTATGTGAATGAGGACGGGACAGTCCGCTAGTTTTAAACATTTGTAATAAAACTTTATGTTGGAAATAAGGCCTTCATTTTTGTAATAAGCCTATGTTAAATACTGCACAATTTACACGATTTTAATAGATACTCTACATGACTAAAGATACGCAAGTTAATCAAGTTAATTGTATACATGAGAAGTACACAGTCGTTAAAGATGTTATATTTTGATGTTAAATAGCCATTTTTAGTAATAAAAACCCGTATGACTTAAGAAACGGACGCCAGTCACATAATTTTTATCTGAACCCCGAGGCATAGAATATACCTATATATATATATATGTAAAATTAAAGAAATATTTTATTTATTTAGTTATTTACAATTTATGATATGATATAAAAATTAACAAAATTACATGATAAGGAGAGTCAACTGGCGGCCTTATCGCTTTCGAGCGATCTCTTCCAGGCAACCACTGTGAGAAAAGAAAAAAATTATTAAATTAGATAAGGTAGGCAAAAAGTGCAAAAATACATGTAATACAAATAGTTGTTCAGAAAAAGAAACTAAACAGGAACAAAAATCAAACTCAACTTATTAGTTGTCCTTATCCTTTATTAAGGATATATGAAAAAACATGATAATAATAATAAAAAGTGCACATGAATCATTATAATTTAATTTAAGATCAGATATTATTAAGATTTAGCCATTAGTGTAGATGTATACCCATTTTGTCTGCCGTTATTTGAAATTGTATTTTTTTCTAATTCCTTTTAAAAAAATGCCAAAATGTTTTAATGTAATTTTAATAATCAACCTTCAACCGTCAGGATATCAAAACTTTACCACTTTTTCGTCGATTTCGGCTCTAAAACCTGATTAACGAAGTGTTTATTCATCACGAAAATAAAGTAAATAAATTAATTCCAATATGCAGTAAAGTAAAGTTAAGTAAAAAATCATTTAATCACATAGGTAACATAATGTACACTTATGACATGTCAGTAAAGAAATACATATTAATGCTTCTAATTTTACATTTACTGCCAGTTCTCAAATCAAGGGCGTAGAACGGGAGAGAAGAACTGCAACAAACACGAACAAAGCCGCGTAACCTCTAAGCTCAGATTATATATTAACTAGCTGACCCGGCAAACGTCGTTTTGCCATGTATATCATTTATAATAAAAGAATTGGGGTTGATCGTAGAGGGGTGAAAGTTAGGGGTTGTATGTATTTTTTAATGTTGTATCATAAAAAAATAGAAATTAAAAATTTTGTCCAAAAAAATAAAATAAAAAATTTAGGGGTGGACTACCCCTAACATTTAGGGGGATGAAAAATAGATGTTGGCCGATTCTCATAGATACCGGATAAGCACAAAAATTTCATCAAAATCGGTCAAGCCGTTTCGGAGGAGTATGGCAACGAAAACTGTGACACGAGAATTTTATATATTAGATATGATTTACAATACACATATACTAGTTCCGCTGATCAGCACAGAAGCTCGCAGAGATTTCCTCAAGCACTACACCTGTCCACCGTTCCCACACGTTGGTTACACAATAAATGCGTTTTTTATTCATTCGCAATATTTTTTAGAGCCTCAACACAGGATGCTTCTTAACGAGTTTTAAATTAGTCTAGACGTATTAAAGTCATAGCTTAGAGATAGAAAGTTATAATTTATTGGTTGATTAATAATACTAAATAGATCGAATTTATGTTAGTTAGTGCCTGTGACTTTGCAAGTTTACGCAACACGAAATTTTAATATCATTTATATATCGATTAAAGTAAATATAATTTATTATTTAGTACAACTATTCTACGGAGAACTTTGAAATAGATGGAGGGATGTATGTACATTAGATTTTGTTATTTGATAATATTTGAAAATACTTTTCATAACATAAATTATCAAGTATCTTTCTGGGTATTTTTGTTTTAACAAAATTTTTGCATTTCCCCAAAAATGCTAGTAGTTCCGGCGATTATATTATTATATATAAAACACAAACAAACATTTTGCAAACCTGCGCTATCTTTAGAGACAAGAAAAAACAGACACACAGATTTTACTATAATTTTATGTAGATTGAATTTATTAGACCAAAAATCTAGGCTAGCTATTAACTAGATTTCTTTTTTATGTCTTTAGCATAGTCTAGCAAGCTACTTAATTAGATATGACATAACAAATTTCACATTATTCAACTTTCATAATCCACAATTTCGGCCGATGACCGCGCATGTCATTTTATGATGCAAATGGTGACGTGCACTTAAGCCGTATACGTGCATAATTTTCTTAAACTCATTACACAGATTCAGAACAAGTAGCGGTGACAGACTTACACCTGTCCGTGGTTCCCACGCCGGACGTTGCGGCAACTCAGGGTTGACAGCTTTTGCAAGATTTGGTAATGGCGATAACTATATTTGCCAGAAGATCCCAGTAATGAATATTATAAAAGATCAGCCTAACTCAGGGTTGACAGCTTTTGCAAGATTTGGTAATGGTGATAACTATATTTGCCAGAAGATCCCAGTAATGAATATTATAAAAGATCAGCCTAACTCAGGGTTGACAGCTTTTGCAAGATTTGGTAATGGTGATAACTATATTTGCCAGAAGATCCCAGTAATGAATATTATAAAAGATCAGCCTAACTCAGGGTTGACAGCTTTTGCAAGATTTGGTAATGGTGATAACTATATTTGCCAGAAGATCCCAGTAATGAATATTATAAAAGATCAGCCTAACTCAGGGTTGACAGCTTTTGCAAATTTTGGTAATGGCGATAACTATATTTGCCAGAAGATCCCAGTAATAAATATTATAAAAGATCAGCCTAACTCAGGGTTGGCAGCTTTTGCAAGATTTGGTAATGGCGATAACTATATTTACCCCAGCAATAGATGATAAAAGATCAGCCTAGGTGCAAAGATTTTTTCGAACCGTATTAGCGGCCTTGAAGGTCATCGAAGGACGGCACTACGACACACAATTGCACCGTACACGGTTGGTGTCGTGGCAAGTGACGTCACGTAAAAAGTACAAGTGCAGAAATATGTGTCTGCCAACTCTTCGCTGACACCAAAGAGTACATACAATGGTTATATTACGAAATACGATACTCAATCCAATATGAGCCTTTTAGATCTTATTTGATACAAACGTCTTACGTCTAATATCGAACAGATATGGTTGACAAGACAAAAGATCTCTATGACGTTTTTTGATCATCATCTGACAAGTAGAAACATATTGTAATGTACTGTGATAAATGTAACAATCTCCGCTATGAGCTTTGAAACCAGTTCCCTGCTTGTATTTGATTTCTTTATATGTTCCCTTGTTCTTTCAAAAGGTTTCTTCTTGACTACTTCAGCAACTAAAATCACTGGTATTTTGATAATCATTAGAAATTAAATTGTTATGATCCGTAACATACTATACAAAATATTTCTATCGGGGACTATAGATAAAAACACATTGCCTTTTCACAATTTGACATTTTGTTTTATAGAATATAACTAAAGACGACCCACGAGAGATTCTTCTCTCAACACGGTTCGCATAAATCATATTGAATGCTGTACATAAAAACAGTTATTATCCATTACTGGAGGTTGGCCGTCAGTCTCTTGAAGCGTGTTTTGTCCTGAGCCAGATGCAGCAACTCCACTCCCTAACATTGCGAAGTCATGATTTCTTCCTTCTACCAACACGCCGTTTACCCTGGATTTTACCCATTATAATTAATTGAAGGAGTTGGTTACGGTCAACACGTGGCCCAGGTACGCAACTTTCCGTTGTTTAATGTTCTGCAAGTTTTTCGACAGTAACTAAACTAAGTACATATAATATTAACTATATTGTACCAACCCTGATAAGGACATGGAGTAGCCTCGAATCTTGTCCTCGTCCAATCTCTTCGTTTACTTGTTTTTCAAGCCAAGTTTTTGCTATCACTCCGATAAAAAGATAATTACAATATTTTTCGATTACATTTAAATTTACTTGAACTTGTTTACACTGTATTTAAACGCACTTAATTTTATCAATTCAGTTACAAAGTATATGAGTCTAGTCTATATTTGTAGTTTAAGTAATGTCTTATCGAATCATCAGTATGCATTATTAAAATTTATAACGAAGGCGAAAACGAAACGAAGGGAATCTTTGGTATATAAGCCAAAACACGATGCAGGCTTTAGGCTAAATGATAAGGACAACATATTTCTAAATTCTATAAGCATGCTCGTTTTTAAAATATGTGATCTGATTCAACTTCAAGCGTTTCTCGCAAACAAAACTTTTATTCGTTTCAATTAGCAAGTACCGTTAGTGAATACCGTATTTACTGGTTTCGCATTGACATTCAGGTTTACAGAATGATCTCAGGGTGCCTCGAAGATAAATTGTAAGGAAATTATAATATCCTGCTATTAACCACGTGTGGTCGGATATTGATTTGGGAATGTTTTGTGTTTTTGGTAAACACCAATTACTTTTGTAATTACTACTTTTTGACGGCCTCCCAATGAGATTTCAGATGTAAACTGAAGATTCATAATAATATATTTTACATCCTGGAAGTCCTCTTAATGACGTGAAATTATGTTGACAGTAACTTTTGTTTTTTTTTATTATCAAGCAAAGTTCAATAGAAGTTTTACACTCTACACAAGTTATCAGTTACGAAATTTTTATCAATATTAATTTAAATATTTCGTATAATACAACGTAATAAAACATTAAAAACTGTCTGCCTGGTCTGATCAGCGTTCTGTGTCTGACATACGCTGTCAACTTATTGGGAGTAGGGCATGCCGGTATCATTCACCGTTCGAGCAAGTGCTAAATGGGTCCATAAAAAGTATATTGGAAAACCGGGGACCGAACCTACGACCTCCGTAGGAAAGTCGTAAGCTGAAACAGTGCTCTAATAAAGCATATCTTCAAATAAATATTTCGCTTAATTTATGGTTAACAGAATATTTAATGGATAGAAAAGTCTATCAGAATAAATACTTTGCTATACACACCTCAACAATGTGACTGACGTTTAAACAAATAAAGCAATGAGAAACCGTTCCAGTCGATACACATAAGTTTCCTTTAAGATCTTGAGACCAACTTGTCTGAACTTGAAACCGCAATTGGATAACCAGTAACCACTCACCCGCGGGCCATGAATCGCTGTATCCGCGTGGTCCTGTCGCACAATGTATTAGCGACAGGACTATCAGATTTATCATAAGATCCGTGTAGAACCTTTAAAATCGGAACCTTAGTCTATAATTTGCAACTGCATTTGAAGTTGAGACGCGACTATGTTATTTTCAGATTTTCAGTAATATTAGTTTGAATTTGATTACGGAGCATGGAGTTGGTAGTCGTAACAGAATGACCTTATTAATAGCAGAAAAAAATAACTGTCATATTATGGCAACATAGCCCCAAAAAAGGTCTTTGCAAGCACTGAACCGAAAGTCTATTGGGAAGTAATATTTTCAGAACCATGCTTTAAAGATTTCGACTACTCGATTTAACACTATATGGACAAAAACGTTTTTCTTTGAGCTGCCTTGCGATTCCTTGGCATTCTGATAAGGGAGCTTGTAGTTTATTGTTTATTAAGATGCCAAATCGTAAAATGAGTGCTTCACGACTGATTTGAGCGCGACCGCTGCTACGAAAACCGCTGTACGAGTTCGAAAAGTGAGTTACAGAATCGCAAGGCTGGATTGAAGTAATTATAACATTGAATAAATCACGAACGAAGAAACGTTTAGGATTGCTCAAGGAATATGAGATCTTTTTATAGGTATTTTCTTGTATAGGTTTCATGGCCCAGAGGTTAACTTTATCCTTTTGTCTGCAGGTGTGCTGTGACGTCGCCGACCCTGAGAAACTACACAAAGTGAACAATCTCACGCCTCCAACAAACCAGTTTATGCATAAAACCGTGCAAGTGCCGTAAATGCCTCATGATGGTTCTGAAGCTAGACCACAATGTTAACTAAACTCCATTAAAATGTAATTGAGACGGTTTCCTTCAAATTTTGAGAATTGCACGAAGCCTTAACGTGTCGGTTGCTTTTACAACGTAAATTGTTAAGGCAATTAATAACCTTAGTTTTCACAATCTAGACAAGCTGTAAGTTTAGTTTAATACATTTTAGATGATTCATTAGATTTCAGGTAAATTACTGATAACTTTCGACCGTAGTAGCTCAATATTAGGGACTCTGCATCCGGAAGTCCAGCGTAAGTAGACCCCTAGTGGTTGCGTTGGTTGGTAGAAGTAGCGGAGCAGGTTATATTTGTTTTGGTCGTTGTGTGGTTGTAGAAAATGTGTTATGACAAGAAAAAATTCACTGTTATATCGGTGTATTTAGGTTTTTTTGTATGGAGAAGTGTAGTCGAAGTGGTAGTTTTGTTGCAGTACATAACTATATATTAAGTAAAGCCTTGAAAAAACAAAACACGTCAAACATCCTTCGGGTTTTTTGTAGTCGTAAACAGTGATTATAAAGTTACTGTATATGTAATTACGTATATATATGTTGAGGCTGGTACAGATTCATACCATGTTATCGTAAATTATATTAAAAATTCCTAATGATTGCTTTGTATTGTATAAGGTATTTTTAATACACCACAAGCATTTACGAATATTAAGAGCATAGTCTAGAACTGCGTTAAATCTAATTTTTCACAATAAAATTGAATTAAAAAATATAGCCATACAAATTATTCTATGAAGGAATCTTCAACAGTCGCGCTTCAATTCTGAAGGTCATGTTAGTGGCGTCGAACAACTTCCTCCACTCTCCCCTGTCTTTAACAAAGGCAATTAACTAATTAGATCAAGGAAAAGTATGACATACATTAAGAATTAGTTTGAAGATATTACAAAATCTTTATAAAATAACATATCCACTTACTAAAACTATTTATTACGTATGATATAGTGCAAATAGAAAGCAGTCCCCATAAAATCCTTTAAGTTAATTTATCATTAATATTCGACAGGTCAGGTGTGTGAATTTCATATGTTTCACACGATTAAATCATTAATGAATCAAAGTTTATATGAAATTAGCATGAAATACGTCACACTCCGTGTGAATAAGGGAAGTCAGGAAGTCAGGAGCGTTGACGCGTGTAATCTATTCCAATTTTCACGGTAAAGTGCACATTTGAATTTGGAATTTTGAAAATCTCTTTATTGTTTACTAGCTGGCCTGGCGAACATCGTACCGCCTAACAATCTATTCTTTATTTTTTTTAAATAGTTATTCTGCTATTCAGGACACCGGTCTAGCTAGTAAGATAAAAAAAGAAAGTTGATAAGACAACAAATACATTATGTCAAAAATAAAAATTTACCTTCCCGGAACCCCTCCACTAACACTTGAACCCTATAATATGGTATTAAAGTTCAAATTGACTTTTAAGTATTATTACGAATATTTTGTTTGGGAATATAGAAAAATAGTTTTTAGACTTTTTCACTCATTTTTTTTTATTTTTCTCTCCGTAAGAACCATCCTCGTACTTCAAGGAATATTATTTTAAAAAAATCAGACAAATCGGTCAAGCCGTTCATGTTATGTCGTGACAACGGAAAACGGGTTTCATTTTTATATATATAGATTACATGTTACTGTTATGTTCAACACATATATTGCAATTATATTCTTAAAGGACCGACAACGTATTCTGGAAGTGTAAATAGCTTAGAGATTTCACTTAACAGAGAATATTTGCTTGTAAATAGATCATATATTTTAAAGGACTATGAAATATTATATCAGAATATGGGTCCGCTAAATATAATTTAAGTTGTTCGCTGCGTGCTTGTTATCTTGCTCTTTCAGTTTCCTAAAATTATACACATTGAGTACAGAATAGAAGTATGCACGGTCCTTTATAATATTAATTTATTTAACGACAATTACAAGTCAAGTTAGTATTATAAATATCGTCTTGAAAATTTTATTTTACAGTCTTATTATTTAGAATTTCATTATTATTTAAATCGACAGCAAATCATTTTTAAACACCTTTTAACATAAGCAAAACAGATAACAAATCTAACTTCTATTTTCAACTCGTATCATTAAAACAAGGTGCCATAGACATGTAACTTCTTTTTTATTGCTCGTAATAAACCTATTTACATCTATGGTCAGTCTATTATCTATGGGCGTTTCAATGACAGGTTTACAGTGTATCAAATTACAGTGTTTCAAGGTATCGTGTTAAAAGACGCCGGCGGTAAGACGATACAGGGCCAGCCGGTGGGCGAACGGTCAGTGCATACGTCGTGATATGAACTCCGCTCTGCTGGACAGACGGACAGACCGCCGGGACAAGTACAAAATATAGTGTATAGAATTATTATCCGCGTTTTTATTTATTATGAGTCAAACTCAGCATTAGTCACAGGCGTTATTATATCCCTTAAAGTCGCCTAAGATTTATGACAGATTTTAGATATTTTTATCACTAATAATAATAAATAAAAATAAAAAAATATAAATGAGTGGCGCTACAACCTCTTTAAGTTTTGCCCTCAGATTTCTGAATCTGTTTCATGATCATTTTTTAAATGTAATAGGCAGATAGGTGATCAGCCTCCAGTGCCTGACACACGCCGTCGACTTTTTGGGTCTAAGACATGTCGGTTTCCTCACGATGTTTTTCCATGACCGATCGAACATATATTAAATGCGCACATAGAAAGAAAGTCCATTGGTGCACAGCCGGGGATCGAACCTACGACCTCAGCTATGAGAGTCGCACGCTGAACTTAATTATATACGTACGAGTACGGTTAGTATATCAATATTATATTAGTTTATTTCTACATTGTACTTTCGGTTTATAAATTATTTATTATACTAATTGGGGCGTACTTTTAAACTATGCCCCTTAATGATTGCACCCATTTATCCTTAATAATAATATATCTCATTTCATCACAGCGTGACAGTTTATCAAGAAAAGAAATAAACTAAAGAGATTTTTTTAGTTAAAGGCTGTACTGATTGCATTGGACTGATTTAGTTTCTTTGAATAAAGTAGCGTACATAATACAATATAACAACTGTTTGGTGTGTAAACTGTAAAAAAAATTGTCAGAATATGACAGCAATCTGATGCAAATGTTGGCGCCGATCATGGAGTCAAGTTACCTTCTAGACTGTTCATGCGGAAGTCGACGTTTTTCGATAATTTTAATTTGTATTATAAAAGATCAACTATCCTAAAACTTATTATATAGGTTCAGGAAAAAAGTTTATAATATTCAAGTTATTTGTTATATCTCGGGCAAAGCCTAATGCATTTATTAAATGTTTATTACAACATAAATAACTTCAATTAAACAGCTTTAATCAAGTTTGTAATAAAATCAGACGTCAATAGACAATTTTAATTTCGTAACCGTAATAAATGTCAAAGAAACAGCTACTACATTTCTGAATAGCTAATTATTACCTGCCAACTTCGTTCAGTAGGAAATACGGAAAAAATTGCACAAAGAAGACCTGCTGCAGAACAGGGAACAGCGAAAGTTTCTCATTTTCGAGGCAGACATTTTGCGTCGCAGATGTATGTATGAGAAGTCGGAGGTCGATGAACTTATTAAAACATTAATCTAAAGCATATGTATAGGCCTAGGAAATGCAGGAAAGTTTGCTTGTATACCTTTAGTAGGTAGACACCTAAAACAAATGCGCAATTAATAAATTTTAAATAGGGAACTTATAGCGGTCTAAACTTTTTGCAGCATATTACTTCAGTATTCAGTAAACTATTCGAAAAGATGGGGCATACAAACTACATTTTCTTGAAAATTAAATGGTGCTTGTTGCATCTTGCATAGTAAAAAAATAAAAATATACGCGAAATAATTTTCTAACTCTGTTTACAGAACTATATTATACAGTATTATGTTTTATTATAGGAAGGAAAGCCCCGAGAATGAAACGTTTGAGTTTATAGAGATTGGCCGTTAACCGAGTCATCAGTTAGCGGATCTCGTCAGAAACAGTCGTTACAAATTATTTCCTTATTAACGTCAGCCCTTCTTCCTGTTGTAAACTATACATTTAATGCTCAATAAGTGTCTAAATTAAAAAAAAACATTTAAGTACTTCAAATCTTGTTTCGAAATACATATGATTTGTAAATATTTTCCTTTTGGAAAATTGGATTGCCTAATTTTAACTACGATGATTTAAAATCAACTAACATTTTTAAAATGCCTATATAAATAAAAATATATTGTTTGATTCGCCTTGATATGTATATAAGTGTTTGACAGTAAATATATTTTCAAGTATTAAATAGGAACGAAATTTTTGGCACAACAAAAAGCTGTCAATCTTGTATAGGAAATACTAATTAACTTTTTGGCACTGAACTCGACATGATTTACACTTGTTTCCCACCTGCGATAATTGGATATCATTATAAATTAACACTAGATTGACTTTGTGGGTTTGCTTCTTTTTATTTAATAGCTTTCAGCGATAGCTGAGTGCTGACAGGCCCTTACCCTAATATTCAGAGACTGTCAAAACGTGGATTTTGACATGAGTTATGGTTTATATTGTCTCGTTGCTGAATCTCATCTTGAAACTAAGACTGCACTGAAGAATGCTACGATGACAATGATCACGAGATGGAGAAAATCGCTAAGGATCATGACAAGTGGACAATGATTTTGGAGGGCTTACAACCATACATCGTAAGAGATTTTATAGAACAAAAAGCAGGAGGTAATAAAAGTATGAGAATTCGGGGTATCACGATAGCAGGCGCAGTTCTTGACGTGCGAGATACTCGATTTATTAATTTAAACAAAATTGTTTTGAAGAATTTATACTGAATGTTTCCAACTGTTGAATTCAATTTTACGAATATCAACTATTAAAGTACCTACTAGTAGTCTGCTCTGTATACTTGTGAAGAGTTTGAAAATCCAGTTTTCAAAATATATATTTAAATAAACCATAACACTGTTATTAATAGAACTTTGAATAAAAGCCTTTTTATATATCCAGGGTAAATAATGAATAGAAAATGGTTTAAATGTTTAATAAGTAACGATAAAATACAGAAATAAACACACAGAAGGCTAGTACTTTTGTAATTATAATTAATTTAATCGAACTGAATAATTTATTTAATGTTTTCTACCTCCGTTTAGTTCAATGGCGCCAAGCTTAGGTCAATACAATTTGAATTTTTATGACTTCCTAAGGCCCTTAATAATAATTTGAAATATTTAAGTTAAAACAAATTTGCTCCTATTTCACCATTCCTCCTGCTGATAGAGGACAAATGTTTGTTTTTAATTATTATTAAATTAGTTAATTAATAATAATAATTATTAATCAACTATTAATAAATTAAGATGTCATGTAGATAATGTTAATAATATATATGTGTAATGGTTGCAGCTCCTTACAAACATTGTGTAAAACAAAAAACTTTGCGATTAAAAAGAGTGGCGGAGAGCTTATTGCCAGTTGTTCTCTTCCGTTCTACGCCCTTGATTTGAGAACTGGCAGTAAATGCAAAATTAGAAGCATTTAATGTATGTTTCTTTTTTGACGTTCATAAGTGTACATTGTGTTACCTACATGAATAAATGATTTTGATTGATTGATTAGTTGATTCGCATTAGCGCTCCCCAACAAAGAATCCCTTATAATCAAATGTAGTTCTTTAAATATCTTTAGCTGTCTCAAATTGGGACTACGTCCAACTCAATATTGAGAACGGACTATTGAAGTTTAGTAGTAAGCACACTGATCAAATAAACCAATCTTCGACACAGTATTTTAGTATTTATAATTTGGGATTTATTTAAAAATATGTGAATATTTCACGCCATATTCTTAGCGGCCAACTTACGTGGCGTCATGTATGTCTCAAATATAGAATGGATCGAACAAAAAAAACAAAACATGATCACGAACATTCGCTTGTTATAAAGTAGATACATGTTAAACGATGTCTACAAATAAAAAAATACCAGGAAAACAGCCTTTTGCGACGTGGACTAGACGTGGCAACCCTGACGTGTAAAAAACAAAAAAATATTACCGTTGGATGATTATGGCAAGTATGGTGCAGTAAATTATTGGTTGGCTCGACTTGATAGCCAAAAACGGTTCTGATGATCGGTAGAACGATTGGAAGATAGCCTGAGGCCATATAGGGCTAAACAGGTTGTATAGTAACATACTATTTTATTATATATTAATTCCAACACATGATACCTAACGAAGTCGAGATCACGAAAATTGTTTACATACTGAATTCACATTTTATACATATCGCAGTTCTTAGTACAAACAATTTTCAATACAAAAGAAACGATTGATTTTTGTATAAACAACATTAGCACAGCGCTCCGTGGTCTTCTCAGGAACTAAACGCAAGCACGCAAATGCAAGCGTGACCTCTTCAACTATAATCGTTATATTTCAGTCAATTTACAAAATACCATAGAGAATATATATATAAACATTCCTCAATAAACATACTATCTATTAGTGAAACAACGAATAAATCCCATCTGTAGTTTTCGAGTTAATCGAATTCATACAGGACAAGCGCAATCTTAATTTTGCAATATGTGTTTATAATTTAATTGATAATATCAATGGCGGGAGTAAACGCGAAAAAGTTAATTAGCAAAACCAAGTACTGTGCGGTACTGAAGAAACTCCATTTAAAATTATAACAGCGTTTTAATCACCCATAAAATTACATTTTAATCCCATTTAATGGTTTAATAAAGACATCAAAGAACTTAAAAGCCTTAGGAATATGATAACGCCACAACTATCAGTGTTTTTAATTATACTGTAAAAGTTACAATGTTGCCAGTAATTAAATAAAAAGCTTCTTTAATGCCCTTTGCAAATATATGAGATATATGTATTTTTATTACAATTTTATAAAGCAAAATTGCAAAGGAGCACCGTTAATGTTGCCATAACTCTAATCATATTATGTTACAAGTTATAAAACTTGACAACTATACACTTGTTAGCAAAATCCTTTGTTTTTTGTTCAATAGGTGTGTAAAGCAAAAATAATATCAATATAACATTTCTGAAGACACAGAGCAAGTAAAATAACTGTTCATATGTTTCCGGAATTGCAGGTTATCGGGAAATCTTCAAGGCAAGTAGCTGATGTCTGATACCACAAATGGTATGACACAACTGTTCATACGTCGTGCCCTTACATGGGCCCTTGTTATTGGTACGTAGCGTTAATCTTGAGAACAGCTGTGCCAAAATGTAAAAAGGAATCGGAACTCGTGTATATATAATTGCAAGTACTTGCCAACATTCCAGCATCGAATACGATTGGTAAAAAACTGAATTTTATTTAATTACTAGCTGACCCAGCAAACGTCGCTTTGCCATGTATATCATTTTTAATAAAAAATAGGGGTTGATCGTAGAGAGGTGAAAATTATTGGTTGTATGTATTTTTTAATGCTGTATCATAAAAAAATAAAAACAAAAAAAAAATAAAAAAATAAAAAAAAAAATTTAGGGGTTGACTACCCCTAACATTTAGGGGGATGAAAAATAGATGTTGGCCGATTCTCATAGATACCGGATAAGCACAAAAAATTTCATCAAAATCGGTCAAGCCGTTTCGGAGGAGTATGGCAACGAAAACTGTGACACGAGACTTTTTTATATTAGATTGTTTGTCTTTGTAGTTTAACAATTAACACAAATGCGTAACACAGAACCCCTCGAAAGCGAATTGCCTATCCAAGTCCAACAAACGCACGAACTATGGTTTCGAGGGTTAATGGCCCATTTACATATTATTTTAGAAGTTTTATAATGATAATGCCAACTTAATTGATTAGATAATACAGATTGATTAATGTACTAACAATAATTTTTTAAAATTGAATTTAGTAAACAAAGTACAAGAATTATGTGTGGCGACTTTAATAACATAGCATGCAATAATATGCACCTTAGTAGCTGCGTATGGTCCCCATTTTATCATAAATATAAATCCAACATACACAGAAATTATACAAGAGAAATGACGCGGTATCTCGTTTTTACAAGAGCGGAAAATTACCAGGAGAGATGTAACAAATATAATCTCTTATCTTCACAGGAAAAACGCATTCTTCTGGACCAATGCCTTGACATGTTCTTCTTTATGAACGCCTAGATTGCCCAGATCAAGTTAAAGTTTCTGTCACTAGACGGAGAACATGATATACTACTCTTTTCTCGGTTAACCATCACATAACACAGCCAAATTAGGTATCTTAAGAGATGAAATGTATTTAATAATTTTTATTGTCCCTTTTGTAAATTTTTGAACCTTTTTGTAGGTTAATATTATGTATTTCATCTCTTGATATATATTTAGTGTAATTATTTGTTATATTTTTTGATAGCTGTACGAAATAAATAAATAAATAATCCAAATGAAAATAACTTTTCTCGTAACGCCCACATAGATAGAGTTTGTGCATTGTTGTTGTGTTGTGTTGTGTTTGTTAATGTATAATGGTTTATTTTCTCAATTTGACTTTTTTTTTAAAAAGGCCTCTTACAAAATTGGCCAAATGTTTTATATTTACAGCTGCCTAAATAAAACAAATAATTAAATAATTAATAATTAAATCTATTAATAACAATAAGATGCTTGCATTCGCATAATTTATTATACGAATTAATTTATTATTATTCATTATCTTAGTTTTTGACACTAACCAATAATTGTTTATTGCTATATATTCTCTTAACAAGAATTTTATTTTTCTCCCCAAGATGTTTATACCGTACTAACTACTAACCTAACCTACCTACGAAGAACATAGACCTAGTTACATTGAATTTATTAAGATTACCTGCGACAGATATAAGAAGATCTCGACTAATACTGTTAGCATTTGTTAGTCAACATTACGTGAGGTGCTTTAACACGATTGCGTAAGCCTTATCAGTATTCATCTGTTTACTCAGTGTGACATGATTTAAAAATAGAAATAATCAGTAGTTACGAAAACTTTGTTGCGATGCTTGAATATTCTTGTATAATGTACATTTAGTATTAGTCTAGCGATTCAAAGACGACTCATTGGTCTAGTGGTTAGTACCCCTGACTGCGAATCCATGGGTCCCGGGTTCGATCCCCGGCTGAGGCGAACATCGATATGATGAGCATTTGGTGTTGTTCTTAGGTCTTGGGTGTTTAAAAATATGTATTTATATGTATATCTATCTATAATATGTATGTATATCCGTTGCCTAGTACCCATAACACAAGCTTCACCAGCTTAGCATGGGACTAGGGACAAGGTACATATATTATTTTATTATTATGTTTTTTTTTATTA
Organism: Pieris napi; assembly: GCF_905475465.1. Classification (NCBI taxonomy): domain Eukaryota; kingdom Metazoa; phylum Arthropoda; class Insecta; order Lepidoptera; family Pieridae; genus Pieris; species Pieris napi. The sequence continues at coordinate 3,993,684 of NC_062237.1, read as the reverse complement.
TATTAAAACTATTATATTTAGTACATTATAATGTCATATGTACATTTTATCACGAGCTCATAATAAAACAAAGATAACACCGAATATTGAATAGTAGTTCACTACGTGCATATTTTTTTTATACAGGGGCAAATGGAGGCTCATCTAATGTTTAGTGATACCACCGACGCCCATGGACACTCAATGCCAGAGGGCTAGTGAGTGCCGGCCTTTTAATAATTATTACACTTATTTCTTGAAGGACCCTAAGTCGAATTGGTTCGGAAATACTTGATTGGGTAGCTGGTTCCATATAGTCGTGGTGCACGAGCTGCCTTAAGAAACGCTCAGTTGTGGAACGACGGACTTTCGTATTCTGCCTCGAAGTCCTATGATGAATCTCACTTCCAGGTATTAATTTGAACAACTAAGCGCATTTTTTAATTCATATTTTCTATTAACCTTGCTAGCATTAGTACAGATTGTACCTATGTAATTGAAGACTGATATATTGTCGTTTATTTATGTCTTGTCTACACATACACTACTGATTTTTTGAATAGTAAACAAATACTTATGTATGTACGATATTAATTTATTTTATTTATATAGTGACGACGTTTTTCCGAAGGGGTAGGCATAGACCACGGATTTCACCTTGCTACGGTCTTGACACAGGTAGGTACCGCTCTCGCTTCATCCATGGGAACTTTGGACTTGTATCTTCTATAGTAAGTAGTCTCGAGTAACCAAATCCAAGAGGTACGGATTTGGTTCAGGTGTGTACGTCAGGGTGTATGAAACTCGACTTTACCATCCACCATCCACGGCCTTGTCACCAGCCTTGTCACCATCCTACTTGTAAGCCGCTTCTCATTCCAGATGGCCAAACCACTATATTACTGAAACTATTCAATTACCCATTTTCATTCTTATCTAAGAAGTAACATAACATCTATATATATAAAAATGAAACCCGTTTTCCGTTGTCACGACATAACATGAAAACGGATTGATCGATTTGTCTGATTTATTTTTAATAATATACCTTGAAGTACGAGGATAGTTCTTACGGAGAAAAATTAAAAAAAATTGAGTGAAAAAGTCTAAAAACAACACTTTTCTATATTCCCATACAAAATATTCGTAATACTACTTAAGTCAATTTGAACTTTAATGCCATAGCATAAAGTTCAAGTGTTAGTTAGTGGAGGGGTTCCGGGAAGGTAAATTTTTATTTTTTGACATAATGAATTTGTTATCTTATCAATTTTCTTTTTTTTATTTTACTAGCTAGACCGGTGTCCCGAATAGCAGAATAAGTATTTTAAACAAATAAAGAATCGACTGTTAGGCGATACGATGTTCGCCAGGCCAGCTAGTACTAAATAAATAAGGAACGTTTTTCGTTCTAATATTATCATTTGACGATAAGTTTACAGTGAAATATCCGTATTAGTATATGAATAGAAATATGGACAACCTTGTCGCAGCCTCCATAGCTCAGGGGTTAGAGCACTGGTCTTGTAAACCAGGGGTCGAGAGTTCAAATCTCTCTGGAGGCAGACCAATTACTTTTTTTTTTTTCTAAAATTTATTATGTAGTCCCATTTATTTTAATTTGGTTAAAAATCTATTCTATTAAAAAAAAATATATGTTCCGTTTAAAATAAGTGGTTGAAATATTTAGACAATATTATAATCAATCAATTACCTGTAAATTGTAAAGTACTTAATGACTTATTTGTTAAAAATATAAAAAGAACGGGAGATCTTAACCGAATGAGCCCCATTTTGTTAGACAATTTCGTCTTTCATACATCCACTTTGCTCTGAGCAACGCTTAGTGATAGATTATCGCTCAGGTTACATCCCCTACGAAACCATCACAGCCTGCATCATCATAATGCGACGCTTTCCGCCCTGTCTCCGGGGACTTTCCTCAGGATAAAGGAACCAAAGAGGTTCAGCATGTGATCCCGACAGTTGAACTGGTTAGAACTCCCAGTGACAAAAGTTACAATCTGGCTATATTTACTTATTCGAAAGAAAAACTTCGTAAGCGCGTTTTAAGTTTGAAAAAATATTTGCATGAAAAGAACACTTATTATTACTTTTTTATTTTTATTTAAATGAAACCTTCTATTCTTCAAGCAAACGCATCTTTGAAAAGTTTAACTATAGGGAATAACATTGTTTTCTTTAATGTTTAAAACATATTATATCATTATTGACTTCGGCCGTAAACAACGCCATCTATTGACAGTTTTTCACACTATAACCTCGTCACTAGCGAAGGTCGTCATTAATTTAATTTATTTCAAATTCCATTATTTATGCTATTGAAATAAAAATGTTCAACTTATATTTGAAAGTTCTGCACTTGCCAAGTAAACTATTACATACAAAGGCTGTGTTTTCTATGAGCTTGGAAAAAGTTTGCAAGAATGTTATCTTGACAATCTATTCAACGTTCCTTTTCAGTCATTAAATTATTAAATACAAAAGAGCACATTTCTCGCATGATTACGCGGTCAAGATAACAAAAGAAATCAAATCGTAACTCTATCAATTAGCTGTAAACCCAACTTTGCTGTTAAAGGTACAAAGTTTTGAATAGTTTGTTATGTCCGTGATTCGTAATGATAAGATGTATATGAGAAAGTATACTCTGTTACTATGAAATAAGGTGCAATTTATATTGGATCGATCGAGATGCGCCGACGCAGGTGTGCGGCCGCCTGGTCGTCGCCGTGGCTAGTGGCTCTCGGATATGGTATTTCATTAAGGCTTATGTTTAACTTACCACCAGGTATAGTAACATATAACAGACAAAAATAGTAAATGATTACCAAAATTAAACCCGCATTTTAATGTAAAATTACAACCTAAGTTTTAACATCTCGCTATCCTATTTAAGCAAACTGGCTCCAAAAAACTCATTGTTAGCCCAAAAATAGTTAATGAAAACCAAATTATTAACCATATTTTAATTTAAAATGAAATGCAAAAAAATAAAATCTCGTTATCCGATTAAAGTAAATTACCCTCGGCAAAAAAAATATTTTGCCAAACACAGTAAAGTAAATTTACTCCTAACCTTTTTGTCTCCAAATTGATTAACCACTACAAAAAAAAATTATCTTGAGCGTTTCGTTTACAACCAAATGCTATACCTAAAATAAAAAATAAAACTCTTACAATTTCAATAATCCCTTTTTTAATTATTGAAACAATCATTAAAAAGATAGTCCTCTTAAAACTAATAATAAACAGTTCAAAGATCTTAAAACTAAACTAATAATAAGCATTTAAAAAATCTTAAGAAGAATCAGTCTTCTGTATTAATTCACTGCACAATTAATGCTTTCTTAGCTTTGGCTGGTCGTCCTCTTTTGCGCTTCATGCCAATCGGAATAGCTCTGGCCTCTGAAGGTGGCTGGACGTGCTTAAGCCGAATCGCCAATCCAACGAGATGTCCCAGTGTGGTGGGAGAGGATCGTAAGCCGCAGACATAACTTAATATGGCATCATAATGCTTCATTTGGTAATAAGCCTACATTTTATGTCAATCATAGTGGTTTATTTAGGCAGAAATAGCGCATTAATTTGCTCGCTAAGATTTGGTGATCATTTACTACATTTGGTGTTCGAATACAATTTGAAGTGCAGTCGTGACTAAAATAGCTAGTACTATTGTAATTTTAGACGTTATTTATCTGGTGTTAAGTATATATTTTTGGTAAAAGAACTAAGGGTATCAAAGCATTTTATGGTGATCATTATATTTAACCCCTTTCATTAATTTGCCGGAGCTGACCATAATGATACATAACTTCTATACAAAGGAATCTTTTCACAGATTCATCCTTTGTAGAATGTAAATTTCTCTTTTCTTAATAAGTTGACTAATCGGGTCGCAAAATGTGTCAAATTAGTCAATTTTAAGGTCATGAATAACTTTTGCAATATACGTAGTATAGTTTTGTGAATTGCGGGAACTAATATGTAGATTTGGAAAAGTCTTCAATCAATAGTTATGTTTTTTTTGGGCTGATTTATTGTGATTAAAATTACTAATATATTAGGTTAGCAAGTAGTACTACTAAAATCGATAGTCGGTGTTTAATCAATGTACTTGAGAAAGTTCTCCTGGAGAATAGAATGCGTTTCTTTTAAAAGAATTTATCATACTTTCATGCAGCGTGCATAGAAAGGGAGACATCGTCTGATACTTTCACAGTATATATTTATTGATAATTTGTATAAATTAAATTGCAAAGTACATATTAGTGTAATGTATTTCCATTCCGTTTACAAACACGCATCGGAAATAATTGCGTTATAAATTATTTCAGGCGCTTCTTAGTTCATATGAGGAATAATATTTCAATGAAAAAATTCCTAAAATTTAAATCAGAACAAGATTGTTATAATTGTATAAATGCGTGACAATATAAATTATTAATGACGCCATCTAGAATATGGAAACACTACTAGATGTAAAAATGTTATACTCAAAAATTATATCTCGTATTAAAATATAATTAATTACTAAATGTGCTTATTTAATCTGTGATAAAAATGCCGTCTCTAGAATCTTATATACTTGGGGAAATAATAATTATTTTGTATTTCAACGGATCACCTTGCATATGCTTCTTTTCCCACAAGTTTTTAAATGTAAAATAATTATCTCTTGATAATAAACGTACACATCACAATACGTTATAGTTTGCCTTATGTAAAATTTAGTCCAAAAAAGGTTCGTCTAAATACAGACTAAGCCAGACTGCATTCCTGAGGCGGCCGATGGCGGAACTTCGAGCTTCTAATACCAAATACCAAGTTTTTGCACGAACCAATCAACGTGGAAAAACCCAAACTTAGCAGATATTCTACAAGAAACAAATTCTTGGCTATGGACGAAACATTAAAATAAATTTAATTAAAAAAAATATATTAAAATCCATAAGATAAACTTAATAAGGTTTTAATAAAATTGTAGAGAAGTAAGTATAAACAATATTCAATATAGTTGAAGGACATAATATGTATGCTGATGATTCGGTTTGAACTTGTCTTAGCCGAATTCTCACCTACATGATTGAAACTAGTCCACAGGTACGCGTAAAAACAAAGAGACAAAAAAATCGTCACACGTTGAACTGATCCTTGCCCTCCCCGGGTAAATGCACACGTTCGGCAACCCAACATAGCCAGAATTCTTAAAATATTTGTTTTTTACTAACATCGCTTGTCTATTGCTTCAATTGTTTATAGGGTAAAAGGGTGAAAAGTTTCCAGTGCTCATTTCGAAAATCGGTTCTAATCGATTGATATGAAAGAAAATGCACTTTATAATAAATTACCGTTAATTGAGTTACTGTTATACTTAAAATAAATGTAATTATTATATGTATTTTTTTTTCTCATACACCTATCTTCACTGAGACATCATGGAACATTACGCTTTAGCCTAACTTAAGACTAATAAGTAATTTAATTCTAACATCATCTACTAATAAGGATATTTAACATCAAATGTCCAATAAAACTACTTAAAGTCTCTATTAAGTATAAGACACTCTGTTCTTGTGTTCTATTTTTCCACTTACCAATGTTTAGCACTTACTAGTAAGACTAACGTGCACTAGCACTAATTCACTAATTCAAATAGTTTTTCCTTTTCTATCTTCTCACTAGGCCCGTGTTGTAAAGAAGTTGAATAGCGTCGACATTCTACATAAATGTAAAATATATGTTTCGCAAAAACCTAACCATTATAAAAACACAATCTAGAAGGTGTTTAATGATATTTTGTATACGCCTTTAAAATTCTGTTACAATTTCATTATCTTAATTTGTGAACTGCCTTGCGATTCTGTAACTCACTTTTCGAACTCGCATAGCGATTTTCGAAGCGGCGGTCGCGCTCAAATTAGTCGTGAAGCAGTCATATTACGATTTGGCATTCTAATAAACAATTAACTACACGCTCCCTCCGCTTGACAAGGCGTAATGTGAAATTGCTTAACAGAATACCATCAGATTCCAAAAATGACGTGAGTGACGAAGGGAGCTTTGTTAGTGCGAGGTGAACTCACGGATTAACAGAATCGCACGGCTGAACTCCCAACGAAATTAGTAGAAAATGATCATACATATGAGATAAAAATCTTGAGCCTTGCAAGATCAGATTTGCCTTTTTGCACATAAAGTTTACCGGCAATTTTAATCATAACCACGCAGTTACATAAATAAAACATACAAATTTAAAAGTCCAGTAAAAACAGAAGCCCAGAGGCATTTCAAAAATGTCCATTATATTCGGGAGTCGATATTAAATTGCCGGCCAAATTGGCGGATCTGAACGCAGGTAGCCGCGTAAATTGCTTAGCCAGTAGCTACTTAAGACAGAAAATAATCACCTTCATACAATGTTGTTTTTTAAATGATTAAGCACTTAGTTTTATTTTGACATTAAATTCTAAGTAGGAGGCAATTTAGTCACTGTCTGTTATTATTTTATTCCGCATCTTTTGTTTTATAAGTAAGGTTATAAAAGCTATACTGTAATAATTGTTTGTTTGACAATTGTTCTAATCACTAAATAAACACTGTTTTGTACTATTTGTTTTTAAATTATTAAAATCATTCGCGCGTTAGTTTTGCTCAGAGTAACAAGGTTGTATGCCATTGCTATTAATTTTTAAGTGTTTAAGTATTATATACTGTCAAATGTTTAATTCTGAAGAGATGAATTCAACACATACTCACTCTGCCACCCAAAAAGTGTTTTGATCTCCGAAACTAGAAACTTCTCTCCCGCCAATACATACATAATATCTATAATTGAAAGATGCATATTTTTGACGTATGTCAAAAACGTATTGACTTCTGACGTACGGAATCAAAATCGCGCTTCGTCGTGACTCTGCATAGAATCTTTCTTTTATCTTTCCGAGTCAGAACTTTATCTCAAAAGCGTTATTGAATCAATTTCAAGGTTGACATTGTCATTGTGACATGTCACTTGACAATTGACGAATGCGATTTTGACTACAAACAAGATAAAAAGTAAATTTGTATATTCTAGATACCGTTTAAATTAAACTCAGTTAGCGGTGTATAATTTGTAAAATGTTAGAATCTTAGAAGCACAGGTGTACTGTAATCAGTGTAAGGAATGTAGAGGCAGGTGACAGGACGAACATACCTCGGTCCGCGGCTTTACACCTCAAATCACGTATATTAAGGACTTTGACCGGCCACAGATCTTTGTATTATTCTAATTGTTGTTTATGGTTACATATTGTCTGTCTAATGGTTTAGAATTTTGAAATTTCAAATTTCGAACCTCATGAAGATAGGTTTAAGAAATAATAGATAGACGAGAAAGCAATATTTTATAATAGATAATCGGAATCCAACTTTTTAGGTTGTGTATCCATATATGCATTGCTCAGTTAAATAAGAATAAAAATAAATTCAAACTAATTCAGTTTTAAAAAGTTTTAACCACTTTCTGTTATGTTGTATTGATTTTTCCGCTCTCCAATCTACTTTTAATGGTACATCTAATGATATAAAATAAAACGTGATATTTTTCCGATGGAAGCTATGAGCCAGACAAGTCCAGATTCAATAACTCTATGGTCGTCGTAATTGTAGACAAGTTCGTATATGGAAACAGGATTAAAAAGTACCACGACAGGTGGTGCCTATATCTAATACATGAGCCACAGTAATATGTTAGATTTGACAAGGCTTACGTGGCTTTAGATTGGTTATAAATTATTGTAATCTTATTAAAGTTATATAGCAAGATTTATACTGCAATATTTTTTTTATAGAACAGGGGGCAAACGGGCAGGAGGCTCACCTGATGGTAAGTGATACCGCCGCCCATGGACACTCTCAATGCCAGAGGGCTCGCGAGTGCGTTGCCGGCCTTTTAAGAAGCTCTTTTGGTAAGCTCTTTTCTTGAAGGACCCTAAGTCGAATTGGTTCGGAAATATTTTAATAGTACTAAGGGGGCGTCCATAAATTACGTGAGGTGTTTTTTTAAATTTTCTGTGTCTCCCTGGTGAGATGTCGTGAGATTTTATTCAACCTCCTCCCCCATCCCCCAATCTCACGTGAGATTTTTCAAAATGTGGCTTTCTTACGTAAACGCGTTGGATTGTTATTGCAAAAAGAAAAATAAATTGCTTCGTGCTTTTATTTACGACTAAAACAAAATAAGTGAAATGTTGAGCATTATGGTATGGAGTTAGCGGGAAGTTACAGAGATGGCCTTTTGGGTCAACCGTTTTCCTATTTTTCTTTTTCAATCAGAAAAAAAATTGCGTGATATTTGCCGAGACCCCCTCCCCCCCTTAAACACCTCACGTAATTTATGGACGCCCCCTAACTTATACCCTAGGTACGTTTGGAAACTTGTTAAAAGTGATTTTGTGCATTATTTACTATCACTTGGAGCCTATCAACCCGAAAGTTGCTTTGCTAGTATTACAATTCGCTAGTATTGGATCCAGGATTACCACGTATTATTAGCGTTGACTCATTAGCCACGGAGGCGATGAGGCGTACTATTAAAGTTATAATATTTAATGTCAAAGGAAAATTTTAGCAAAGACTATGAATGGACAAATTGCTCATTAACTTTTATATAACTTGGTTCTGTCATTTCGTATCGCTTGACGTACATTATGCAAATATAGTCTTTGGTTTACCTATACTACTCTACTAAGGCGGTTGAGCGAAAGTTATTGTATCAAATAGCAAATCTGACCCTTAACCACCTAACCCATGTCCAATTCAAATATTGTATAAATAATAAATATTACAGTGTACTGAATAACTCATTTTAAGCTTAGCTTCCTCGACCACGGAGCGTAAGTCGCCGGGGAGGTAGGCCCACAAGCAATAAAAAAAACCTATACTAGCTAGACTTAAAAATACATAATATTATTGTCATTTACATATAATATTACAGATTTACAGCAAATAAAGCTCTTGTCGGTTACAATTATAGGCCTCAGATTACTGTATCTGCTCCGGGATATTTTTCTTTAGACAAGTAATAAATTTTCTGTGCCTGACACATGTTGTCAACATCTGAATTTAAAGAGAGCCCTTACGATGTTTTACTTCATATTACGAGCGTGTATGGGCACTTAGAAAAGTCATTCTTCAGACTCACCTTCCAGTCATTAGGCCAACTGCTCTTTGCCACTAAAAGAACAAGACAATCATAAATGTCTCACTTAAAAAGCTACAAAAACAAATTTGATAAATGAAACTAAAATATGTTATGGTCGTTGCAGTGAAAAGCAATATCGAAGTCATTAACATATGATAGATAAGACTTATTAGTTATTCAATACATCCAATACGCCACTTAATCCAACGATATTTTTATTGAGCATTTTCCACAGAGCACAATAGTTTAAAATACAGCCGCGTCTTGATTTCCGTCGTTTGATGTCATTAGATAAATGTGAATTGTATGTGGGTGTCTAGCACCTGCTCGCATATAACTCAGGGCTGTGCTAGAAAAGGTTGTATAAAAAATAGTGTCAGAAATCATGTTTTACTTTGATACAATTGTTGTTGTTATTTGAGCGTCTTTAGCGAGCCAATGTAGTAATTAGAGTGAACACTACATTCAAATAAAGAACAATAATTAAAATTCAATTCAATAATTGTAAATAAAACCTTGATTGATTTAATAAAGCCTTGTATCTTTAGGTAACTAAAAATTAAGGTCCACTACCTTCGTCGCATAAAATTTCGAATTAAGTGTGTTAAAAATCTTCCTTCTTCCTCTATATGAAATCAGTCGTTTGAGCATTATGAAAGATCTCAATTCATATTACAAGTTATTTACATAACTTAAATATTATAAATGATTTTTTAACATTTGAATTATAATCGACTTGTGTTCCACTTAAAAAACAATTCATTTGTTTTTTTAATTGGTACACAAGTCGGATTTAGTTATTTGTTTACAACATCATTTCTCATGCGGGGAATCGCGACTTAGGGGGGTTGATTAGTTTTAAAAGGGGGTCGCAGTCTGTTGAAAAATAATAATTACAAACTACATATAGGTACAAGTTAAAAATAGCACGCTATGTACATATTTATAATTTTACAGTGACGGGGTCGCAAGACTGTTTTACTTAAATTTTTGGTTTTTCGTGGGTCGCGAAATAAAAATGGTTGAGAAACGATAATTTACATCGTTTAACATGACTGGACAGGAATGAAAGCCGTTACCAAGAAGAATGTGGTACCTCCCTGAAACGTTTATACTACCACTATTCATCAATTAAATAATTATCTCAACAAATATCAAAGATTAGTTAATAATTCCCAATCCCATGGCATATGTACTACGATGTTGAGAACTGGCGGCAAATATAAATTTAGAACCATTATTTTTCATTACTGACGTTCAAAGGTGTACATTGTACGTGTATGAATAAATTACATTTTGATTGGATTTTTTGATCTGACCTGGTTTTTCATTTCCCAAACTAGAATTCTCTGAATATTACCAAAATTTTATCTTAAGATGTGGCCATGACAACTAAGTTTTGATAAACAAGCTCCATGATTTGGCACATTTTAATAAAATATGATTTAAAAAAATATTATCTATTTCTCACCTTAACCTTGCTATACTGACAAACGCGACTATAGTGTATAGTGACGCAATCTGATTGAAGCTTTGTAGCAAGATAATAAGGGTTAGACTGTGTAGTTTCCGATTTTTTTATAATATTATAGTAATTTATGCAACTGTCATATAATAAAACATGAGTGTAGTTCAAAATAAGATTACATGAGTGTTTTAATACCTAATTATATGCATTGCATACACTACTTTATTTAATCTCAATCTCATGGCTATAGGTTTCCAAGTCATAAAATCTTGGTAACATTTGTCGTACACTTTTCTTGATTTTTCTGGCAAAAGACTCTTCGTCGAGTTAAATTTTCATCGGTATCGTCGGTGTTGCTTGACACTTTTGCTACTAAAGTTTTATCCAATAAAATATTACTGAAATTCATATGTACGAAATAACGCCAATGGAAAAAGTCTGTTATTGGTCTATTGGCTCGGAACCAGCGATTTGCGCGCGCTCACCACAGGTTATGTGTACTTAAATTAAATTGAAACCTCCTTGGGGACACATTGTACTTTAATAATTAAAACAATATTTTAAAGCATTGTTTTGTTAGGAGAATAATGCTTTAATTTAATTTTCTTAAAGAAGTATGTATATAAATTATGCCAATAAATGTATTTCATTTCATAATTACAATATTACCGAATGAGATTATATAAAAATATATTTAAAACGGTAAATCATTTATTTAATAGCAACTAAGTCACGTCACCGTTACAAAACATGACAGTAATATTCCTCACACTAACATGTTAAATATATAATACCATCGTAATGTATTTAGAATGTCGAGAAGTCACCATGAGATCCATTCTGCATTTAGTGTTCTGCTTTGTTACAAACTTAGAAGTGATCAATATCGGAATAAAAATAAAAATAGATTAACACAACGGTTATTTATGGAATATATACGGTATAAATTTGCCTGAAATAAAATTTAAATAACGAAACTCGACATTCGTGTTTTAATAATACTTTTTTTTTAGTTTAAAATTAAGCTGTGATAAAATTATTAACTTACTTTGACTGAGCCAGCCCTGTACCAAGTAGTTTGTAATAATTACAGAATGAAGTCTCTAACACGATTCTAATAGGAAACGCCTCGGAATGGCCGCACGCCATCTGCTGTGTTGCTCCAATCACAACTATGCACCTTTCCAACGTTACAGTACCTACAATTTCATTCATTTTTCTATTAATTTATGCAATGACTCAGAGATTTTAGTAATCAATGAATGGTGGCAATTTGTAAAGATCCATACCTCCAACGGGCTGATACGTTTCCGTCTTTGGTTGATTTAGAATTATACGAAATGTTTTTGGTATTAGACAAACCATTTTTTAAGTGGTAACTCTTTGAAAGAACTAGGACAAATAAAGAGGTAGGTATAAAGCAAGCAAAAGCTACTATTTACTTCAGAAATGATGAGAAACTATCTATGTATAATTGTATAGGAATCAAATGTTTCTGTAAATGAATATTGCTGTGGCTTTTAGATCTGTCAATTTTCTTATTTATTGTATAGTGGGTGGGTGCTAACGAAGTAGGTTTTTCTAATAAATTAAAGCACGTTTTGTTTGCCCCACACTTTATCAGCGCTAGGTTAGTCTACTAATTTACATAAATTATTTCTTATATATGTATAATGTTTAATGTGCGCTATATGATTTAGGAAAGTAATTCAATTTCGGGTTTTAAGACCCGCTGGTTTTATCAAGATATTTAAACATATATAGATGCACAGTCGGGGTGCCTCCATCTATCACACTTGGTTAACGCTAGTTCACCTCCGATTATAGTCTTCCTTTTTTATGAATCGTACGTACGGACGTACGTTTTGTGTGTGCAAATTGTGCTTTTATACCGCACCGGCTCCAAGTCTTCGTCAACTTCTGTCTTCGCCGTATTCTGGGTATCTACTGGCCCTTGAAAATATAATAAACTTTGAAAGCGCTGCGAGAAACACCGATAAGCCAGCGGATCCAGCGACACAAGTAGAATTGGATAGGCCATAAACTCCGAAGAGATTCCAATTATATCCCAAAGCAAATACCCAAAGCAGAAGTTTGGCTGTTCCAAGCAAACCGGGCGTCGTACAGAAAGACTTGGAGCGAGGCGAATGCGATAGAGACTTACTGTGGACGGCCTCTGCCCCATCTAGGGGTTATATGACATTAAGTCAAGGCAAGTAAGTCAAACCATATAAAACAGACAGCAGTGTCGGCCAAGTGGCTTGAAAGCGTGACTCACGTACCTGAGGTCGTAAGTGTAGACCCCTGGCTGCACACTGCAATTGATTTTTCTATGTGCGCGTTTAACGCGTGTAAGATATAGATGAATATCGTGATTAAACTAGCTTTCCTTAAACTAAAAAGATGACGGCGTGAGACAGGTACCGAAGGTGATCACCTTCTTGCCTATTTAAAATAACCACGAGACAGATAAAGAAATCTGAGGCAAGGGTTGTAGCGAGATTTTAAACGATATAAAATTAAGGGCATTATTAAAGATGGGGCCGCAGAGCAGACAGAAAATAATAAACGGCACAAATATAAGAGTCTTTCCTCCAATTTCGATTTTATTCCCTTTGGAGTAGAGACTCTTGGGTCGTGGGGTTCAAGTGCACAGGCGCTTATTAAAGATTTAATTTGGCGCCTAGTAGATAGTACCGGTGTACCTAGAGCTGGCACTTTCCTGGCTCAACGAATAAGTATCGCAATACAGCGAGGAAATGCTGTCAGCGTTAAAGGTACACTGCCACAGGGACCAAACTTTTTAAATTTGTTTTGATTTTCTTTCTAATTATTTATATTACTACTTTGTAGGTTGGGAAAATTGTAAATACTGTATACTTGATTATAAAAATAAAATATATTTATAATAAATAGGGCATTATTTAATTATCTTTTACAGAAAGTAAACAAAAAGATGAAAGAGCTTAAGATGCGATCAAAGTTAGATATGCAAGAGGCCACCTGTGCAAACGTAGGTTACTCTGTGTTCGTAGTCAATATTGACATAGATCGAGATACTCATCTGTGGAACAACAATATTATTTTAAAGAGGTAAAAAGTTTTTATGAAATTTAAACATAGACTTAAACCAAGATATTAAATGGTGTACAAGGTTGTTGCGCTCTTCCTCTGACCTAAGGGGATTATCCTTGACCAGTGTAACAATTGACCGCTCCAATGGCCTTAGTTGCTAAGGCCGAAGAAGTTGTATATATTTGCTAGCGTGATTCGGGATATGACTTTATCGTACTGGTACTGGTATGCGAGAAGAAGAAAATCAGCTCAGAAGCAAAAAAAAAAAATGATGTTACTTTTTTAAAAATATTTTTGAAATGATTCACACAGTCTGGGGTACAAAATCAATTGGGAAAGTCTGAAGACAATTTCGACAAGCTTTTATATTTTTTGTATAGTTAAAACGCACATAAATATATGGGAGCGTTCAAGTATTACGTAACGAATTTTAGGGGGGGTCACGAAACGTTTTACTATCCTTGGGTACAGAAAAACGTTACAGCGCGTTACATGGGGGGGGGGTCAATAATCTCCAGAAACTGCGTGACGTAATACTTGAACGCTCCCTATATGCCTTATATTTTATGTAACGTGGTTTTATTTATTTTTTATATGTATGTTTTTGTATAAGGTAGTAAAGTATAAATAAATAAATTGTGTGTGACTTGCTAACCTATACCCCGCGATTCATCCCGTTATTAAACTGCTTAACCACGAGGTATATAGTATATTTATTTATTATTTTATTTATTAACACTTCGTTGCATACATAAATATAATACCTAGACATAATTAAATGAAAAGGAGGGCAACTGGTGGCCTTATCGCTTTCGGGCGATCTCTTCCTGGCAATCAATAATAATAAACCAAAGTATATATATAGTATTTACGAAGTTTAAACGTTCATAAAAATAATTGAACAATGTCAACCTAACTAAAATATGGTAAAATTTTAATTTTAATGCTTATATTTACGGACGCTTGTTAATTAGGAGCATTTTTCAGATTACGTAATAACAAATTAATACGTAGATATGGTAACAGAAAAATGTTGATAACCAAATATCAGCTATAACGTTTAGTCATAATGAGTTAGCAAATATCAATTTAAGATTAAAGATATTATTATTTAAAAAGATAAATGAGTTGTTGTTGTCACGCTGACAAAAACTATTCGTTGTTAAATATATTAGGTTAATTAACACAACAAATTCGTTCATGATTTTAAGAGCTAAACTTAAGTTTTAACCCACAATCACCTCACACTATTAAATACTTAGACAATATTTCAGTAAAGATTGATAATGATATGATATGATTGTATAGATATACAGCCTAAAATGGAGAACGTGTATTTATTATATTGTATGTTGTATTTTTTATTTTTATAGGCCGTGATTACGTCACTTTAAAATGTTTAGTGTTAATTTTACATTTTTGTCTGTATAAAAATAATTAATTGTTGAATGATCTTACTTAGACAACATCCAGCTTATCAATCCTTATTCTATAATCGAGGTGGAAATGCAATACGTATGCCGCCAAATGTAGCAGAGGTATGAAGACCCGACTCATATCAGAATCTCTGCTGCTTTGAATCTGGGTGAGATTTACCCACTGAACTAGCTCTGATGGTTCCTAAAAGCTCTGGAATCGCTCTATCACTCCGGGGCTTATTAAACCTAGATCTGTCAAACTTCAATACGTATGCCAAAATTTATTGATAGATAACTTGGTTCAGGACGGTCAGAGCCTATCTGCCTTTCGATTCTATAACTCACTTTTCGAACTTACACAGCGGTTTTCGCATCGGCGGTCGCTCTCAAATCAGTCTGAATCTTCATCTTATTGACTGTACTTTTAATATGTTTATACTGGGATTCCTTGCAAAAGCTAACAAAGTTCCGAAGACGCTAAATCTCAGTGTGAGGCGGAGGGCACGTCTTCAAATAATTGGTCAATCTTCGCAAATGCAAACTCCATTAGAGATCACTTGTTTGCTTACGACAGGAGATATTGGACTAATGTTTCATTTACACACTCCAAATGTGTTACTGAAAAATAAAAGTAACTTTCAGTCAGCGCAATATCAAAAATAAGCAATCAAACATTTGTTTATATTTAAATTAATATATTGTAAGCAGTAAATAAAATTGTTGTAATCATGTTTCAGAACTTAGCGGATAATAATCTTTTAACACTTAACGACTCATTAACTACTAATCTCATAATTAAAAAAAAACAAAAATTTAAATCATTGAACTTAATTGTTAACCAAAAAAGTTGTTCAAGTAGAAAACTTGTATTTATTATAAAATAATTTTAAAAAATGCTTAAAACAATATCATTTTTTATAATTATTTGATTTAGTAATTGATCAATTAATCATCATCTTCTTCCTCTTCTGATTCGATTCCATCCTCATACGCAATCTGTAACAAGAAATCATTAAAATGTTTAAAAATATTTTTTTACGTGTTTTTTAATTATTGGAGAAAAGGCTTCATCTTCATTAGCTTTCGGCAAACCAGCACCTGCAAACCATATCATTTCGAACATTCCGTCGACTTTTACATCCATAGTCCGTTGGTAAAAGATTAGTAATTTTTGCGTTATGGGCTCTACTCCATAAGCATGCAATGAATCTTGTGCGTATCACTTGCTGGAGTAACTCTGATTGATAAGGTGGCAAGTTGCACGCATCGTAATTCCGGATACTCAAGGAAAATGGTTGTGATTTGTCTTTCACCTTGTAGGTCTTATTGAAGATGGCAATCCTTACTTGATTGACATCGTCTAACTTTTTCAACCCATACAAGTGGTAAGTAAAAGACTGTATGGTGAAGAATAACTGAAGAAATAAAGAATCCTGCACATTATGCTCCGTTGATCCCAAATCCAGAAATGCTTTTTAGAAAATTTATGAATTTATCAGAAATTGCAAAGTTTTTTTATGTCTTGCGACTTCGAAATTTTCGTTTTTTTTTGTAGAGAGCGGATGTCGATGTGCATTGCCAACTCCAAGATCCATCCAGACTTCTACTGATGTTTGTAGGTGTTTCATATTCACTAACACGATGACCATTATATCAAAAGTTCTGATAGTAATAGTAGAATGTTCATTTTATTGGCAAGCAATAAATGCTATCTTCTTATCCGCTTCTTCGTGATCAGGGCACGATAACTCATAATTAATGAGGCGTGTCACTTTATTATCAGTAACAAAACATTCATACCACAAATCATGTATTATGTAAATTTCCTTACTGCCGATAATCGTTGCTATCTCCTGATCAGCCCATCGATCGATCAAAAACTTGGCAATAACTTTATATTTTTCAAGTCTTTCGTAAAATCTGCTGTTCTTGTGTGTTGAGGACCGGAAATGTGGAATTCCTTGTCGTGTACGGTACCTCGAAGATAAAGAGATGAGAATGTTAATAATCTTTGATACACCTTCTGCTGTGAATCAAATACAATGGCAACTCTACTAGCAGCGTTATTGACAAGCCATTGCAATAACTTTTTTGACGGGGCATTTTTTTGAAAGTATTTAAAAAGAAGCCATCAACACGGGATGGCAGTTGGTATATTACTTCGACTTGTTTCTCTAATGAATTAGTACTGACTTAGCAGTCTTGTTTAAAGAACCATCTAAATGGCATAGCGATAACGGCATTGAAGTTATGGGAAAACAAAGGACTTTATTCAAGTCTATACTCGTGTCAAGAGATATAGCTAATAACCGACCAAATAATACTCGCTGCTATTTATCTTCCACCAAATTTCATTTTTCTTTTCTTTTTCTTTTTTTTTTTTATAGAACGGGGGGCAAACGGGCAGGAGGCTCACCTGATGTAAAGTGATACCGCCGCCCATGGACACTCTCAATGCCAGAGGGCTCGCGAGTGCGTTGCCGGCCTTTTAAGAATTGGTACGCTCTTTTCTTGAAGGACCCTAAGTCGAATTGGTTCGGAAATACTTCAGTGGGCAGCTGGTTCCACATAGTGGTGGTGCGCGGCAAAAACTGCCTTGAAAAACGCTCAGTTGTGGAACGGCGGACGTCGAGGTGATACGGGTGGAATTTCGTATTCTGCCTCGACGTCCGATGATGAAACTCAGCTGCAGGTATTAATCCGAACAACTCCTCTGAACACTCTCCATGGTAAATGCGGTAGAAGATGCAGAGTGACCCCACATCTCTACGCAACGCCAAAGGATCAAGCCGATCGGAGAGGGATTGGTCGTCGACGATTCGAACCGCTCTGCGTTGTATACGGTCAAGTGGAAGGAGCTGGTACTGGGGAGCCCCCGCCCAGAGGTGAGAGCAGTACTCCATGTGGGGCCGAATTTGCGCTTTATATAGTTGCATGCGGTGGCCCGGAGTGAAGTACTGCCTCGCCTTGCTGAGCACACCAAGCTTTTTGGAGGCTAATTTAGCCTTTCCCTCCAAGTGACCGCGAAACTGAACGTCGTTCGATATGTCAACGCCAAGTATTCCAATGCTGGCTGTGGCTTTAAGAAGAGTGTTTTCGAAAAGAGGAGTAGCGACAAAGGGTATTTTTTTAGCGAAAAACGCGCAAACTTGTGTCTTCTTGGGGTTAAATTGGACTAGGTTTTGTCTGCCCCAGTCTGAGACTCCACGTAGTAGAGTTTCGACTTCAGACACAAGTTTGTTCCGGTACTCATCAACAACTGCCCGAGAAATACCTGCCCGGCCAGTGTAAAGAATATCCCCAGTGCTGTCATCCGCATAGCAATGAATGTTGCTAAGTTGCAACATATCATTGATATGCAGAAGAAATAGGGTCGGGGATAGAACACAGCCTTGTGGGACCCCAGCGTTTACGGGTTTAAGGTCGGAACATGCTCCGTCGATGACGACCTTGATGCTCCGATCGGCCAGAAAGCTGGAGATCCAATCGCATAATTTCTCGGGAAGCCCATAGGCTGGAAGCTTCGTGAGCAGTGCTCTATGCCACACCCGATCGAAGGCTTTCGCTATGTCCAAACTTACCGCCAGCGCCTCCCCCTTGGACTCAATTGCCTCTGCCCACCTATGGGTAAGGTATACAAGGAGGTCACCAGCTGAGCGACCACGACGAATTTTCTTCTTGAGGCTTGCAAAAGTCAGCGCCGTATTTTTTTTTATGGCCGATGAAACCTGTCTACATTTAAATTGCATTCCTTTCTGTCTGATCCTTTATCATTGGCGGGCGGCCATATATATGGCTGATATTTGGTGGAGGTACTTAACCGGGTACATGGTATGCCCCTGTATATTAATCTGCCACGCTTTAGTAAATCCCAAAATCCTCGCTCCCCTACTATTAGAAAGTAGCCGTGAACTGTCTGAGCCTTGTTTGAGCTATATAGCCTCCATAAATGGACACACAAAAATATTTAAGTTTGATCCAGCAGTTTCCAAAATTTGTGAAGTTTATTGGCAGACTGCTAAAATACGGAAAGTCGCATATCTCGGACACGTTTTTCGTCATCATCGAGACGACTTGCAGCTTATAAAGATGGGCAAATATCAAGGCAGATATTTAGAGACAGGCTGGTAGAACGAAGGAGTCGTGGTTGTGGAACGTACGGGAGTGGACCGTCGTCACATCCGGGAGGAGCTGTTAACACTAGCGCAATTACCCGGTAATTTAAGTTGTTACCAACCAACCTTTAGTAATAAAGTGGCACCTGAAGAAGAGAAGATAAATTTGTGCAAACAAACTCTTTAGATGCCTTCGTCTTAAGCCACAATATGGCTGGTTATGACTGCTGATAAACCACGTCATTCACTAGTAGTATTTAAATCCTTCGGGTATTAGTAATATATATATCAATACAAACTGTATGTCGCATTGGTTTAGGTACTTTCACTTTAATATGGAATTCTGCACCCGTACTGTGTAACTGCCGATAGCGACACCGACAACTATTCCGATCTCAATAATGAGTTTTTGTAATGCGCGATCTCAAGGTGACTTTACGCTACAGATATTCAAACGATATAGAAAGTCCATACAAAACGTATCGATAAGAGTATGGACGCAGTTCCTAAAAGTACTTTAAACAAACTCTAAAGAGCTGCTGTTTAAACCTCAATATGTGTGGTTAGCTTTGCTATCACTATTGGGAGTTAGAATACCGACGAGTATAGCACTACCTCAAGGGCACCGGCAACGCACTTGGAAATCTCCTGGTGTCGCATTATCAGGGCGGCGATAATCCCTTAAATATTAGTGAACCGCCTGCTCTTTTGTCTACTGCCTTGAAAGTCAAATTTCAAGTTGATACAAATTAAAAACTATGATCGATGAAACCAAATTCGTCGTGAAATATTTGTGTCCTGATTAGCATGCCATATATAACACGAAATATCTGTGATATCTAGATTTTAATACAAATAAATATATTGAGATATTACGCAATTCGCACATAAAAATGTGTTCCTATCTAATTTTATAATTAAAACAAGCAAAGCATGTAAATCTTTGTTTTCCCGACTAGCAGCCTGGCCGGCTTCACAGGGCATATCTTTATATATATAATTCTTCTGTGAGTGTGTATGTCACTGAACTTCTCTCAAACGACTGGACCGATTTTGATGAAATTTTTTGTGTGTGTTCAAGGGGATCTGGGAATGGTTTAGATTCACAAATCAGCCCGGCAGGTGGCGCTGCAGTCGGTACTTTCATACTTTAATATCCTAATAGCTTGAAATATCATGCAGGACAACGTCTGTGAGGTCCACTAGTCCACTTATAAAATATTTTGTAAATAAATATATTACTCAGGAATAATGTACCATTATAATGGCGAAATACGTTTTACATATTCATTGATATACGAAAATACAATATCATATTAATATCTATGTTATAGATAAAAAGATAAACCATAATAGATATAAACGGTTTTCTATATCCCAAGATAAGCTGCTTGGAATATGACTGACAATAGACACTAAGTTGAACGCGAGTGACAATTTACACTGAACATCGTTTATTATTAAAAATATATGGTTTAGCATAGCAACGGAAAAATATATAATCTACATCTAAAATAACTTTTAGCAATGCCAAGAAATGGGAAAAGAAAGAAGAACTTCGTAACACTGAAAATATTTTCCATAACGTAGTATTGTGCTTACTCTTATCCCTTTATATTAATAATAAATAAATATATTATCTTCTGTGGAAGATTTAAGGTAAAAGTCGTTGAAGCTAAACGTTCACCCATGGGCTCATGTTACATCTCGATAGCATATTGATATGACAAGATATGGCGAAAATTTTATTACTAATGAATTTGTTATATATAAATTAAGACTTACGTTGCTTCGTCTGCAATCTAATTGTAATAAATAATTAGTAATTCTACTCAGTCATAGATTTCAATTAAAATCCCAAGTTAAACGTTTGACTGACTTCGTTTTATCTTCTTCGTAATACGTCACAAATCAAGAAGACCCTATAATTAGATGGATGTAAAAAGTGCCCATGCCTAGAGCGATACGAACACCGATTAGTGTCATTATAAAAATCGGCAAATGGTCAAAAACAAGCGAAAACATACAAAAAACACCTGCAGGACGGTTCGTCCATTGTTTTGAAATAAACGAAATTAGACAACAAAGACGGACACGGTCGACGATGTCTTTCATTTTTTATTGATACACTTGTTATTTAAAGAGGATATAATAATTACAGCATATAAAGTATTATTTTACATCTTATTGAATACTTTAAATGGAATAGGGCAACATGTTTTAAATTAAAAATTAATTCCATAGTACACAGCATTGTACCACTACTAAAACTAAGCCACAGAGACGATTTTATTGTATTGCTAAAGTTATTATATAGAGCAGTGTTGGCCTAGTGGCTTCAGCGTGCGACTCTCATACCTGAGGTCGTAGGTTCGATCCCCGGCAGTGTACCAATGGACTTTATTTCTATGTGCGTATTAACATTTGCTTGAACGGAGAAAGAAAACTTCGTGAGGACACCGACATGTCTTAGACCCAAAAAGCCGACGGCGTGTGTAAGGCACTGCCCTGCGATTCTGTAACTCACTTCACGAACTCACACAGCGGTTTTCGCATCGGCGGTCTCTCTCAAATCAGTCGTGAAGCAGTCATTTTATGATTTGGCATTCTGATAAACAATAAAGTACAAGCTCCCACCTTTTCAGAATGCCAAATCATAAAATGACTGCTTCACGACTGATTTGAGAGCGACCGCCGATGCGAAAACCGCTGCGTGAGTTCGTGAAGTGAGTTACAGAATCGCAGGGCTGAAGGCTGATCACCTACTTGCCTATTAGATTTAAAAATGATCATGAAACAGATTCAGAAATCTAAGGCCAAGTCCTAAAGAGATCGTAGTGCCACTGATTTATTATTTTTTAAAGTTATTATATTACGTTACATTAGTTCTGTTAGTCTATTAAAATATTAAGGATCATAACCATAAATATTTACGACTAAAAATTAATTACTTACCTGAATAATTACCGTTATGACTTAATAATGTCATAATTGCGATTAAAATGATTTAAGTATTAACGAGAAGTTTTTATTCATTTTAATACATAAAACATTACAAAACATTTCCAATTCAATTGTACAGATGTTTTAAGTTTTTATTTAAACGATAAAACAAATTCTATAAAATAAAGTAGTTTGTGATATCACCAAATCTAATAGGAAGTAACAAGTTATATGTTATCTTTCGATACGGCGCTTTGAATGAAAATAAGAATTTAAGTAGATATTTTATTATTACAATTTATTTACAAACCATTTAGTACTTTAAAAAGTGCTCATAATTGACAAAATCAGTACCCTATGACTATACCTTATTATTAAAATCATTGTCCATAAATATTACGTTAAACTGTCGGGTACAGGAGTATATTTCAAGCCAGAATCATTTAGTGGGGCCACCACCCATGAATCTTCTGGAATAAGACCAGATTTTAACAACTTGACCGCGGCTGCGACATTCGCACCACTAGTGTAGCCAACATATAAACCCTCTTTTTCGCCAATAAGCTTCCGGTACTCCACCGCTTCTTCATCAGTCACACTCAGAGTTCCGTCCATTGTTTCAAACTTGAACAAGTTTGGGATGCACCCATAACCAGAACCTTGTAGCAAATGCAATGGTTTCGTGATCGGGCTCCCCTTAATAGGCTGCGATCCTTCAGGTTCCACGACAAAGCACTTGATGTTCGGGTTCTTCTCCTTCAAATACCTCGATGTACCGGCGAAGGTACCGGCCGTTCCAACCGTGGCGATGAAGGCATCGATATGGTGGCCACTCTGTCTCCAAATCTCAGGACCTGTTGTAAGGTAGTGGGAGTTTGCATTATCTTCATTGTTGAATTGGTTAACATAGTACGCACCGATCTCTTCTGCTATTTTTAAGCCTTCGTCTTCAGCAGCTTTGACGTCATTGATGGTAACATTACCATAGGTACCCTCCACCTGAGGTATCCTAATACATTTAGCGCCGAGAGCTTCCATGTGAATAGCTCGCTGCACACTGTTACCTTTCGACATAGTTACGGTGAGTGGGTGACCGTAAATAGCACACACGATTGCGAGACCACATCCTTGATTTCCGGAGGTCACTTCTAACACAGGTTGTCCAGGTTTAAGCAGGCCTTTGGCACGAGCTTCTTGAATCATGTGCAAAGCGGATCTGCATTTAATCGACGCTCCAGGATTATTGAATTCACATTTTACTAAAATTCGTCCTGGTCCGGGATGCAGGCGATCGAGGGCGAGTAGAGGTGTCTCTCCGATGAGGTCCAGTGCGGACGTCTTGATTTCGTTAGGGACTCCGTTCACTTTAGCCATTTCGATATTTTATTTATCTTGTCTATTCTGTATTGTGACCCAATCAATACTGAATAATGTTACCGTTCTCAGCCCGCTTTAAGTGCTCGATTGTCGTGCGTTCGTGTGACGTTTCGCGAGCCGATAGCTTCGGATGGGTTGCAAAGGCACGTGGAGAAGTGTTAATGAAAACATAAATGGAACAACTAACAATGCAGTCAATGTTGAGATAAGCAGATGCAAACATAATCGATAACAATAACGATATTGTTACCAACTGGTCATATAATGGTCAGTAGCGGAATTTTATCAACATCTTTTACAATAATAGTTCTTTAGTCTTAATTAAATTAGGTCACGAAAGTTTTAATATTTTAAAATTATAAATTTTGGTGTATATATTTAAATTCGTTATAAATTTTTTGTGGTAGGATACCAATTTAATACACAAAATAATCAGGAATTTTTATAGCAGACGCTTACGATGAACAAGAAAAAATAATTTGTAGTCTTAATCGATACAATTAAATATTTAATGCAAATGAGATATGACATAAGTTTTTGGAGCTAATCATATCAGGAAGAATTATGTACGTATGATTATTTTATCAATTTAGACGTAATATATTTTAAATGCGTAGTTACTTCAGGCACCTTCAGGTGTCAATCTACACACCATATAAGTATGGAAAACATAGAACAAACATTAAATTTAAATTGTAAATTGTGCTATGGAAAATTTTGTTAAACAATGTACGAAACAGCATTAAAAAACAGAATATTAAATCTATTTCTAATGCGTTTCTAATTCTGAGAAATAAAAAAAATTGCAGATTTCGTTCCAAAACTTAAAAAATTTCTGTGACATTGAAGTAGATAGATATAACAA
The DNA here is from genome assembly GCF_905475465.1 of Pieris napi. Lineage (NCBI taxonomy): Eukaryota > Metazoa > Arthropoda > Insecta > Lepidoptera > Pieridae > Pieris > Pieris napi. Next base: position 3,969,236 of record NC_062237.1, on the reverse strand, counting down.
TTATAATATAATTTTAATGTATATATAAATTAATTAATAACAGAAAACAATAATTAACCTTAACATATAATAAATAAAATATATTATTTTTATATTATCATATTTATAACAATTTATAATAAATATGATATTGAAAGGAACATGATCCATACTGATTTTTTATGATTTTGTGAGATTACCATAAAGGCCTGTGAAACGATTTAGTTGAGGTCCAGATGATTCCACTCATCAGTCAAATGTTCTGCATACTACTCTACATCTATAAACAAACGAACAGCTGCGAACATTTTACGCTGATAAAAAAATTATTTACCTACCTTTACATACTTTCAATAATAATATTTAAAGATGGATAAATAGAAAACTAAAATACATTTAGCAAGTTTGCTCCCTGTGGCCTTTAATGCTAAATGTTAATATTTCTGGATATATGCGAATTTAGAGTTGTATAATATTATTAAAATAACAAAATGATTGATATTGTTAAGATAAAGTTATGTAAAATATCACTCAAATTTGATATTCAGGTATTTATCTAACTGATAATATATATATACTGATAATATTGCTTCGAGCTAATAGAAATATTAAATGATATTAAACCAAATTTCGTCTGGACCTTCATCTGCTTGTACTTATAAAGATATGATTTTGTTGGATTAACAAATATGTGTGTTAAACAATATCAAATATTAACAATGGTATGTAACCTTAATAAAAAAATAAATAAAACGAAAACGAATTTCCGTATAGATATCGTTTTAAAATACTATACTTATTTTGGTTATTGTTTCCTGTCACATATTAAAACGAATAAATGGCGCCAAAAATGCCACAGATTGTAAAAAAAAAACTAATTGACTAGATTTTCCGATAGTTCAACATTATGTAGAAATTCATCTTTCGCAAATCCTTACGTTATTTCTAATTAAGTCGGATTGTATTTTAAAATTAAAAGGCATTAGCTTATTAATATATTCTTCCATCTTTGAACTCAGGAACCTTGACTATCTAACCATAAACGATCATGGGGAACAAAAAAATATTTGACTACGTGTGATGAATTGAATTTATCTTTATAAATATTCAGATAATAATCCAGTATCTACGTGTTGACCTTATGTCACAACAATTATGTAATATGAACTAGCTGTTTACTGCAGCTTCACTTCTGTTAAAGTATGTATTGTCTTTGGTCTTAATAATAGAGATTTATTTTGACTTAAAGATCCGGCCGAAGTTACCAGGCCACAAGGACAAGTTAATTTAAGTACTAACGTCAAAAATTAAGGGCTTACGGCTACAAAATATAATAAAAAATACATATTTAAATTTTCAACTACCCTTTTATCTAAGGGATAAGCCTGGGCTGTTTGGCAGTATGAAAAATAAGGTGTTTTATAAGAGTAATCTGTATTAAAGAAATCTCTAAAAAGTTATGTAAGTAGTAATGTTACTTATAAATAATCATTTTTCACAACATAACATGCCTATATATTGATTTTTATACATCATTCACGAAACAAAACAGTCAGATTAGTCGAATCGACGATGACGTAGCATGCTTGTAAACAAAACGCCTCCTTTCTAATTCCTCTACTTCTCTCAAATGTTGGAATTTAATTAGAGTGGAGACTGTTTTTGATGGAATGATAAATATGTATTTGTGTAATTTAAGAATTATAATGAACAAGTAAAACTTGACGTTGGTTTACGTGTTTTCAGGTATAGTAGGGACTAAACCCCCAAGTCAGGATGCCTTAACAGTAGTGTATGTAGAAGAAAAATTAAATTTGTATGGAAATTTGTCCGTCATGTTCATACATGTCTAAGCCCCCTGGTGCTACGTAATTTTACCTAGAGAAACGTTTTGGCGGGTTCTTGAAATATGTTTCGTTTGAATTTTAATGCTAATCTTAACAAAATTACAATAGAATATAGGTTATTTAACCATTTATTCTATAGTCACTAATAGAGAATAATCTATAATGGTTTTAAAAATCTTGTCTTCGCTTTCTAGGCTTCGGGACTGACGCATTTAATAGTATAATAATTACAGTAGAACCTCGTTAAGTCGAACCTCGATAAGTCAAAAACCTCCAAATCTCGAAAAAATGTTTCGTTCCCTTCCCTTAAAACACCAAAACCTCCATTACTTGAAATCTTGACCCTCTGTTAATCGAAATAATCACCGAGTCCCTCCAAGCCATTTTGGTACATATTTTCCCTCTATAACTCGAAAAATTAAATTTGACCTCTGTATCTCGAACATAGGAACGTTTTATTTTACAAGCTTTACAACTTGGTCATTTGGAATTTATTACATATCTCTATTGTTCGAACAAAAATAAGTTACCGACTTTAAGAACTTGCCGACAATGTGAGTACACTATTGTTTCTTAGAAAACATTTTAGGAGTATACAATAATAAATTTATGACTCATGGAAACACGTGTTTGCTTGCTTTGTGTCAGGTGTTCAATTTTGAATACTCAAAATTTATAAGAATAAACCTCAAACTCTTTATGTCGAATCAAAATCCGCCTAAGTCGAAATCCTCCATAAGTTGAAAACTCTATAACTCGAATTTTTTGGCGTCTCCCTTGATGTTCGACTTATAGAGGTTCTACTGTACTTAGTTTGACAAAGTATTAGACGATGACAAATGATGTAATACATCTATATTTGCATGAAAGTATTTGGTTTTACACGCTACAACCACGAAGCCGTATTTTTTTCCAAAAGAGGTTTCATAAACATTGATACGTACGTTTTTCTTGACAGTGCAAAAATAATTTATAAATAAAATATATAAAAACAAATTTTCATATGATTACCATAACTATTTTAATAATACATGTTTACTTAAAAAATGTACACACAAAACGCTAATTCATCGTGATTCGGGATTTTTTTATTTATTTTAATTGTGTTGATTTAATGTGGTTGGTTTGCAATAACTTTATTACCAAAAGTAGCTTGTTTTGTGGTGCCTACTACGTTCATTTACGTCATGGGTAAAAACTAGAATGTGAAATTATTTGTAATACAGGGTAAACCGCGTTAATCAGAGTCAAATTTGAAAGTCCCTCTCTATGTAAAACAAGTGAATGTCAGAGGGAAATAATAAACTTTAAACCTACTATGTTATTTAATTATGAATTCAAAATTATATAATTATCAATTTATTACGTCTTACACTTACTAATTTACGCGTTCTTATTTCATCCAGCAAATCAATGACAAAAGCAAAATTTTAAACATTCATTGGTAAACCCCAATTTTAATGAAATAAATGATTTAAAAATTTATATGCGTACTAACAACTTTCGCTTCTTCATCTCATTCATCTAACAAACTAAAATCTAAATAAGTAGGAACTCCGTTGTTCCAGAATTTCGACTACATAATATACTTCAGACGTCATCCTAAGTCGGAACCGTTTTGGCGTCCAGAACAATTACAATAGTAGTAGGAATGAACCTTTCACCCTTAAAAGCTTTTAAAAATCGCTAACACAATCATTAATCGCATTATGAGCATATCAAACATGCAAATTACGTATCATGTTTGCGCCAAATGGCAAACATGGCTGTGCAAATAGCTGTCAGTTGTCACCCCTCACAAGCCGTAACAAGTGGCAATTTCGTTTAACAATGCAATTTGTGAACAGAAAAATGGACTCAGCACTTATTGCATTAAAAACTATATTTAAATGCATAGAATGAACTCTATTTCTATATTAATAAAGGTGATAGGAGTTTTTTCGAATAGGTCCGTATGTCGTCTAAGGCACATGTCAACATTGGTCTATTGTTAACAAATAAAAGTACAATTGCGTACAATGCTAGTCATCATTATAGTATGAATGGTGCCAAATGTCAGCAATTTGATAATTGATGTAAAAAATACGTGGAAATAACTTTTCAATGATGGTTCATAATTGCGAGTATTTTTATTAAGTGTTAATTATTTACATCCTTAAACGGTACTCCTGTTGGTGCATGGGACGTATTTACTCATCATTTTGCTTATACAACGTATTTTCCATTTTTTATAGGAATACAATATTACTGATATTTTTTATAGGAATATTATAGTTGAGCAGTGTGGCTTCAGCGTGCGAGCTCATACCTGAGGTCTTAGGTTCGATCCCCGGCTGTGCACCAATGGACTTTCTTTCTATGTGCGCATTTAACATTTGCTCGAACGGTGAAGGAAAACATCGTGTTACAACAATTGTTAAAAATGAGATCTTGATTTTTTTTAAATATGCCATACGGCTACCAACACAAATACGTAGTATAAAAAAGTATATTAGCAGATTGGAAAACCTCAAATTCCCCACTTTGACAGGTTCAGTTAAGTGGTGAAATCTAATAACATTTAGGTATTTATTTATTTTTTATATCTGTAAGACAAAAAAAATTGGAACAAATATGCCGCCCCCTCAAATCCGCCGCCCTAGGCTCAAGCCTACTCAGCCTGCTGGTAAATAACATCCGCCACTGTCAAGACCTAAAGAGGTTGTAGCGCTACTGATTTATTTTTTATTTCATAATATTACAGTGTCGCAATAAATGGCTAAAACCACTTCAAACGATTAGTCCGTACCATTCGTTAGTAAAGTGAAGTCGATAAAACTCACTTATAAACAGGATTGAGAAAATATCGGACAAAATGGTTTCACTGAAAATCAGATCTAAATATCGCGTTCCCACGCCGTGCGCACACCTGCAAAACTCAAGACAATACAAGCCTACATTCCACTAGTGCCTAAGCCTCAAAACCTTTTGGTAGCATGGTGGCACAATAAAATAATATTTGATTAGACTAGCCTTCATTTTAAAGAAAAAATTAAAAAGAGGTTTAAATTTGAGGCACATAATTTATATTAGCGAAGCAATATATGTTACGCTCGGGTTCCATATTAAAAAACTAGGCGTAGGGAATTGTTACAAGTTATATTTTTTCTATTAAACGAATAAACTACAGATATTCGTTAGTAAATGCGCTTATAGTATTGGTGATCTTAATGGGATTGTCTATACAGATAGTAATCACGCCCAATAATTCGTTTTCATTCTTAAGAAAACACTTGGTCAATAATATACTTTCAACAAATATTTCCGATCCAGGAGATATTTTGGTTGTATTTCTTTCGGGAAATAGCCTCCAGAAGCGCCCGCGAACCCTATGCTTGTGCTTTATAACTTTAACATCAACAGCGATACCGATTCCAACGTTTATAATTTAGTTGTCACCATATCCGTACCGCTGATGTCCTTGGCATCGCAAGAAACAAAACCTGATTATTGGGATCGGGAGGGCTGTCGGTAACGCTATTGGAAGTTGCAGAGTAAGATTCCCTGTTCAACATATGATATCACAAACAAATGAACAAGTTTCAATTAGAGTTACTAATTATACTTAAGATATAATATATATATGTGATATCTTAAGTATCTGTTTTTTAAATTTTATTTTCTTATTGTGATAAAATAAACAAAATTACTAAAATTTTTATTAAGAAAATATTTAGCACAAAATACAATATGTAGACAACAATTAATTTTTCAAATTAGGACGATACCTTTAGTTTATAAATATACAGTACACATTACAATAAAATTTAGTTTCCTAAAAACACTTTGTGTCTGCTTATTATTTTGTATATATAACTATTAAATTGTAATAAAATAGTTTGAGCCCTCAAGTGAAAATACAATTTCATTAAATTTAGTAACCAATATTTATTAGATACAATCACATTTAATCACATACAGAAATTTGTATACCTACCTTAAGTAAATAGACATGAACAGATTCTATAAACACTGTTTTACGTTATAAATGTTTAAAACACAATAACTTCCTTAGCTAATTTAGTTTTCTCTTCATATTACAATTATTCAATTTAACTAGCGGGCTCATCAAAAATCAGTCCAGCCCTTTAGAATGAGTTTAATTACAAACATGAACAGACTATTTCTATATTAAAAGATAATATAACATAATATAACATAACCTAAGATTTATAATAATTTTCATACAGCTCTTTGAAAAGTTTCATACGTTTTGGGTATAACTCTTGTTTGTTTGTTAAATCTTTATCAATTTTTAAATATGTCAACCCAGTTTCGGCTACAGGCTCCCATATACAAGGTAGAGTCTTGTCTGTCTTCGGTGTAGGATTTCTGTAAAATAGAGTAATGGATTTTTAGAATAAGAGAGTAGTCATAAATAAATATGGAAACAAAACAATAGACTGTCTTGAACTAAGCATCTTCTTCAGGCTACAGCAGCAACATTGAGGCAATGTGAGCATTATAATTTTTATTATTAAGATTACATTTAATAATTACTCATTTTATTGTGTATCATATTTTTAATGAGTATTCTCAAACCAGAACTTGATCTCATGCAAACACAAATCTAATAAACATTTATGCAAGTATAGTTTCTATTTGAGCTTTATATAAATTTAAGAAATTTGTAGTTGTATTGGTGTCATGTAAAAGAACATTTCTTTCACATATATTATTTCCTCATTTTTTTTCTTATTGTCAGTTAATTTTGATTAATTTAAAAAAACTTACCCAAATTTAGCAAAATTAGTCCACATAGTACATAGTCTCTCCTTCACTAATATATCTGTTTCTGATAAAGGATCTTTCAGGATTTTACTCTTCACAAGGTAACCCCCATCATCCCCATGGCATGCACCTTCTCTATCAATCTTCATTTTCTTTTTTAAATAATTTAAACTGCCATCATACGCAAACTCATACAAGTAAACTGGTGAATTGTGTTTTGCAATTAACATTGTGGAGACATAAACACCACCGAGAAAATCTACATCTGAGAAGAAATCAATTGCAAAGGAATCAATATCCTTGTAATTTTTTTCACCCTCCATATAAACACATTTCAGTTGTGTTTCCATCTCAACCTTTTGTGTAGCATCAATCTCAAAAGGAAGGTGGGATAAAAAGTTTTTCTCCTCAGTCAATTTTTCTAAAATAGGGCCACCATGAGACACCATCAAAAGACCTTCTCGGTCACAAAAACCAGCCATATATGGAACTTTATTAAACTCTCCCTGCGCTAATAAATTATATGTTGACTTAGTTATGAAAGGCTCCCAATCACCTTCTTCTTCAATAGTTGGTACAAAACCAAAATGAATACCTCCTCTCCATTTATCTAAAGCCAATACAAGCATAGAATTACGAATCAACTCATCAAGTGGCATCCCTTTGAGGTACTCTAATAATTCTTTGCTATTATTAGTAATTTTTTTCTTTAATATTGGTATCATTTGGGCTAGATCCTTAACTTTCTGGTTTGTTGTTTGCGCCCAGTGCAATAAGGAGGATCCTGACTGAGCTATTGCTTTATGAAATAAGCCTTTAGCCATAGGTGAAAGCATTAAATATTCAACAGATGCACCACCAGCACTGATACCAAAAATGGTTATATTTCCAGGATCTCCACCAAAGCTTTTGATGTTTTGATTAATCCATTTTAGAGCTTGTACTTGATCCTTAAGGCCCATATTTCCTGGGGCATCTTTAGTACCCAAACATAGAAATCCTAATATACCTAAACGGTAATTTAAAGATACAACAACCACATCTTTTTCAACTAAATAGTCAGCTCCATGAATAGAGTCATCTGTTCCACTACCAAACACAAAGCCACCTCCATGGAAAAATACCATCACAGGTAGAGCCACACCATCCGTAGGAAGTTTAGGAGTATACACATTTAAATATAAACAATCTTCATCACCAACAACATTCATTGTCTCTTTGTCAAACTGGGCACAAATGTTGCAATCTTTTGTAGCATCACGAACCCCTTCCCAAGAGTCTGGAGCTAACGGTGGCTGAAAAATTCAAAATAAATATAATAAAACACAATTATAAATAGGTTTTTGTATATTTTGTCTGTACACAATTACATACTACACAATAACAATTTAAACTACAAAAAAATATAATTTATCCATGTGATTTGTTAAATCTTAATTCATTACAACAAAATTAATGTAACAAGATTTAAGCTAAAGACCTATTTAACTTATAGAGGCAACTTACAGAAAATCTTAGCTCATTTATTGGAGGTTTAGCATATGGTATACTTTTAAATGTGTAAAACTTGGTCCCATTATCACTTTCACTTAATAAGCCTTGTAATTTTCCTTGTGATGTTTCTACAATCGGATTAGACATCTTGGTGATAAAAATATTCTTGGATTTGTTGTTTGAAAATAAATCGTCGGGCACTGCCAAGTCTGTAAAAATATTAATAACGTTTTAAAACACTTAAGAAAGTTTTTTTATTAACTCACGACCTGTAAGTTATAAATTCATGACTTACTAATTAGTGTTTTTTTACATTCAACTTTCAGATTAAAATCTTGAAATAACATTAAATACTGAATAAATAACTAACGATTGAATTCCTAAATATTCGCCAAAATTGGAATTTGGATACGACTTCCCTTGCTTGATTTGATTGTTCCGACTTCCGACGGTGAAAGCTCTAGCAAAAGCCGAAGGGCCTCCAGAGTCCAGCCTAGGGTTGTGAAAAAAATAATCGATTTTAAAAATTTTATATCTATTATAATAGAAAATTAACTAGGTAGATTTTTCATCTGCCACATCCCGACATTATATCTGGTCTTTTATAACCCGGATCTCGAACTATTAGAGATATTCGATATACCTCGATGTTTACAATGCGATACATTTAATATTAAATAAGATGTAAAGTATTGATATACTCGATGCATTGATGTTTTTTTTATAAAACATCGAAAGAATTATAAAACCTGTTAATTTTACAAAAACTCAAGTTTGAATGGAACACAATACTTAAAAGTAAAATAAATTTAAAAAATACTGCAATGTGCTACTGAGGCATACACTCAGCATCTATCAAATTTCACCTAAAATCTATCAAAACGAGATTTGGTTAATTTCGAATTTGATTATTCTTAAACGTTAATTTGTGTTTATAATTTCTATTGTTTATTTTTAATTAATAAAACCATGAAAAATAAAATATTTAAGATGTTTATTTTGAAATGAATTTAAAAATTTGGAAAAAATCGATTAATAAACAAATCGATTTTTTTTTTTTTTAAGAAAAATCGATTATGTATTAATCGTTTTTTATGCAGAATGCCACATCCCTAGTTCAGCGCTTAGATAAGGCTGCAGGGCCAAAGCGGGCTGTCAGAAGGTCAACTTGTCACCGTCATACACCAGACTGCCACAGAATATAGCAGCTTGGATTTATGAAAACAAATAAACGTAAATCCCCATTATGCATTATGCCTAATCATATTATTATGTATACCATATTATAATGCAATTTTATAAATCTGTGGGATTTTTTGTTTTGATACCGTGACCATAAAGTGCGTTTTCCAATTACAGCACTAGAGCGCATTATGCGGCATAATGCTCTACGTTGAATGTTCCAACTACAGCAACGCTTCGCACAATTGAGCACTCTCAAAACGAATGCTCTCGCGTGCTTCTCGTAATAAATACCAACACAGTGACAGAAAATTTACCAGTGTTTTTCTTTAAGTTGGCATTTATCGAAATTTTCGTTAGTAAATATTATTTATTGTTGAAAAATTTGTTTCGTCGTAAATTTTGAAAATAATTAAAGTTATTTCAAACTGCTAAAAAAAAATATATAAGTATGGATGAAGGTATAAATAGTTACTTTGTTTATATTCCACATTTAAAATATGAATACAATTTTATTTTAAAATTCGGATCTGTAAACAAATTTACAGGATTATACTCTTGTAAACATTGCAATGGTTCTGAAAATGTATATAATTTTTTTAGAAATCATTTAAAAAAAATTGCTCAAAACGTAAATGATGTAAACTTCTTTCATGAAACTATATACTTTACTGTTAATTTAGCTTGTTAAAACCTTATATTCTTTAAAGGTTTTCTCTTATTTCAGTAAAAAAAATGTTAATGAAATAATTTGATTATTAAAATAAGCGTAAAAAGTTTTAAACCAATTTAATAATTGGTTGAAAACTTTTTACGCTTACAATAATTTGTTAACCACATTATTTATACATTAATGAGGTTGCTAACTCTATTCAGAACATTTTTTTTTTCAACACTGACTTAGCGCACTCTGCTGATGCATAAAACTAATTCACGTTCCAATTAAGCTTCAGCATTATGCGGCATTGTGCGGCACTGAGTCGCATAATGCTCTGTAATTGGAAAACACACATAATTTCAAGAACAGCATTAGGAAGAATCAACAATATATGACACTGTCACCAAGGTCATCTGACATTCTCAAGTAAAAAAAAAGTGCGTGCGTACAAAGTACACAATATGTCAGAAGTGAAACTTCTTTGTAAATTAATTATTACTAAGGTAAAAGCCCCAATAGATGATCATGTACCAGTATATGATCACTCCATATATTTGTATATCAATATTCACACTGTTTACACACTTTATACGTGCTAATGATATAGGTAATAAATAAATTAAAAAATATGCGTTTACTGCACATTAAGACGCTATGCGACAGAATTGCCATCTAAAGTTCTAATATGTAACTACTAAAGTCTAAACCAGGGGTCTCCAAACTTTCCAGCCGTAGGGCCAAAACCATATTATGTCATTATGCTTATTATAAGTTGTTTCTATCACAATAACAATAAGCCTACAACAATGTTATGAGTAGTTAGCTCATGACGATATCAATGTAGATGTCATATTAATAATTATTCAACATAAAATTAGAATACTTCAGTAAACTAAATTTAATTTGCTATAAAAAATATGTTCTCTAAAAGGAGTTTTCAAGTATGCTAGCTCTCCGCGGGCCGGACAAAATCTGTCCGTGGGCCAGCCCTGCGATTCTGAAAAGGTGGGAGCTTGTACTTTATTGTTTATCAGAATGCCAAATCATAAAATGACTGCTTCACGACTGATTTGAGAGAGACCGCCGATGCGAAAACCGCTGTGTGAGTTCGTGAAGTGAGTTACAGAATCGCAGGGCAGATGTGGCCCTCGGGCCGTAGTTTGGAGACCCCTGGTCTAAACGAATACATCAACCTCTCTCTCTCTCAATCTTTCTCACTATAGCTCTCTCCCACCTCTCGCTCCATGGCACTATGCGTGATGCGACGTTCGCTCTATTTCACTCTCTCTCTCTCTCGATCTTTCTCACTTGCTTGCTCTCTACTCTTGCTCCATGGCTATTTGCTTCATTCTACGTTCGCCCTTTCTTAATCGCTCTCTCCCTTCTCTTCGACAAAAACGCTGCACATCTTTGGGACGCTAATTTTATTATTATTGCGTTTCATCCGTAAAAATTTTACACTCTTATCCTTGGAACAGCATACATATTATCTATATCTCGATATATATAAATGAATATTTTATAAAATCATTGTAATTGGTGGAGCGCGATTTCTATCCAGCATTCCGTGGGACTGAGATAGCCGGATGCGCACCTGTGTTGCCGTGAGAACAACGATTTATCCTTGTAAAACACATTGAACATATAGGTGTGCGATCAAAGGAATTTAGGCTTTATAACCCCTAAATAAGAGCTTGTGAAAGAGGTTTGGAATTAGCGGTAAAGCCTTTACAATGTGGGCTGTTTGTTGTGTTATTTTGTACGATTTGAACATCCGCGTAAGACTATTACTACACGATACCGCAACTTTTTATTTATGTTGTGACCATGTCTTAATATTTTTTTAATTAATCCAAGTTATATGTGTAGATCATACAATCACTTCTTATACGTGACACAACAGTTTTGTTTCAGTCCGCCCGCAGCGTTTTTTACGTTCAAACAAATTATTAAAATAAGGTAGAACTATGTTCTTTTTTAAAAGGGAATAATAATGATAACCTTTTATTTCAGATACTTTTACACTTAAACTATCTATCTATCTATCATCTCATTCTTTTTAGGTATCTGTGTGCCGTTTTTTTTTGCAAAACCCTCCTCAAAATCCCGACATTCCTGTCTGCTCTGTGCTACTTTCTGCCATGTACCACCGCTGTTTCCTTAATTTGGTCTTTCCACCTTCTAAATTGACTTCATCTTTTGCGTGTATTGTACCAAATATTCGCTCGTATAACCAGCGGCACGTAAGTCTAGCGATGGCCGATACGTGGAGGGGATTGCTGCGCATGTGTACTGTCGCGCGGGGGACAAAATGCGACTGGAGAGCCAATCGACGCTCTTCATTCCGCTAGCCCCCCTCAGGTACCTTATTTTTTACTTCTGCGCAATAACGGTCAGCGGCCAGCGCTAGAGTTTCGTACCGCTACTTATACGTTGTAGATACATCGTGAGGAAACTGTGCCTCCACTCTTTGGGTCCAACCCAAAAAAGTCGACAGATTGTGTTGGACACTGAATCAATTGGGCCAATCACCCATTTGTCAATTATAATTTTGTGCATTTTTTTATTTGTCTGCTCTATTTGAAAAGGTATACCATATCAAAAATATCACAACAATCTTCTTTCGCAAATAAAATGGCTAATACTGTTATAATTGTTTAACATCAACTATAGAATTTCTCTCCCAGAAAATATATACATTATAGTCACCATGTTGTTGCACGTGTTTCTGAATAATTCAGATGTTTGCGAAATTCGGTTCGTACTTAGCCGTGTGAACCCAGTCGCATTATATCGTTTACTATGCATTGAAAAGGGTTTTTACAGCTTCTTTTAAATATTTTAAAACAAGAAATTTTCAATGAAATCCTACGGGTATGTTGTATGATTGCGTGTTAATTTACTTTACATACTTGTTCACACATACAATGGAGCAATGAACATTTCTGCGTCTGTTTCATTGATATAGTTATAAGGACAAGTAAGTGATCTGCTTTATTTTCCTACTTTATATAAAAAGCTAACATCTGCAAATATTTTTGTATAAAAAAAAATGCCTACGCACAGAATTGAGATTTTTCATAGAAATTTTTACGCAGTCGTTAGCGGTCTAGTTATAAGAACGCACAGTGCACCACAAAGCACAGAGGCGGTAATAAAAGCATTATCCAACTCACGCTAATAATTACTTTGGTCTTGACGCTTGCTAATGCACAAACCGTGCCAGAGCCATAAAGAGAAAAAAAAATTACTTAGATGGGAAAGTTCCTTAAGGCCGATTTACATAATCTTAGTGTTTAGTACAACTTGAAAGGCAAGTTCTTTAGCGTAGCGTTTACTAAAGCAAGTAGCGTTTACATGTTTCAACTAAAGTACTATCCTAAAGCACTCTCCTAAACACTAAGATAATGTAAATCGGCCTTAATGTATAGTGCTATTTTATTGCATATTACTGAAGTAAAAGAATGCCATAGAGTTATTAAAACTATAATAATGAATATTAGTATTTCTGCTTTCTATACAATATTTTTATAGGCTAACGCTATCATATTGCATGTCAATTAAATGTTAAAAGGTAGTTTAAACAATGGTGCGATCGACTTGTTTATATGTCATTGTGGCTGAAAAAGAAACGAGCCATAAATCGTGATACGCACGCGAGCTTGTTGTACATGTACGAGTACAATAGTAGTTAGTGACCTTAATATATCGATATTTTTGAATCGGATTGCATGTATTTGTATTTAGGACCAATTTACATGGTTTAACAATAATAGTGATTCGTATAACCAAAGACAAAGACTTCTTATGCATGCGCTTTAATTGTTTTATCTCCCCTCACCCCGCCCCTACCAGAATTTCGCGGGAAAACCATTCATTAAACGTTTGCTAGGTCCATACACCATACCCGATTCAGGAATTAGCTGTAATGTCTAGTTTCCAATCCTTCAAACTTCATTTCGATAATTGTAGTTTTTCAACTAAATCGCATATCGCATTTTAAGCTTATAACCGAGATTACTCATATACATATACACTCTTGCAGTGCTATACCATAAAAATTTACAAATTACTATGATTTTGTATCGTGTTACAATTAATGCTACGTAGAAGAATAAAATGTTGGTCACCTATTTATAATACAAAGAACCAACAGGCAACAAGCAAGAGGTGGTTATTCCGAATAAAGATCTGTATGTGTGAGTATCTGAGTAAATGCTGCGCGCGCAGGTGTGTCCGAGACTGGCCGGCGCCGGCTACATTCCTTCGGCGGTCACAGCGCGGCGCCGAGAGCGTACTTGACAGTTATGGGCACAGATTCAGTAATTTCTAATAAAGCTCCATTGTTGAATCTTAATTGTATTGCTCCATGCAGTATTAAAATCAATTTATTACTTATATATTTTATTCTGATTTCTAAAAGTTATATTCTTATGTCTTTCTGATTTTTATGTTTGCTATTTATTTAAATAACGTAGATTAACTAACGTATATAAAACATTTTTTGGTTACCGTCACTGCTCCTCACTCAAAAGTCCATGCTAAAATATAATCTATATATATATAAAAAGAAAATGGTGTTCGTTTGAGGCTCTTTCACGCTTAAACCACTGATCGTATCGACATGAAACGACCACCATTCGATGCGAAATTTTTCCTAGATGGTTTATGGCTATTTATTTTTTTAATTCCAACGTTCCTTCATTTTTTTATTTCTGTTTTACTTTTATGAAAATTTTTCCCGCTAATAAAAACAAAAGAGGCTTCCTAGAACCGCAAAACGTCAACATCTGTTAAAAACTCGATTTTCGAAATATTTCAATTTTCTTAGCGGGAAGTTAAAAAGAAGAATAATAAAAATATGAAAAAAAAAAAAAATCATGAAACATAAAATTTATTTGAATTCGTCCAGCAAAGCGGGCGCGAAACGGCTAGTCTATATATATAAAAAGAAAATGGTGTTCGTTTGAGGCTCTTTCACGCTTAAACCACTGATCGTATCGACATGAAACTACCACCATTCGATGCGAAATTTTTCCTAGATGGTTTATGGCTATTTATTTATTAAATTCCAACGTTCCTTCATTTTTTTATTTCTGTTTTACTGTTATGAAAAATTTTCCCGCTAATAAAAACAAAAGATCTGTTAAAAACTCGATTTTCGAAATATTTCAATTTTCTTAGCGGGAAGTTAAAAAGAAGAATAATAAAAATATGAAAAAAAATAAAATAATGAAACATAAAATTGATTTTAATTCGTCCAGCAAAGCGGGCGCGAAACGGCTAGTTATAATATAATCATAATTCACATCACCATAGTATAATAACTTAAAATGATCATTAGCTTCTTGGACAAGTAACGCCATCTAGGTGGGAGTAGATATGAAAATGTTTAATTACATAATTTGGTCCATACTTGATAACGTGCATTTTGCGAGGGAGTTCGCTTTCGTAGTTATTCTATCAGCCAAAAGGTGACGCTTTATTGTTCAAAATTGGGTTGATTTATTTGATTATATTTTTATGTAATTCCAAATATATATATTTTTACTTTCGTAACTTCATAAGTATCGTAATTTTAAATAAAATTTATTAGACGTATCTAGGTTAAATAATATAGTTTTTATTTTCAACTTAAATGGCAACACAGAAAACGCATGGACTTCGAGCTCGTCAAGTTTTTTCGTAGCAATTTATTGAATTTTCTGAGTAGCCGGCTACGAAAGTTCTAGATTTTCGATTTTTATAATTTGACTTTTCCCGTCAAGCAAAAGTAAAATTATCGTTGCAAGAAATGGCAAACGCAATGAAACGCCTTATTCCTCTTTTGGACCGTGTTCTCATTAAAAGGGCTGAAGCAATAACTAAAACCGCTGGTGGTATTGTTATACCAGAAAAAGCGCAATCTAAAGTGCTTCACGGAGAAGTAGTTGCCGTGGGACCCGGAGCAAGAAAAGAAAATGGTGAATTTGTTCCTGTACTAGTGAAAGTAGGCGACCGAGTTCTTTTACCGGAATACGGAGGCACCAAAGTTTCGCTGGAAAGCGACGAGAAGGAATACCACCTTTTTAGAGAATCTGATATTTTGGCCAAAATTGAGAATTAAATTTAGATAGCTTTAGTTTCGCTTCGAATTACATTTTTGGTTAGATTTAGTTCATAGTAGGTAGTGGATGTGTATGCTGTGGTTGTGTAATGTTCAATTCAGTGGAATTGTGAAACTTACTGTTATCTCTGCATTTATTATAATATTGTTATAAATTATGGTGTATTATTTAAATGTCCCTTAACCTAAATACATGTATGAATTTAGAGGTTAATTTGAACCTAATTAGATTCAATATTACACAATCTTTTCTTAAATTGCTTAAATAAAACAAAATAATACTAAATATATTGTATTTACATAGATCTTCACTGACAAACTTGATGATTAACCTGTCAAACTAATTATTGTGTATCACAGTCTACAGATCTTTTTGTACAATTTCTTGCTTACTCAATATGGCATAAAATTAAATAATACTGGCAAATTTAAACAGCATAGTCCACAATTAAAAAAGGCACATATAAATGGCTAATATTTGTGATTATATAACTACTGTAATGAAATAGCTGTACGCCTAACTGCTGCAGAAAATGCTGGATTAGGGTCTGGAGTTTCTGTGAGAAGTTGGACTGAAGTCCACCTACCATCTTCATTTGATTGCCGCAAAGCTTCCATTGTAGCCTGTACTCTCTGCCCATCCTCAAATGTTGCAGCTGATCTCACAGGTTCTTTTATCCAGTCCATTTGCTCTTTGACTGGTAAAAAGGCTTCTTTTAATGCACTTATCAATTTGCAAAGTCCTTTTATGTATGGCTTTGGTATGACACTAGATGTGCAACTTAAATCTTCAATATCTACATAGATTACATCTTCCTTATCTTGTGCTCTTTTACTTTCTTCTTCACCAGCTTTAACTGCAGTTTTATGCAATTTTCCATGCAAATCGCCACCTCGTACTACCAAATATCCTCTTTTACTGTAAACATAAATCTCTTGATGAAAACACACACCAGGCAGATGGTTGTTTAATGTTGCAGTAACTAATAACCCTTTATCCATTTGTAATTGGAATGTACAAAAGTCAGGTGCAGTTACTTTTCTTATACCATTAATTTTCGAAGTCTCTTGCACAAATGTTCTGAGAATACCATGAACTTTAACAACCTTTTGACCACTTAAATATGAAACTAAATCTATTACATGGCTTCCAACTAACGTAAGTGTTCCTCCTCCCATTGTATCATCACATAACCAGTTGTATGTGTCTCCCAAGAGAGATCCCATTTGTACTCTCACATCTATTAAAGTTAGTTCACCTGGATTTCCAAGGTAACCATCTGCTATACATTTCCTCATATGGGTAAAAGCCGGCAAAAATCGCAGAGAATGGTTTATAATGGAGATTAGAGTTGGGTAATACTGGGCAGCACGCACCATTTTTAGGGCCTCAGCCTGGCAAAGACCAGCTGGTTTATCACACACTACATGTTTCCCAATACCAAGTGCTTTAACTGATATCTGAGCATGTAGATTAGGGGCACATACTATAAATACCAAGTTTACATTTTTCTTTAATAAAACATCGTCAATTTTGTTTGTAAAAAAAGATATTTTAAGTTCTTTTGCAGCATTTTCGGCTTCTTGAAGTGTCACACCCCAGATAGCTTCAACAGGAAAACCCTTTTCACGAAGGAATGGCACTAATACTTTGGCCACTGCGCCCGTTCCGAATACACCTATCCCAGGCAACATTATTTAAATTCCTATGCCACAATAGTCATTCATTACTACTATCATTCATCGAATAATTATAATCATTGATACAGAACGCATTAATTGCAATAAATTAAAATTCTCTACAAATTATACAAAGTACAAACAATTATTGTTTTTTTAATGGTTAATGCCACTGTCAAGCTTCAAATGTCTTCGATATTTGACATAGGTGTTTGGCGTCAGTACTCAGTGTCAGTGGTCTAAGACTGCCTACTGCCATGTCAATTTAAGAATCTAAGTAGAAACTAATTCCTTTTTTTGTTTTTAAAAATGTGATAAAATACTAAAATTTAATTTTTTTTTGATGGTTACTTAAAAGAGGTCATTATTTTCATTAATATCTTCCTCACAGATTATACAGGTTATTGATAAAGGTCTTTTGATTTTATTACATATTTGAATCGTCTACACCTAACAAAATGTTGTATTTTATTATTTCAAAATAATTTCAAGGCTAATTAATAGTTATACGTTTAAAAATAAATATTACTCATGTAAGTGGTAGAAAGAATAATATTTGTTAAGAAAACATTAGGGCATCGCCGTAAGTCAAAGTGGATGGCGCTTAAAATGAACAGAGCGGGTAAACTCCATTCCATGATGTGTTACACCTGGATCTGTAGGGATGTCGCTATTAAAATTAATTAATTTTTTCTAACTGTTAATAATAATTAATAAGACGAAAGTCGCCTTTAGGACATACGAACACCTTATTTAAAGTTGATGCACAATTAAAATGCTCCAGGCTCTTAAACCATAAGGGAAATGAAAATACAATTCAAGCGGTTTTTTTTGTGAATATAAATAATGTTCACCGTAATATAGGTATCATGATATGAATATCCCAATTTAATAGTTATCATCAAATGGACCGGATATAGTTATAACATTTTAAAAAAATACTAAAAAAACTAAAGAGGAGGAGTTTTTTGTAAAAGTATTAATAACATTTCTGTTGTTATAAAAATATGTTACATGGTGACATGTTGTTGATTAAAATAAACTGCTATACTATATATATACTTAGTATATACTAAGTTTTAAAACTGAAGAGGGAGGACCCTCCTTCCGTGCTGGTTTAATATTACGTACGAAGTCGTGTAGACGAACCCAAGGTCAACATTATTGTATAAATATATTATTTTATTCATAGTAAACAGTTAAATTTAAAAATTGTATTAAGAATATATGACAACCCTAGCAACATCCTATAAATTGCCGCAATCTTCACACCTCGGCTGGAAGTTGACTGGTACTTGATCACTTCCACAATTAGGATTGAATGACGTAAATGAAAAAAAAAAAATTGCCTGGTGACAATGTGAATTGAAATTGTAGAACGGACATTATTAAAGTAATTTTGGCTGAAAGAAAATAGGAAGATATTGTTAATACTCATTCGTGGTAAAATAGATTAATTGTAATAAACCAAAAACGAAGTTATTAGGCTTAAAGACGTTTATTTTATGGTAGGGGAGCCCACGATGCTAAATGGGGATTTACTCGAGCGTCGTAGAGACCTATTGGGATGCAAAGCTTAGATAAAAAGAAGAAAAAAATGTTATATGATAAATTCATTTTCATCGGTGGGGGAAGCGGCTATAGATAGTTAAATATGTAAAAAAAAACTGTTGCATGGACATCCTCGAGCGCGTCAGATATTGATAGCATCTATGCCCTACGTATTTTTAATAATGTACGTATTTTAATCTGATCGTTTGCATGATGCGGGTGGTTGTATTTAAGGGTTGAAAATTAAAAAAAAAAAAAAATTATCGAGCGCGTCAGATTTTCTAAGGGAGTGTTAAGTGCACCAAAAAAAAGCTCTCATTCACTTATCTGACGATTTCGATGGGACGCAAACCCACAGCCATTTTCTTAATTTGCAAAAAAAAATCACAATTTTGAAATACTCAAGCGCGTCAGATTAAGATATATGTGGTTCATCTTTATGTTCTAAACGTACTGTCTCATAATCTGACGATTATCTAGAGGGATTCGCCTGATCTGCCAAAAAAAAAATAGAAAAACGGTTCACCTAAAGGGCCATCCCTGCAACTTCCAGCTAATTCCATTCCTGGGCGCTTAAAATTGATATTTTGAGCTCGCTGAGTTCAAAGAAATAACATTTCTATGCATTTGAGCTCTCCCAGCTCGAAAGTCTGATAGAAGTTTCATAGAACACTATTTTTGGAATTTTCAAACCGCAATAACTTTTGAATGGATCAAGCAATTTTCACGCGGTTGGCGGCATTCGACGCAGTTTTATCATCCTCATAAATAATTTTGCAATTTTAATTGATCGAACCACAAATTTCGGAGTAATCCCGAAAAAACACTTTTTCGGGTTTCTTTCGTGTACGATATCTCTCGAACGAATCAACCGCTTTTGACCAGCTTGGTGGCGATCGACGTGGTTTTTCAAGCTCAAAGGCGGATTAGTTTTTGAAGTTGATCGATAAAGAAACCACTTTAAAAAAAAATATTTCTTTTTTTTTTTAAGATTTTTCAAAATTTCTCAAAATCTATCGGTCCGAATCGGTTCAAATTCACAGGAAATGTAATTTTGAGGGAAATATTTAGAACGCCGTTTAGTAGATTCCGATCGGTTTAAGGAAATGTAGGCATCACGCAGCTGCACGCATTTAACTTTATCGACGAATTTTTGTTATTTCGGCTTGCGGAAATCGTCAGATTATATATTTTTCATTATTCTTGAATTATTTCCTTCAAAATAAAAAAAAATTAGCTACGCTCGAGAATGTCGAGATGACGTTTTTTTTTTACAACTTTGTTGCCCTCCCCTTTTTTTCCGTCACTCTCAAATTGTCAGATTAGTGGAATATACACTTTTTAGGATGTAATTAACTCACCCTACCTTAATCTGACGCGCTCGGGAATTTCTGATGGTCAATTTTTTTTTACTAAACTGATCCTGTCTCCTTCACGTGCGGCTTTATATATGGGCCTCATATTTTGTGGAGGTACTTAACCGGGTACAAGGTATCCCCCTATATATTAATCTGCCGCGCTTTAGTAAATCCCGAAATCCCCTCTTGGGCTCCCCTACCATTATTCTCATAAAAAAATAATTGTCACAAGATAAAAATAAACAAATTCGAAATTCAAATTCGTGTTCATATATAATCTAAATGTACAGACTTTACAGCGTATACTCACTGGCGAAAAACAAATACGTCTTTGATGTACATTAATGTTTTACAATGTTTGATACCAAACTAATCATCAAAGTAGTTTTTTCTTCTTTGAGTGATACATTTTTATTATTTGTCAAAAAGTCTACTCAGAAGTCCCGAATAAACTCAGACTATCACAGAGGTAGCGCTTATTTTAATTATTAGAAGCAAAGTAAGTGGTGTGTGTAGCACGTGGTGTCAAAAAGTATTGAATTCCACGGATGTGACCCCGCGTACCGAACTGTCAATCGTTTTGTGATGAGAAATTTGTTACGTAAATCGTAAACCATCAAGTAGATTGTATACATTTAATATTATTTATATATAAGTTCTAAAATAATGCTTAATTAATGCAATAAAATATGACGTCATAAATTTCACACACACATCAATTATATTAGAACATAGTAATTACAAATTAGCAAATATAATGACAAACAAACGAAATCTAAATAGACATTTAAACCACATTAAGAGCGCAATAAACGAAATTACGGTAAGAAAGAAGATTGTTGTGTATTTTGTAAACGTTAGATATAAATTGTTAGAGCGAGATACGCTATTAAATGAAGCAGATAAGCGAGCTGTAGGTAAATAGGATATATTAATTAAACATTTATGATTTGTAGTAATTATTCATTATCATCAGCCTCTTTATTTGTTCCATTTCTGGACGTAGGCCTCCAGTACGCCCTGCACTGGTCTCTCTGTATCCACTGGAAGCCAACCTCCTTGACGATGTCGCCAGTCCATCTAGTCGGTGGGGCGCCGCGCGCTTTTTTGTTCTTCCGAGGTCTCCATTCAAGGAAAGGAAATTATTATACAATGATAATTTACCGAAAAATCTGTATATACAAAAATGCGTTTGTCTGGCTAAAACTCGAGAATGGCTGGACTGATTTAGCTAATTATGATCTTGAAATATTTGTGGAAGTTTTTGGTTGGAAACAGAAATAATAAGTAAAGATGAATACTAAAAACGACAGTTGAAATTTCTAATAAAATCTCTTTCTACCAGGGAAATATTTGATGTCTTTTTAGAAATAAATAAATGTCACGTGGTTGTTATATATTTATAGATACCTTCAAAATTAATCATAGCATTAAGTCATAGGTATTATGAGGTCCGATCTCTTTGGTCTGTTTTTAACATGTTGTATTACACATATTATACATATTATTCGAAATAAGAAACGCGAACAACAGTGAACCTAGCATTGGTATATAATTTGTGTATTTAATAAAACCATTGGAGCTACAACTTTCGCGTCAGATTTCTGTGTCCGTTTCGTGATAATTTTTCTTGGGTGGAAAATGGGTGATCAGCTTTGCCTGAGACACGCCGTCGACTTTTTTCGTCTAAGCCCAGCCGGTATCCTTAACAAGATTCCTTCATCGCACGAGCGAGTGTTAAATGCGCACATAAACATAAAAGTTTTTGAAAGCCGGGGTTTGAATCTACGACCTCAGGAATGAGAGGCGTACGCTTACGCCAACACAGCTCTTCTATTTAGAAATAATAAAATAGATAACATACTCGTACAATTTGTCCTTTTTTAATAATGAACCGTTAAGTGCAACTAAACTAGTGAATAATATTTTGTTTCAAAATTCACATATTGGTTATAAAAGAAAAAAAATTACAAGCCCAATAAATAATCCTGAAATTCGGGCGGGGCTTACATCAGCGCCGCCCAAAACGCCGCCCGCCCTGCGCCGACGCATCTTGAATTATACACGGTACTCATCACGAAGGAACAACACCCCTTAATGACTTGATTGTGTAGTGAAGTGATTTTTGTGAAATGCCACGTAAAAGAGTACATAAATCGCCTTCGTTTGATAAGAAAGATGATGATGACGATGATTTCTTCTTTGATGATACACAGTCAAGTTCTGGTATGTATAATCTATATATATATAATGAAAATGGTCTTCGTTTGAGGCTCAATCACGCCTAAACCACTGATCGTATCGACATGAAACTACCACCATTCGATGCGAAATTTTTACTAGATGGTTTATGGCTATTTATTTATTAAATTCCAACGATTTTTTTATTGCTGTTTTACTTTTATGAAAATTTATCCATACGGACTTCACCGCGGAAACATTCGGGGAGGCTTCCTAGAACCTCTAAACGTCAACATCTGTTAAAAACTCGATTTTCGAAATATTTCAATTTTCTTAGCGGGAAGTTAAAAAGAAGAATAATAAAAATATGAAAAAAAATAAAATAATGAAACATAAAATTTATTTTAATTCGTCCAGCAAAGCGGGCGCGAAACGGCTAGTACTCATATATTTTCATAAGCGATAGTTATTCAATAATAATAACACTTCAACAGATGTAATAATCTACTGCTTAGTATGTTCCGCATTTCTTTTGACAAATACCAAAGCTGTCTCTTCTGACTCCTATCAATCGGGAGTGTTGGCCCAGTCATTAGTGGGGAACTAATTTTTTCTTTTCACCTTGTCCAATGCGTGTGCCTATCCAATGGTTACCAGACTATTTTCTTTTATAACAGCGGGAAAATATAAAATAGATTTTATCTAATAATTTTTTTACTTATCCTCTATTTGATTGGAACAAAGTAAAAATATATTATTAATTTTAAATTAAAAGGTGTTTAAAAATTAATTTCGTACTATTCGTTTTTTTAATAAATTTTGTCTTTTATTATTTACCTATCGTTTATTTATATATTTTACTCAGTTACTATTTATATTATTATTTAGACGTTTATTATTATAGATGGTAATTACCATAGAATGAACATTAAAATTTACTGTGTTGCACATTAATTAGTCAGGTAATTTTTATTTAACCTTGCTTTTAAATATTCTATAAAATAATTTTTAAATTTCAACAATAATTAACATCTAATATTTTTAAAGGACGTGTACAATACACTATTAATCTTAAATATGAAATATGAAACGATAAAAACTCTTATTTAATAAAGGGTTTTATTTTTAAATATTCCGGTCAGAACTTACCACCCAGACATAAGTATTCCATTTTTAAACTCTTGGAAATATCTAGATAAAGATTAATTTATTTTATTTTATTGCAACAGGGAGAAGTGGCCAGGAACCTCAACACAGGAACGCAGCTAATGCCAGGGAACGAGCTCGAATGCGAGTATTATCTAAGGCATTCTGCCGGTAAGATTCTATCTTATTCTATATTTGATTTTTATGGTATTCCATTATAGTCCATTTTAGGGAAAGTGGAGAAACCGAATACACTAGAACGTAGAAAATGTATAAACAAACCATTATTTAACGAATATTTTAAAGAATTAAGTAGACGTAGTATTAATTATTTGTTAGTAAAATAATAACCAAAATGTTCAACAGTTTAAAACGAATTAGATTTACAGTTCTCCGTAACACTAAAAAAACTTCTGTTACATTTAAAAAAAATCTGTGAAACATTTGTCTTTAATATTTTATTGTAATTAGTTCTTTAAACGAAAACCGACGGAGTTAGGAAAAGTACCCACTGTAACAAAATTTCCGATGAATATTGATAGTAAAATACAATATACCAAGAAGATTTATAATTAAATTGTTCAGAATTATTTTAGAAATCCTAAAATACACGTTAATTCTTACGTTGTTGGCTAAATACAAAAAATATCTAATAAAATCTAAACCATTCTCAAATCAACTTCAACACACATTAAAATTGATTAATTCATCAGAATAGCTCAGCCGTTTAGAAGGAATTTAATTATAAACATACACACAGAAGATTTATGTTTACAAAATTAATCTTATTTGAGTTAGTTTAAGAAAAAGAATCTTATCGATTTCTTTTGTTTTTTAAACGCATTATTGTAGCAATGTTTTTTATTACATCAGATTAAAAACAACGTTACCCTGGGTCCCGGCAGACACCAAGCTATCGAAGCTGGATACTTTGCGACTAGCTGCGTCGTATATAGCTCATTTACGAGCACTGCTCCACGAACCACGCTCACAGCATACACCGCCGCATCCATTAAGTTTGGTAAGTATTTAAATTGCCTCTGAAGAATTGTTGGGTCTACTATCTGCGGCTGAATTCCACTATCATCGACGCAGACGGCAGAATGCCAAACTCCATCCTCTGCATGTCGACGCCTGGCGTTCCTAAGGTACTTTTAAGGTGTTTTCTGCCACGCACCAGCTCTTTGTTGAACCAGCTGCCATTGGAGGTATTTCTGAACCGTTACGACTTAGGGGCCTTCAAAAAAAGAACGTACCATTCCCCGAAAGTCGGCAACATACCCGCTAGCCCTGAATGAGTCCATGGGCGGCGGTTATTACTTTATTCGCAACCAGATATCGTAATAGGGCCGTAAAACTGTATATTATATATTGGTTATTATGTATCGAAATTATCGTATGACCAGCTTCGTATACCCATACAAAATTATCAAACAATACATTAGTAGTTTTTCGTTATGAAATTATCCCACAAGAACGATGTTAGTATGGCTAAAGCGTTACATTAATATTATATATAAATATTTCCCTAGCGTTATTTTACGCTCTTCGTCTACCTAACAACCTTGGTAATTGATATATCTAGATTATATTTTAAGGGTGCCTCGACCCCTGTTTGAATTTTCCTCCAGCAAAGATAGGATAAGATAGCATAACTTCTTGATATTTTAGTCTGGGAAACAAGCCGATTTCAGTGTCATGATGCGCAGAAGTCATATACCTTGGGATTTCTTTCATTTGTTATTTGACGTGACAATGTCTTATAATTTGATGGAGCCGGCTGCACGCACGAAAAAACATGACGCAAGCGGTGTTACCTTGCTCTGAGGCGTTCCAATTAAAGCTTGAGGTGCAAGCGAGAGCGCGGAACGAGCGAAAAAGAGGCACAATCGGCCTCCGCTACAATTATGTCAAAAATTTACAATTGTATATATGCGTACAAATAAATGTACCTCCTTCTCTATATCCATGCAAAATATCTATCAAACAAATAAAATTAAAATTTTCTTATGACGTCACGTTTAACTATCGGCAGTAAAGTGTAAACCGACTTTACAGACAACCGATTTTTTTAAATTGTTATTAATTATAATTTTAATTTGTATTAGAACTTCGTACCTAATTTAAATCAAAGTACAATTTCTCTAAACAAAACTAATAGACCGCTGATCGAGTAATTGTTGACAATTTATTATCTGTCGTCGAGTCTAGCATTTATAAAGTGACAATAAATAACTGGCTTTGCCAAACGCCATCGGGACTAAATTCTGTCAACGGAAGATTAGAGGCACGTTCCGCGAAGCGATTGATCAATGGTAGGATTAGTTTTTATATAAACACCAATTTTGGTTTAAGTTTTTACTCGTTCATCGTTTAAATTTATGGATTTTGTGGTTATGGTTGCCGACCATAGATTTCGGAAAACTGTCATATTAAATATAACTTTTATACCGAAAGCGTTTTTTTCGTGTATGTTATCTACATTTATTTATATTGTTTTTGCCCACAATAAACATGTAATTAAATTAATAACAGTATAGTAAAGGAGACGTTATATCTACATTTCTTCCAGACGT
The DNA here is from genome assembly GCF_905475465.1 of Pieris napi. Lineage (NCBI taxonomy): Eukaryota > Metazoa > Arthropoda > Insecta > Lepidoptera > Pieridae > Pieris > Pieris napi. Next base: position 3,942,708 of record NC_062237.1, on the reverse strand, counting down.
GCCAAAAAAATCATAAAAATATAAAGTTATATAAATTCCTTCACCATTACAAGGATACGTAGAAGGATACGGTGTTTGAATCGACGCATTTGTTGTTTTATTTGTATAATACAAATACATCTTTTACGTATAAGAAATAGAACTCCAGTCCTAGAGAACTTCAATATAAATATTTTTAATAAGTCCTTAGGTATCGAGGCCAATCACAATGTTAATGATTTCAACTCTGCTTTTAAATCTGTCTAAAACAGCTGATAGATTGATACTATTATTTTTTTAAATAACTTACTACAATTTTCTAGAGCCTTTTATATCTTTTAATATGTCAATAAATAATGGTCTATATAGATGGATAAAGGGTAGAAAAACATTTCAAAACGTGGTATCGAACAAAGATAGAAACAAAAAGATAACAATAACAAACAGTCGTTTGCGCGCGCGCTGACCAAAAGTTTGCAGCTGTTACTGGTATAAATAAAATTTATCTCCGGACGTTAAGAGATGCTCAACTTTTATTGTTCCTTGCCTTGAGGTTTTAAACAAAAGTGTAGCCGGAAAAAACATTACGATTGATTTGACAGTATTAAACGAAATTTGTTTAAAACTTTTAGTTAGATGGGTTACATTCCTTTATGTGTAGCCAGGAAATCTCATTTAAGGCTCAATCAGAAATAGGGAAATGCTTATACCGACGTTAAGGTACGTAAGTGAATGTTGGGTGTACGGCACGGGTCACCTGGGTGGTTAAAATAAAAGAGGATTTGATATTTACTCTATATTAACCACTCACGTACAATAGAATATATGCGCAATAATTTAATGCTTATTGCTATGAAACGAATGCTAAATGAATGTAATGTAAATGTGGAAGTGAGTTCATGCCTCTGGCTATACTCTCGGGGCGTAACTCCGATGATTAAGGTTATCGCCACGCTTATAAACCTAAGAAAGCCTGAGTGAGCAAAATGTACAGCCTTGGTTCATACAGTTTGGCAGATACAGAATAAAAGTAGAATAAATGCCTTGGAAATGAGAGTGTTAAGAAGTATGTTTGGTGTAACACGTACCTAATAGTGGGATACGTGAGCAATATGGGTTAAAATAGGTTGTAGTAAGTTAAGTGTGTAATGCGTGTGTGTTGTGGTTGTAATTGGCCCTGGCTCAGCATTATGCTGAGGAGCAGACTGTTCCACATCACTGGTCATTCTGCCAGAGACCACATAAGCTAGATTAAGGTCTCCTCCACCTTTTTACAAACCTCTGCATGTATGGTACTCTTTTTCCATTCGTTTATAAATCTTCTTTTTGTACCTTTTTCTAGGGCGCCCTCTCCTTCTTCCTCTTGGTCATTCCCATATAGTTGTTTTTAAAATCCATGTTTTATCTGTGAAACACTGCCTGGTTGGTTTTGAAGGCATTCAAATCTAGCTAAGGCAAGATACGTCTTAAGGTGCGCTTACACGGGCAACTAAAATTGCTCAATTCTAGTCAATACTCGCCAATTATGACGTCACGACTACATCAAGCAATTTACGGCAACGGCAACAAGCATCAATACTGCGCAATACAATATTGAGCGATATGGCGCAACTTCATCAACTAGGCAATACTGTCCTACACGAGGATTTCAGTATTCGCTCGCTATTGACGACATTGTTCTTGCTGCGGTGGCTTGTAGCGCTTTTTTATTATTAATCAAAAACAAAAAAGAAAGAAAAGGAATGGGCGTATCTGAGTGCGATCGTTTTTGGCAAAGAGGCCGCAATTTTCATCGTGTAAAAAATTAGATGATATATTATTCAAAAAATTTACTAGAATGTCACGAACAGACTTTGAATTACTATTGCATAAAGTAATTAGAAATTATTATTATTTAGACCTCTCGCTCTCCCCGCGGAAGCAAGACGGCAAGCCGCAAAACAAACAAGTGCGAAAGAGATATATACAAAAATTGCTAGGAATTTCCAAGTCCATTGGATATTCGTCAATTCGTATCTGCGACATTGAGCGATATGAAATATATGGAGCAATTAGAAGCAATATCGCCGAAATAATTTATTGAAATTTATTGAATTTATTGACATTGCTCAATTAATTGCTCCAGATCGGTCCATTCGTGTCGCCGAGCAATTATTGCCCTCGTGTAAGCGCACCTTTAGAACATTCTACATTCCCTGACAATTTTCGTAATGTAAATGAATACGCATATGCATTTATCATCTATTGAAAATATGTTAATGTTTATGGTTTTGGTTGTTCATAAATTCATAAAAATAGGCCGGACACGTGTTTATTTGTTTATGGAAGGGTCAAACAAGTGTTTTTCACACTTATGATATCCGATGGCACTGTGTGAGGTCCCTACGAATATTATTTGTAAAAAGAAAATATACTTAACTAAAACCTTTTGATATACTCATATCCGTGTTTTATGTGTCACAGTAAGATCAAGAAGTTATTTATTTAATTCCCACATAAATATTCTATCTCTACACTTATTACTAATACGATAGAACTACACAATAATTCTACAATTAATAAAAAAAAAAGGGTGCGTGTACTTATGTACGCGCGTAAGAAGTTATACTTCTTTGGCATTATTAAAAATAGTTTTTGATTGCATGCAAATAATTAATTACAATTAAATAATCAAAGACTGGAAAAGGAGTCATTAAAGTCAATAAAGTTCAGTTTACATTTGAAAAATAAATTAAATAAATATTTATTTTTATTCTCTTACATTAAACAAATAAAACACTATTTATCTTTAAAACATTTTTATTTCATTATACTATTTATTTTTAAGTGACTCTAATGTCTTCATCAGAATTTTGGTTTGTAATTTTAAATTAATCATTACTTGGTTGTGCATCTACGAGGCTTCTCCAAAATAAAACTACTAATTGCTTCTGCAACAAATAAGAGAATATTAATTTAAGCTCTGTCCATGCAAAACTTAAATTTTTTTAAAATTCATATTATAAAATTTTTAACACATTTATATTAATATATGTAATTATATAAATGTGTTAATAATATAATTTGTAGCACATGCTACAGACCTGGATAGCAACTTTCTTTTATTCTATTTAGAGATAGAGATAATTTAAATATAATACCGGTGTCTTCCTTGTAGGTTTCTTTGGAGTTGTTTGGGGATTCTTGTTGTTCAATTCGACATGATTTTCTTTAACCTTTCTTTAATCCTACAAAATAATGAAATTGTTAAGTTATGTTGTCACTGTTGTGCACACCTTTGTTTGGCTTTTTTAGTATTCAAGTTATGTCAAAACTGATTTATTACCTTGTCATTGTTGGCTTTATTTGCTTTTGGGATATCAATTGTTTCCAAAATGATTTTATTTGTAATATCCTGAAATATATAAATAACATCTATTAATTTAAGTATCATGGTGAGTGGTTCGCACTCAGGTATTAAGGTGTATTATACCCACTGTCCATTATAAGTGGGAATGGGCTCACTTCTGGCTGGACAGAGTTTCGGTACTACAAGTGCAACATGGATGTTTTGAGGTATTACAATATCTCTAACTACCCTGTAGGGGAATAAAGTACTGTTGTGAGCATATACCTATGCTTGAAAGGTTGAACCTTGAACATCACCATACATCATATTTATAATTAACATTCCTACCTCGACACCATCACAATCAAATTCATTGAAATCTACTTCAAACCGTTGCGGTATCATCTCTGCCATATCCATTGTGTCTTGAGAAGGTGATGGTGGCTTTGTTCCACCTCCAGTTTTTGATGTTTCACGGCGATAAGATGACAACTCTTTTTTTGTATTCAATTTAGTGCACTTCCACTGATTCATCAATTGTTTTTTGTATCTTGTCCTTATATTTGCTAGATTAAATCTGAAAAATTACATGTTTTGATTAAATAATGTGGTCATTTTTTTGAGATGCAGGTACTTATTAAAATGTTTACTTCTCTGTTATTTCGCTCCAAGCCTTCATTTTCTCCTTATTAGTATTCGTGCTTAAATCTTTGTTCTCAATTATTGATATATAGGGTCGTAGAATATTTCTAAAAAGTTGCTGTAACAAACGCAATAAACAAAAGCAATGAATAATGGTTCATGTTTCAGTTTTAATCAACAATAATACTCGATAATACATACGGATAGTTAACCTCAATTGTATTGAAGCACTCAGGAAGGTTGGCACAGTTTTTTCACAAATATTTTAAACAATAATTAAAACTCCTATATTTGTTTAAAAGGTAAATGTCATTGTCAGATGTCATGGTCATTCAAAATTCTTGTTAAGCTGCTAAGCTAAGAAATAGAATATGCGTGATGTTAGCTTCACGCATATTCTATTTCTTTTTACTTGTAGATTGTCTTATTCCCATCTCGCTCGCGCACGCTATATCACACTGCCAATTTTGTGTCACAGGTGCGCGCGCATCGTAAAATTTCACTCTCATCAATTTTTCATAACGCGCCTAAAGAAGTACAACTTCAAAAATAAACAAACATATTATAACTAATAACTTATAGCTAACTAACAAGCAGCTTGTGTGAACTCGCGGAGTAAAAAGAAATAGGTGTACCTCGATAGAAATCTTATTATACAATACTAGCCGTTTCGCGCCCGCTTTGCTGGACGAATTAAAATAAATTTTATGTTTCATTATTTTATTTTTTTTCATATTTTTATTATTCTTCTTTTTAACTTCCCGCTAAGAAAATTGAAATATTTCGAAAATCGAGTTTTTAACAGATGTTGACGTTTAGAGGTTCTAGGAAGCCTCCCCGTATGTTTCCGCGGTGAAGTCCGTATGGATAAATTTTCATAAAAGTAAAACAGCAATAAAAAAATGAAGGAACGTTGGAATTTAATAAATAAATAGCCATAAACCATCTAGGAAAAATTTCGCATCGAATGGTGGTAGTTTCATGATACGATCAGTGGTTTAGGCGTGATTGAGCCTCAAACGAAGACCATTTTCATTATTTATATATATAGATTATGAAACAATTTTGTTTTAAAGATTTGTTTTGTTTCAGGCATGGCCGTTTACATTTCAAAATGGCGGCGCGCTCAGCTGCACAATTTCGCAAAGATGGAATCTAAATAACGAAAACACAAACCGAAGTTCCCAAAGAGATGTCGGCGAGGAAACTTATCAACAGGACTTTTCGGAAAATGATTATGAAGAGAGAAATTACGATGAAGCGGCAGAACCTTCGTATTCTAATACATATTGTAATTATGGATATAAGGAGAATTATTATGAAACGAGAAACGCATATTCTTCGGATGTCATGCATAATATTTAAATTGTATAGAAAATATATATTCAAAGGACCTAAGCTAAGATTTCTTATAGCAACAGATTTTCATTACGTAAATTTAAAGTAAAGAGGAAGGTTTATATATCAAAAATCTATGTAGTGTAAAATAAAATCTCTTCTATCTGTGCACATAGAGTACGATTCTGAAACTGACTTATGACTCCCGAATGTCAAAAACCAATTCATTTTTGCCTACAGTTTACCAACGGAAATCCACTAAGTCTCGTCTATGAATCTTACCTTTAGATCTTTTTAATATTACCGTGTTACGCGGTCGGGTTAGTCGAATATGTTAAACTTGAAAAATATAGGGTGGAATTGCAATAAGGAAAAGTGAAAACAGGAAAAATACAGCGTTTAACGAAAGAATAACGATAATATTTGCATTTATGTAGTTTACGGTGATCGATAGAATGCTAAACTAAAAATGATCATATGTAAAATAAATAATATATGTATTACTTTGTTGCATTGTTTTCTTTGCGTCCATGTAATTTCTGTCAAAAACAAATGATGTTTACGATCTGTTGTTTGATGATGAATTTTAGTTTATGTTTCAGTGCTTAACCTATGAGACTGAGAACGTAGTGATATAACAGTTAACACCATGAATCATTTATATAATTCGTTAAATTTGCACACTGATCATATAGTACGCATCATATAGCTGATCATATCATCATCATCATCAACGGCTATACAGCCCCTTGGAGAAGAATCTTCCGCTCGAAACAAAGGAGAGCAAGCTCGTCTTTCTTGCTAAAGGCCCAGCTTTCAGAATCATAAGTAAGCACTGGTCGCAGCAGAATTTTGTACATAACAAGCATATTCTTTACGGTATTCTTTCTAAGAAGTCGCGATCGGAAATATCTACTAGGGCTAGCGATTTGCTATCATAATGCGTCCACTGATCTCTCGGCTGAGATTATTATCTTCATGTAGTGATTACAAATTACATTCTATCCATGTTTGGCACCTAGCCAAAGCATTTAGCGAGTATAATTAAAAAATCGGAAACCTAGTATTTTTTCGATTATTAAGATGATAACTGCCCTATTCTTTGATGTTATATCTTTACATAGTATGTACTCCATAAAATCACGTAATTGATAATACCAATTACTACTTCTGCTAATTGGTTTGGGACGAAAATAATGTTATTTGATATTTAGAAAATCAAAGATGTCCAAACGTTTGCGCTTATTTCACAAAACGGCATCAAAGTGGTAACGTGATAGTTTCCCGAGGATCTGACAAAACAAACCGAAATAGTCCGCAAAAAATATCACACGTCGGGACTTTTTAATTTTGTTAGAGACAAAGCGATTTAGTAATCATTTTATATTACAAGCTGACCTGGCAAACGTTTCATTGCCAAATTAAGATTATTACAGTACTAATATCGCTATTTACAGCAGTGTTGGCCTAGTGGCTTCAGCGTGCGACTCTCATCCCTTAGGTTGTAGGTTTGATCCCCGGCTGTGCACCAATGGACTTTGTTTCTATGTGCGCATAACATTCGCTCGAACGGTGAAGGAAAACATCGTGTGGAAACCGACATGTCTTAGACCCAAAAAGTCAACGGCATGTGTCAGGTACAGAAGGCTACTTGCCTATTAGACTGAAAAATGATCATGAAACAGATTCAGAAATCTGAGGCCCAGAACTAAAGAGGTTGTAGCGCCACTGATTTATTAATTTTATTTAATATAGCTATTACATGGTATAAGACGGTGGAAAGGTGAAAATTTAGAGTAAATTGGATTTTTTTATTTCAAATCATTAATCAGAAATAAAGTGTCAGCCACCTTTATCATGTTGGGGTATAAATAATATAAAAATAGTTCACAGTAAAGCCGTTTCGGAGGAGTTTGGTTACAAACTTTACATATTTTTAAGGATAAATGCGATTCTTTACTTCCCATTTACATTTACCGTGTAGCTATATATACTTTTAATTACAACGTTTGCAATTGTTTATGATTAAATGCGTTAAAGTACTGGTAAATACCTCTGTAAAGCGATCTTTGGGTACCTAATCAATCCATTGTTACATTAAAAATAGCTTTAAATAGAAAAATAAGTGTGGAAATTACGGATTAAGGATCAATAATATTCATAACGTAAGTATATCACTTTGTTTTTTACTAAATTTAGGTTTTATATTAAACATTTATATAAAAATGTTTGATTACTTACGAATTGTTTCGATACTTAAAATACTTTTAGTACTTACTTTATTTTTAGTGCTTAGTGCTTAGTACCTATATGAGTAATACTTAAGAGAGTAATATTAAGGGGCTGCTAAGGTTTTAATGATTAGCAGTAATAAGTTGTGTAAGTATTCGTACAAAGGAGCAGCGTTGAAGATGGATTTTAAAATTTCTTTAGAGCGTGGAAGCGTAGTTTTATTCCAGCTATGTAGTTTTAATAGGAAAACCCTAATTCATATAAGTACAGAATGATTATGAACGTAAACAAACCACAGAAGACAATCTCGTACATATAAAGAAGACAAAAATACAAGTGCCCTTCAACTTTGTTTCTGTTATCTATGGAGAGACTCTGGGGTCGTGGGGTTCTAGTGCACAGGCGATAACTAAAGATTTAAGTTGGCGCTTGGTAGACTACTGGTAACTCCAGAGCTGGTAATTTCCACTATCAGCGAATAAGTATCACAATTGAGTAAATGCTGCCAGCATTAAAAGTACACTGCCACAGGGACCAAACTTTTTAGATTTCTTTTATTTTTAAAAAAAATAATATGTAATTGTTTTATTATTAAAATAATTAAAAACACACACAATTATTTCTAACTTTTTCTTAGATTTTAGTATACTGATAATTTTAACTGAAAACTAAAAATACCAAAGCGAACCATAGTGTGCAGGTTTATTGTAAGTCTAATTTATTATAAAACACTTTTGCCTTTAAAACCAAGGCACTAAAAGAAATAAAGAGTATCTCAAACAAAGCATGGACTGACACTGTGCAGCGACATCTATTATCTTCGGCTACAAACACGAAACAAGACAGAACGACGTCATACTCTGAAACGCGCTGACAAGATACTCCGACCGCTAAGGATATATACTTCTCGACCGTAGTCACTGGGGCCTTCGTTCAATGCTTAGACTATTTCTACTACTACTAGATAATATTCGACTACTGTCGGGAATCCTGTCACGGTACGGCCACAGGGATATGATATGTAATGTAGAGTCTATGGCGACGTCAAGACTACGACGTTTTTTTTTCTATCAAGTTATATTATAGGTTTTAATTCAATATAAAAAAATCTCATCCAAGGGTCCATCCATTTGATGCATGTAACGGATATTTCTATGTGATATGGTGAGGCTGAGGGTTAAATAAAACATATTTTCTGGTGAATGTTATATCAGTTGACATAAATATATTTAATCATAATAATATTATGCCAGAGCACACAAATGAGTTAAGAACTAATAAATCATGATTGTAACTTAAGCGAGGCAACATTTTGGTAAATTTCATTAAATAATTACGCTAAAATTAACTACAGCGATGATTCCCTAATTCACGCTTACACCACAGATAATGAATACAGTAAGGGCAATAGAAACCTGTCAATTTTCGATATGTCAAATAGTTTGTTTATCTTGACTGAATCTTAAAACAATTAGTTAATTAATTGTATAAATAAATGTTTAACTATTTTTTTTATAAAACATCGTCATCAGATTTTTTTCTTAGACAGTCTTTTGTCTTCTTAATAGAAGACAAAAGATGGAGCGTTTTCAATGTCCTTACTGTTCACAATACCTTGCCTATCTCCAGTATTACAATAAATATTATAGTTACGCAATGTTTATACAATGTCAATATAAAAACTATTTTAAGGAATACACTAGGATAATATCATACAAATTATTGCTTTATAGCTACAAAATCTAATTTCCGGGTACAAACATTTTCTAAAAATCTAATTTTGTCTATGGGTATACGAATACACTGCAACCTTTTTGGTCTGTATAAAAAAATTAAGTCTACATTTAAGGATATTTTTGAATTTCGAATACATTTTGTGCAATTAATGGTTATGTGAATATTGGCTCAAAGAACGATCGATAATACTATAAGGGCTCGGCCGACGTGTTTTTCTACAGATACAAAATCTAGCATTATCTAGACTCTACATTCTACACTATAGAATATAGATATGGGTACAATCGGAATCTTCACAATGTTCTATTAAATTAAAAGGAAATTTTTATATCTTTTACCAAATAAAAACGCATTTAATTATTTCATCTGAATTTAAAACTATAAAATGTCCCGTTTAGTGCCTTAAAGCTAGAATGGTTTTAAGGTTATCCAGTATTTTTAATGACTTCAAGTAAAAGTCTAACTAAAAGCTTTTGTTAAACATTTTCAATGTAAGACATTTGGACTTTCCACTAATGACAAAGCAAGACTGGATCAAGATTAAAGTAATAATGAAACAGCCATGCGACATGCTTCTATTTTCTACTATAAAATTAATTCTAAAGTAATCAATATAATTTTTGTGTACAATGTAATTTTTGCGCCGAAGGCGTTGTTTTTCGGTCACAGATTAAATATTTTGGAAACACAAACCAAGTATACCCTGTGTAATTAGTTATTTTTGCATTAAAGTGGAAAAGTCCGCATAACACAAATTTTAGCTGAGTCATGAACGATATATGCAAAATAATTTCAACCTTTACGACTCATCAATCAACCTACAAAATGACATTAGCTCATTGTCAATCCATTCAATGTCAATCCGTGCCTGCATAGTTACGACCATTTCTTCAAACTGGACTAATGAGCCAAGAGCTCTACAATGACAGAGTATTAAACGTAACGTAACGTATTTGACATTCGAGTTCGCGTTAAATCTCGACTTTGAATTTTACCCTAAATATTCAGAGTTCATTTGCAAAACGAAACGTTTAATACTTTGAAAAGCACACGGTAGAGCTACTGTTGCGTTACTATGGTAACAACCCATAACCATGGTAACCCTAGACACGCCACGAAAACTATCCGTCGCCATTTTGAATCAAATTTCAAATATTTTTTATTCAGCGCAGGCTTAATCTAAGTTTTACTGCCCAAAAAAAAGCACAGACAGTTGAATTTCATTCACACCATCAAACATCCTGTATTATCAAATCCGATAGTATACTCGCATAAAAATATAAATAAAGTATTATTTCTACCATGTTTTTGGCAGTCTCCTAGCTTTAAATATCCTATTTTATATCTAATGCTTAGTATGTTTAAATCATTATTTATAATTGATAATTATTTTTTTATTAACCTATAGCTGTCAATCCATTCAGACGCTTTAAGCAATTTAAGATATTTCGCATGCAAATCTCCAACGACAACCTAATATTAGCAAAGAATTTTTGATTTAATTAAATAATACACAACTTCACTCTGCGATTACATACACACAATAAATAAATTATTCACTACATAATTGTGACAGGGAATACATTGGATTTATTAATATTAATTATTGCTATAGCGTACTAAATAAGATTTATATTTGAAAAATTTAAATTATATTCCCTGTAGAACGTGTTGTAATGAAAGAGAGCAATTACAATTGAGATTGTAAGACAAATTTTTTTGTTACTGACAGTAACAGTTTGATTTATATCGTATCGTATTGCTATATTGTATCATAATACGATACGATATTCTTGATACTATTCTGTCTGTGGTATCTATGGAAATTAATTAATAAATATCTTAAACGTATGTATAATTTCGTATACCGCATTTGGTGGTGACGTATAATAAAAGAATTAGTCAAGGAATGAAGAATACGCTCTCCGTAAAATCGTTGATGAGCAGGGCTATTAAGTATCTCAGTTGAAAACTTTCGACGACGAATTTTTGGATAACGACGCAATCCAACCACTGATTATTGAACTATATAGAGTATAATAACTTTATATTATACTAAATATCACAATAAGCAAATAACGTCATTAAAAATAGTGATATGAGATGGCGTTATTATTAAAACTCACATAATTTCCACAAAGAGTTGTAAGTCTCTGAATCACTGAAATAGAAAATAGCCCTGCTGTACCTTGACACAAATATGTTTAAGAAATCTTAACCATAATTTTGTTTTCGTTTCACTATATCTAATATGTAGCTGCCATATAGAAATGTCGATATAGTAGTTTAATTTCGGAAAAATGATTTTGTGCGCTGGTAAAAAGGATTGTTTAATTTCATTACATAACATTATCGTCAAACTTCAATACTTAGTGTAAATAAAAGGGTGCGTGTACTTATGTACGCGCGTAAGAAGTTATACTTCTTTGGCATTATTAAAAATAGTTTTTGATTGCATGCAAATAATTAATTACAATTAAATAATTAAAGACTGGAAAAGGAGTCATTATAGTCAATAAAGTTCAGTTTACATTTGAAAAATTAAATAAATGAATATTTATTATTATTCTCTTACATTAAGTGTAACATAAATTCTATTATTACTCGAATGTTGTTTTTAAAATATGTTAATTTTGTGTCACGGAGCGCGCGCATCGTAAAACTTCACTATCATCAATTTTTCATAACGCGCCTAAAGAAGTATAACTTCAAAAACAAGAAACTATTATTCTGTATTAATTATATAACTTATTATGTATATGCTATTGACATTTCCAAGTACAATATAGTAAAACGAATCGTATTAATTCTGTAAATCTAAATAAAAACTATACAAACCATACATAAAACTCAGTAGATTCAGTCCGTCACTAAATTACACATAAAATAATTTACAACATTTCATTATAAATTAATATTAACGTTATAAATTCATACTGTGAAATTATTTACAAATGTAAAAACAATACCGGAATAAATATTCTATCTCGTAAATTAAATTATGTCGATAAGTCTTATGGATACGACAAATATAATCTGTCGTACGATATCAGGTGTCTGTCGTACGGTATATAAAAGTTGCCAGAAACGTTAGTTTTAAAAATCAAATTATTGCTTAATTATTCCGGCTGTCTACAACCACTAAAGTATTGCTTATACGTATTAAGTTTCGTACAACATAACTACCTTCCTGAAAATATGCTGATAGAGTTCGATGTCGTCCTTTTTCTTACCAATGTTGCCTCAACTGAAAATAAAAATTATGATCTATAAACAAACGTCAATATAAATAAGGTTAAAAATAGAGTAAAAAAGTAAGACGCGTGATAATAGAGTACTTAGGTTTTAATTAAGTATAATTCACGTTTTGGAGAATAATGGGACTAAGTCAAAAGGCATGAAGCAGACATTTTTGCCTCTATTTTCCTTTATACGTTAGCGATTCTTAGTCTCGATTCGAGGTTTTTCTTCAACGTAAAAGCAAATGTTGAATAACTTTTTTGAAAATTTTAATTTGGTAGAAGACTCCCAAAACAGTGATGCCAACTTCTACAGAATGTTCCCCTAGGACCAACAAACACCCCAATATCGGAAAGGCCCTAATCGAAAAGATAATTTTAAATATGAATTAAATTATACAATTAGGTACAAAGTATAAAATGTTTTGTAGATCTTGGAGAATGATAACTTTTTGTAATTATATCTGTACGCAAGCGTGTACACAAAACAAGTATTTGATATTTGATTTGGTTATAGAATCGTGCGTATTTTTTAAGAAAAAAAAGGAAAATAAAAATGTGTGCGTGTACTAGGTGTACACACGTAAGAAGTGAAACTTCTTTATGACCTTATTTTTCGAAAAATGATCTACTATATGCAACTTTACAGAAATTGGTTAAATAAAGTTAAATTAGATAAAGTTTAACAAAAGGCTTTTATTATCATAGACATGAATACAAATACAATTATTTCATTTTAACTTATTACTATGTAGTACTAAGATTATTACAGAATTTCATTAATTGTAATAGAATTATTAGTATTACTATCATTGTTACCGTTATTATATATTTTTGTTACTAATGGCTTCGAATCTCTTCGGATCAACCGTGGTAGGGACAAGAAAAAGATGGCGCGTAACCGAAAAATGTGACAAATGTGTGTAAATTTTTTTCCAACGCCGATAAAGAAGTTTGACTTTAAAAAGCAACATGGCGCGTAACCTGCTACAAAATTTCTCCCATACGTCGATAAAGAAGTTTCACTTCAAAAGATGGCGCGTAACGGAAAAATGTGACTCGTAACGAAAAAATGTTACACTACATTTTTTTCCAACCCCGATAAAGAAGTTTCACTTCAAAAACTACCTACCCTTTAATTAAGTACCCCCTAAATAAATGTAAAAAAACCTCTGAAAATTGCCCCTAAATTTGGGGAGAAACCCTCCAAGTTGGTATCACTGTCTCAAAAGGGTTTTAAACGTAAGCAATACGAAGGCTTCAAGCGAAAGTGGAGACGTTTTCGTGCGTAAAGAGTATGCCTATGAGAGAATGTTTGTACATTGTGACGTGTAAAATGTACATTGTATGGTAATACGATTGACGTCAAATTATCTAGTCGCCATAACTATGGGATTTTCTATCGTGACGTTCTGTCAATCCACGTCAATGTGACGACAGTGTAACTGACGTTTTGTGACGTCAGACTATTGTATTGCATGAATAACAGATAACACATATGGGATAGATTATACAATTTTATATATAGATTTTGTACTTGTGAAAAATTTAACAATGTAACTAAGAAATATAACAATAATTTAAAAATAGTGATGTATATATAAAAAATGTTTTAATCAGTCTGTGTCTGAATTTTATTTTGTCCTACCCTCCTTAAGCAGCTATTACGCGATATATTTCTTAATATCATTACTGAATTTACAATAACTATTTTATCTGCTTATTTTTATTTGATAAGTTATGAAATGAGGGTATTTCATTAATTTGTAAAAGTACTTACTGGTAGAATCCTGAGGTGTGAGGGGCCGTTTAAGCGTATGTTGGATGACCGTTAACCAGCCAGCCCGGTCCTCATGAGTGGCTGCAGCAAGGCAGAATGTCCGCTCTGGAGTCACCAGATAGAAGGGGAACCTCGCCTCTTTACAACCGTTTCCTGTGTTCGATACTTTGATGTGGTACCCAGTTGACTCGTGACCTGGAATTATTAATTAAAAAATAAGGTCAGCAACACACTGGCGAGCCGTAGAGTGAGTGTCTATGGGAGGATGTCACATAAGTTCTTTTCTCAGTCATATTCTTTATTGCTGAGGGTCGCGTCACTGTAAGGTGCTTTCTAGTAACTCTACATTTATTCTTTGTTATGGGGAGACCCGTGAATATTGTGACTTGACTTCACCAGCGGGTTGGGGATTTGCGGCATTTTGCCTTCACGACGAGTCCAAGTTATCTGGTTCGCGTCAGGCGATATGTAAGAACTCTTAGGTAGCATGTCGTTGAGATTATAAAGGACGTTTCTTCATCTATTTTATAGCAGTAGGTAACCCAACATCTCTACAATCGGAAGCAAAATCATGACCACCAACTAAAGCATTTTATAGATGTGGGGATTGAGACAAAATCACTTTTCGATAAGCGTGACCAAGTTGAATGGTCACGTGACGAAGCTACTGAACTCTCTTTCCCATACAAGTTTTTATTATAGTTTAGCGCGTGTCACGCCTGAAGAAAAGTGCATTTGTCTCACAGCAGGTGACCTTCAAATGTTATTTATATTAAGCCAATTTTGATATAAATTCTAGCTACACTGACAGCTGTCACTAAATGACATTTAACAGTTGTCAATTAAAGACAATACATTACACATGTATTTTACGAGTAATAGACATACCGATAAATATCTCTCCCTTCGGGTAGGCGTCTAGTGGTTCGTCGTGGTACATCAGTTTCCTGTTGTCCAACGTGAACCATCTTCTTCTATGGACATCTGAAGTCCTGGGTCCGGTCTTCCAAAGCCAGCCTTCACGAGCGAAGTCTTTCGGTAGACGTAGTAGCAGGTCTGATTGTGGTGTTGAGGGAAAAGCCACTTGTAAAAGGTGGAGTTTAGCGCATCGGATGGCTGTGTACCTAAAAAATTAAAAATATGCTTACTTTTGACGTGATAACGTCTTTAAAATCGTTTTAGTCGGGTGACATGTTCAGAAACTTGTGTCACACCAAAACCTCACGAGCGCGATCGCAGGTATAACGAGAGAGAGACGGACCGATCTCCCGTCTCATCTCGAGCGCTGCCAGTCATTCCGTGAATGTATGAAGAAAAATGTATATCATAGTCGAATAAGTAAACTTGTCATTTTACACCCGAAATTTATCATCAAAAGTGTGAATAAAACGATAGATGTAACTTAAAATTTGAAAAAATTGTTATCTTCATTAATTCCTTACTTCCCAAAATCTTATATCACCAATAAGACGTTATCACGTAAACATCTCGATCGTAAACCTACTTTACAAACAACCAATATTTTTTTTTAAATTTCGATTTTGCTACATAATAACTCAACAAGAAAAAAATAATAAAAACCCGTTAAAATATATATGTATACGCTATATAAAATAATAATTCGTTTAGCACTAACGTCATCTATTGACAAAATAAACTAATAACAATTAACAACACTTCTAATGTAATCAAATAATGGTTAACAATAATGAATGGTATCTTCAGACTACAAACGATCGCATTCCCATTACTTGTTATATAAGAACGTTATTTGTTTGTAAAAATACCGGTAACGGTATTTAAATCAGATTAGTCGATAGACATATTTTATTTCGTGTTTCTATATATTATAAATATACATAGGAAATATACATGTTTGTTAACTCAAAAACTACTGGACTATATAGACAGTGTTGCTAGCTTTATATCTAAAATACTTTTGAATGTTCAACCGTCTTTTAATATGCAAAAACCAGTGTGTTTTTGTAATAATACGACACACTGCGTGATTTTTTATAATTTTTATTGCAAGTAATATTAAATATTAAAAAAATCATGTGTCGAATTCACACGTGGTAGAAGTGAAACCTTCAAAAACAAAGATTTATAATTAAAATATGTAAATTAGACTTTTTCTCTATCTAAATGTAGGATCTTTTCTTTAAAAAAATATATATATTAATGTTAATTTTTTATTTATAACTTTAATATCAATCTTTAATTTGGTAAAAACTAAAATAATAAAAGTTTGAAATAAATTCACAAGATCCAACGTAGGAGAAAATGAGATAGGATAGCATTATACAGTGTATAAACTTTAAATTAGTGTGTATTTGAACATTTTCTGAAATAAAAAAACAGATTTGATGAAAATTATGTGTCTGTCTCTTTTTGCTGTCGCTTTCTCACTCTCTTCCACGGCAAATCCTATTAATTTATGTGTCTGTTTCTTTTTACTGTCGCTTTTTCCATTGCATCCGGTTTGAAATCACAACGATTCTAAAGAAGTTTCACTTCAAAAATACGAACCAGCAATTAATAACTTCGGCATCCTCATGATACACGTAGATGTGTCGAGTTGAGCCGTCCTTCATAAATGTGAGCTGCATAGAATTCATGTGACCAATCTTCGCTGGGGCGAAAGAAACATTTAGTTCAGACAACTTTAGGATTCCCTTGGGTTCCTTGTTTTCTTTTACGTGGTACCTATAAAGAAAAGAATATAATGGTAATGAGGGAATGTTATTTTTTAAAGGGGAGAGACGTTACTCCGCTCGTTGTATTTTAATAGTATATTGTAACACCTGATTTCGAAACTATTTCGATAAACTAAAAAATTTTGTGTTTCGCGGTCACGCTTCGCTTTTTCCCGAAGGCGTAGGCAACGCCAACGGATCTCAATTTGCTTTAGTTCTGCCGTACTTTCATTCACCATGAATGCTCGTCGGTTATGGGTAATAATATATACCTATAATATGTTCTACACTCCTTTATCCGTCGTATTTAGTAATAATAGTTTGTGACGAATATAGTTGGCACTTGTTGTAAATTTCTTAATAACACAATTTGATCTGATCTTTGGAATTGTACAAGCAATAACAGCGATCAAACCAAACTCATCTTACCTGCCGCTGAAAAACGTTAATTAGTTTACAATATTTTAAGCTTTGTGATTGATCGAAGCATGCTATTGATAATGAAAGCTGACGAGGGCATGAGTTGGATAATATAGACTTATCAATAGTCTCGCATTTCGGAGAGAGTAGTTATGATTTCGTTTAATTACCGGTATTCATGGTTTAAATAGGCCTTTTCGTACTTTGAAAGGCAAACGAATCCTATAATTACTTTATATATGTTTGAGAACTCATCCTGACATATTTTGTACCACAATGCTAAAAATTTTGAATCGTCAATACTCATCTTACCTCAAACGATAGTTTTTGAGTCGTAGCCGATTGAATAAACGGCCAAGACAACCCGTTGCACCAGAACAAGCGTCAGTAGGGCGCTGATACCTAGGAACCATTCCGTTGTTTGAAATTCTTATAGAAGAGCGTGCAAAGGACAGGGTTGATTTTAGACGCGTTTTAACGGATTTCACGTATTGACCGTGATTGGTGTATCTCAAGGTCATGGTGACGTCGAATCCACCAATCACGAACAAGAACGTCATTTCGCCCGCGTCCGCGAGTCGATTCCGAGCATTCGATGCGTTTAGTACCGGTTTTAGCAAACCGTTTCGGTTTTATGCGTATAGTCTCTACTAAAATACCGTCATTTAAAGTACACTAATAACCGATTTCTATAACCCGGATGTATATATAAAAAAAACATTTATTTATATCAACTATGCAAATATCAAGGCTCTAATAATAAATCGTTAACAGTTGTTTACAGAGTATTAAAATTGCCTTTTTACGATTGCGTAGGCTCTGGTGACGTCAATAGATTTTCCTTCCACCCGAGAAAATTCTAAAGCCGTTGTTTTGTACGTGCCTCGGTAACCGTGGACGATAATTGTTGTAAAATTTTCACCTAGTTACGTAGAGCAAATATCGGCGATGACGTTTTGAAACGTGGAATTTTTTGTCGTGACGTTGGTATTCTGTAGGTAGAAAAACTAATTAGGTATGAGATATCGTAATCTCTTATCGCGCTGGCAATTCGGTAAACAATGTTTGCTGTTTGTTGACATTGGCTGGTAACAGATAAAATAATGATATAGATAAATATTTCATCATATAATGAAATGATGTATAGAGACGATTACGAAAGTATAAAGATTGTTTGAGAATCAACATAATAGTAATAGAGGTTTTGGTTTTAATTTTATATTAAATTCGGATTTTAACAGAAAAAAACAATTGAAGTATGCACGTGTATTTCCGCATGAATTAACAAATTTCTGTAAATATTACATTCCAACATAGGAATTAGTTCAAAATTGGTATTATAGGTATTGAAAGTTTGTATAATTTTTAATTAACTATTATTTTTAAATATGATATGCTGTATGTGAATGACAATGAAACATGCATTTTAAATGATTTTTTGAAATTACGGAAAGTATGAAGGCCATGCCGAATTAAATGCCATTTTAAATATAAAATAACCTTTCATTTAAGATTATTGAAGCGCACTTAAAAATAATGTATACACATATATTCCTTTGGCCCCAACTAACAATCTGTCAAACCATACTCAGGATCGTTAATTAACAGTTAAGTAAAGATTTAATACCATGATCCAACTAGAAACTAAAAAGATCAATATATTAAATCATTCGTTAACTAATCAGCCATTTTCGTAGCACGTTCTTTAGATAATATATAATCGACGTGTGACGGCTGTCCAATATCCATAAGCTTTACTTACTTTAAAGTGTCCTCGTTTTCATTTAGAACAAACTTCCGTAGTTGATATCTGCTGTCTTCCTTTCCCCTCTTCATCAGAAAACCTTCCATGGAGCCAGAGAGGTAGCTTTGGCGCTCTGGATGACAAAATTCTTCTCGCTCGTATTTAGCACGAATCCACTGTTCTATGAGTACCCTGAAAAATTGTTCTTCTTCTTTTAGTCAAGAAAATAGTCATAGTTTTTCATCCGGCAAGCGCACCAATTTTTTTATTAAATTACCAAATTACGCTTAACAACATATAATTCCTTTTATAATCAATAACCCTTATTTATAAAGAAAAAATCAGTATTGCACTATATAACTAAAGTCTTATTTATTTCTGTTTACTCTGTGATGTCAAATCAAATCAAATCAAAATACGTTTATTCAATTTAGATGCTTCTTAGAGCATGCTTATGAATGTCAACAACGTTTACAAAATTCACGAAAGAGCAAGACTACGCCATCCGTTCGCAAAACTACCAGGAGGCCTTGTTCTGAGAAGAACGGGCAAGAAACTCAGCAAGTTTTGCCCTCCCTTTACATTACAATTATTCAACAATTCGTCACTAATTTGCAGAATATTAAAATGTATTGAAAACCTTTTCAAACTTTCAATACTCAATAGGGCACATTTCTAACTAACGTATCGGTTAAAACATTGTTTTCCATACTTTTAACTTTTTTTTTCGGTTGTCTTTTGTTTCGTGAAAGTGAAAAGGAGGTTCTTAAGCAAGGTTGTGTTTTAAAAATACAAAATATATACAAGTGTTCTTTTTAAACAACTTCAAGACCGTTTCAGGTTTATTTATATAAATCAACTAACTTACAAGTGCAATTTAAAGTTTTTGTATTTTTTTTCTTATTTCGATTATTTTTAAATACTCACTGAGGATCACTCTTGGCGGGTCGTCTGTAGCAGGGCGGTACCCGATCCTCATACTTGTTCCTCGCTGCAACATTACCAACTTCCTTCATACGATGAACTTGTGAGTCCTCCCATCGGTCCAGCTCCAAGTGTTTGACCTTACTAATATGAGCGCCCATACCACGATGTATGCTGGCACATCGCATACATATGAAGATACCGAGGTTGTATGATGCCCAGTCTGGATCTGAAATATTGAATACAAGTGTTAAATTACGTAGGGACAAATCCAGTTGGTCGCGACCGCTCCAAAACAAATATATAGCGATAGTTCCTATAAATATATATACAATTTGTTTTTTTCTCGGGGTTTAGGGGGATAGGTGACCACGGATTTTTGTGTATGACACACGCCGTCGACTTTTGTCTGTCTAGTCAAAGCTCGATTTCCTTACTTTCGTCTTAAATTTATAAAGTTTAAATTATTATAGCACCTAAAATAGTGCAATAATTTTGAGATATTTTATGAAAAGTAAATTATTATAAATAGTTTTAATTGAAGTCCTCGTGGTTAATATCTGCCATTTTTATTTAGGTACGTTGTGAGATTACAAAATCTAGGCACTTCTTTACAATTTACTCGTAACATATTTTATTATTAATAATCGAATTAAAGACGTCAACGTCGTAAAGATAAGATTCAATCACGTAAATGAATACGTAAAAAGATGCAGCGTCAAATCCTACTTAATAATAATAAACTTTATTAATAACAAAATATGGTTGTGACATAATAAACATACAAGAGAGTTGTGTAATTAAAGCAGGGGTTATACAAATGAAATATAATAAAAATAAAAATGTAATGTGTGTGTCTTAATGTTAAATATAAACAAAATCATGTATGGCTGTGTGTAGGTGAGAGATGTTATAAGCTTATATTATTACTAAAAACTGCTTTAAATTTATATTTCATTACATCTACAATACAATTATCAATGATTTATTTCGGGTATACATGCGGGGTGTCAAAGGGTTTTTGATGAATTTTGGATGGGTGAAACAGACACATTAGATTAGTCTATAGAACGCATATCTGATTTCTTTTTAAACTTAATGATCTTTTTTTGTAAATTTTAGCTGATACATAATCTATAAAATACCCAGTGGTACTATAATATTTTTAGGTCTGGGCCTCAGATTTCTGTATCTGTCTCATGAACATTTGTCAATCTAATAGGCAAGGCGATCAGCCTCCAGTGCCTGACACGCCGTCGACTTTTAGGGTCTAAGGCAAGCCGGTTTCCTCACGATGTTTTCCATCACCGTTCGAGCGAATGTTAAATGCGCACATAGACAGAAAGTCCATTGGTGCATACCTGGGGATCAAACCTACGACCTCAAGGATGAGAGTCGCACCCTGATCCCACTAGGCCAACACTAAGTAAACACTAGGAAAATTTTATATATAGCGAATTGCATTTACATAAATTTAACTTGTTTACATATTATTAAGTCATTAAGTGTTATTCGAGATCAGCAATTAAATAACACGTGTAACAAGAATGTAATAAGCAATTTTGTTATTCTACAAATCATCAAATATTTGTTATATTTTTATAAAGAAATAGTCAGCATTTTTAGCAACCATAGACAACAATATAATCTTTACTGATATTAAGAGAAAATATTTGCTTTTTTGCATTTAATTGGTTAGACTACTGGACCGATTTAACAAAAACTTTTATTATTAGAACCCTACGTTATCCCTGATGAACATAGGATAGAATATTAGGGTTCCGTGTGAAAAAAGGTGTGAAAATGCCTATGTTGCGTACCCTGCGGAAACTAACTGCGGAACTATTGACAATAGAGCAAAGTGATGTACAGTTTTATAGAAGACATTAATATCTACAAAAACGTCTGCGAACCGATGTCTAACAGAAAAATATTATTTTTGCATTTAAAAGTCTATATATCGTGCTACGACCGAATTAATGCAGATGGAACCGTGGACCACAGCTAGTGTTACATAATTGTATTTTTAATTTTTGATTATGGAAATTATTAATATTGATTATTCGATGGCGCCACAGCCCTCTATGGGTTTTTATCTATGCCTTCTCTGCCTGGCACGCGTCTTGAATTTATGTATGAAATGTTTCGTCTCTAATGTCCACATTCTAATTATTATATTGGTCTTGGGCGCTGTCAAATATGTCAATCTTCATACAGAAGAATTAGTTTGACAGTTCTTAAAACTAGGGTTAAGTTTGATTGACGTTCTAGTGCACAGGCTGTAGACATGCCGGTTTTCTCACGATAGACTGCATACTTCACAAAATTATTTAAAAAGTTAATACTTAAAAATTATTCTCAATTGCGACTTAACGTTTCATTTTACGTAAATAATTAAGCTTACGTAAATAATGTGTTTGTAGCAATTAATTCAGATAAATTGTTGAGGTCATTCACCACGAAATTCACACATCATGAAATAAGTAACTTTTTACAAGTTCATTTTCGCGGTCTGTTTAAATTGCGTCAATTATCAAGTCCAAAAAAATTACCAACGTAAATCGTTTTTATTAAGTCGCAATTAAATATCTAAATAAAAATAAAAGTGAAAAACTTTGGAAATCAATATCTAAAAATCCGAAGAAAGGAATTGTAATATGATAAGACGAGCCTTATACGAATATTTTGACAGTACTAAGTACGAACTGACACGCCCAAATGTTAAAATTCGATAACAATTTGACAGCTGTGAGTCTCTTGGCACTTTGTGAAGACATGCAGATTAACATTCAAATGCCTGAATGCATCCAGAGACATTTCAATAAAAATTCGGATATAAACGAGAATTTACTACATTATTTACATAACTCGACGTTTCGAGGGCCTTTGAGCGGACAGCGAGAGCTTGCGGTTTATTAAAATGTGTACTAACGCCCGAACCCAATAACCTATCTCAATCACAATCTTTTGACCATCTGAGATAGTAGGAAATCTTAATCCAAATGTTGTAACAAGTCTGCCAATAACCAATCGACGGATTGTAATAGCGATCTGTCGATACATGCTGTCTAGGTATGGGAGGTCGTATCGGTGTCTGTGGATAGACCTTTGTATGAAAATGACAGTTGACAAAAGCTCGATTTCAACAGTTAATTATTTTAACAGATTTTAACTTACACCAGTGTTTTAAATAATTAAAAAAACTGTTTGTTATGTTTTAAACATACACATGTATATTTTAATGTTATTTGTACGGTTTTATTTACTTTATTTGGTTTGTTTAATACATTGATTATCAAATATGAGTGTAAACTCGGTAAAATGAAACGACAAAGAGCATTTTATCCGTCGCGAAAAATGGATTGTCTTCGTAGGGTTTGGTTATTGGGATGCAGATAGGAGATCGATCGACTGTCACGGTCTGATCTCAGATTGAATCAGATTTCAATATGAGATTGTGGATTAATTAAGTACCTATTCGCGGAAACCAAAGATAATTTTTTACAGCTACTTAGGGGTAAGATTCAAAAACGATTCTTAGTGCAAAGCCTAATTTTTGTACGTCAAAAATGTATTTGATTTTGACATATCTCCCATATGTCAAATATAGTTCGCGCTATGTATCATTTCTGAACCTCACCCTAGTATCCTTAGATTAGAGTTCTAGGGTAAAATTCGAATCGAGAGTTAGGTTAAGGTTCATTTTAATTACTACTTTAGTAATCTCTTAGATTATGTAACACATAACAAACGTCAATAGCACAGAAATACAGTACAATAGAAATAATTAAATATAAAGGAGGCCAGTGGCGGCCGTATCGATTTCGAGCGATCTCTTACAGGCAACTGTGAGAAGTTTTTTCGCACGAAAAGTGCATAGCTACAATGCTTAGACAAAAATAATGGAACAAAACAAATCAATTAAAACATAAAGACAGTGAAAGAGACAAAAAACACGTCAAAAAGAAAAGGCACATGAAACAATAATTTTAGTTAGCTCATGGACAGGTAATGCTTGTACAGCAGAGATTTAAAGGAAGACAGAGAAGAAGCTAATCGGAAAGGGACGGCAAGTAAATTCCATAGCCTCACTCCAGGGACCTTAATTATTCATTAAAATGTCAAAAACGTATTGAATTTAACGCTGTCCGTGAGCACTTGTCTAAATAATATCCATAAATTGCAGCTACGGGGACTTACCGACCAATATCTATGGTTAGTCATACCGACAATCTTAACGGTAATCTCAATAAGTAGATATGATTTCAATGACGAACCATTAATGGTGGGGTAGTCATAGCGATATAATTATTTTCACGTACATTCTTAAAACAAAATGTTTTGTTATACGTGAATTAGTTTAGACAAAAAACTAGAGCAGGAGAATCGGGCACCCCTGCAGGCATATTGCGACGTATTAATTAGTACAAACAGTTTGACACAGAATACGTAGAAAAATAGAGTAGGTATGCAAGCCACAATAATTAAACGATTTGCTTAATTTTTTTTTAAATTAATATATTAATGTTATGTTTTTCTACCCAGGTCGCCTCTGAATCTCTTTTATTCAGAGGTATGAGTCTAGGTGCCAAGCCTATAATAGAGAGGAATCGGTAACCTGACATTCTCTGGTAGGCACGACTACCTCGCCGGATTCCTTTCAATAATATTTCAAATAAATTCTGTACGAAGACAGATTATGAACGGCTCTGTTTGGAGAGGTTTTCGCGCTCCTTGGATTAGCATGGTTTATCTCATAGAGGTATTGCAAGATACCATAAGTTACACAGCTAATGAATAAGGCCAAATGATCCTCTAAAAGACGTTCAATCTCCCATCATTAGAAACTATGAATCACGTAAATATTGACAATAGCAATTAGGGACGCAACAAGGGCCTTATTGCGTCTGTACTCTGTTATTGTACCACGAGATCTCAAGGTTGCGACATTAGCGCGCTTCATCGAACTTGCATATAAAAATATGGGGATCGGTATTACTAGAAGTTAAGGTAGTTCTTTAAACAAAATATCGGTAAAGCCTGTACACGTGTCAAATTTCCGGTTTCAAATACGATCCAATATTCTAAACGCTTCTAAAACTTGTTTACGTTGTTGGTATAAATTGTGTTATTAGTTTATATATTGGTTACTGTTTGTTTATCAATTCATATCACAAATCACAATGGACATGATAAGAACGGTGAAAAACAAAACGTTCCACGACACGATAATTTTGGGGAAGTCCTATCACATGAAGGGAATATGGTATTTTAAAGCAAATAAGTATTCAAGATACCATCGAGGCCGTTGCATTGAATAAACAAAACAATTTATTTCTCGTTTTGTTGGAACTATGCGTCAAGGTATAGGAGATTGAATATTATAAATAAATATTCGTTAATGGAATAATCGTAATAACCTTGTACTAATCGTTGTTATTCTAACAAATTACACTGTATTGATTAAACCACGTGAAAAGTTAGCAGCTAGCTCACGTTAAACTCCGCGGTGGTTCTCCAAAAATAGGCGCTCCCGTCGAGTGTTTATTTAGTAATCAGTTAAAATTCTAAATACACAGGTTGCATTGAGCGATGAAGAAAATAGCCATCACATGTTTACACGCCAACGTCACGCACAGTGACGCACACAAGCGTCCGTGGCCTCTTCAATGTGTTCACAGACGTCGTAAATAGCAATGTTTTGGTCGTAACAGCTGTGGGTGGATCTTCTCGGACGTTCGAACAGCGAATTATGATCGTTAATCGACACGAAATCGATATTTATATATGTTGGTTGAACTACGGGATGGATGCATTGGTCCGTTTATTATATTGTTGTAATGACATGCGACAACTGCAATACAAAGAGGCCCCTTTTTTCTGCGATATTGTGGGCTACTCGGTGTAAAGGCCGATTTACATTATCTTAGTGTTTAGGAGAGTGCTTTAGTACAACTTGAAAGGCAAGTTCTTTAGCGTAGCGTTTACTAAAGCAAGTAGCGTTTACATGTTTCAACTAAAGTACTATCCTAAAGCACTCTCCTAAACACTAATATAATGTAAATCGGCCTTAAGGGAGTTGCGTGGATCTGGTTAGCGGTGCGCCTTCTTAAGTTCTCTTGTCATTTTCTCACGTGTATTCTATAACATACTTTCATAAGTGTGTCATTGTCCTCATTTTAACACGAGTGATGTTTGAGAGCAAATCTAAAATTACAATAAAAAAGCGACCCAACCAGCGAGCCAACTTGAAACCAAAATTAAATGATTTCGCCAGAAATCGTTCTCAAAACTGCCGAAGAAAACAAGTAAAACATACATGAAAATATCGGTTTTCAATTGCTGATAATTATCTTTTAAACAGGTTATAGCCAGTTAAAACTCTACAATTGATAGAGATAGTGAATTACCTACACTTTTGAATGTTAATTTAATATCGGCACAAGTCTACTAAAGGTCAATAAACTTTAGCAAGATTAATGTAGATATAATGAATTTTTTATTCAGTTTAAACTTTATTTAAATACTCTGTTGCTTTATAAAATTACCTTTATTACTTATAAGAAAGTGCCCATTAATGGCTGATACGATTTTTTACAGTTATTACAAAATGTGATATAGCTTTGCCAAGCTTAATTCTCCGCGAGTATATTAAAACATTAAAACCTTTTTATCGGCCATAATCAAAAATACTTAACATAATTTACATCATGCGATGTTTGGAGTTGTGATCAGTCGAGTCAGAGCCTGTCGCCGGCCACAAATGCTGAGTTTAATACTATTAATATAGACATAATAATATGCTTATTCAGAAACTAATCTAAGCGCGACTCTCTGCGTCAAATGGTCATTGGATTTTGACGGATAGCGGTTGCATCCCAACGACAGTCTTTAGATATCCAATTAATTATCTTTTTATGTTTATAATATGAAGAACCGTGTAATTTCGCTACAACATTTAAATACTCATTAGTTAAATACTGATTTAAAATCACAGCTGGAAATGAATTATTGTGCCTTATACTTGGAATCGTTAATTAACTCTTAATGAACGACTCCGAGTAAGATATAAT
Organism: Pieris napi; assembly: GCF_905475465.1. Classification (NCBI taxonomy): domain Eukaryota; kingdom Metazoa; phylum Arthropoda; class Insecta; order Lepidoptera; family Pieridae; genus Pieris; species Pieris napi. The sequence continues at coordinate 3,915,576 of NC_062237.1, read as the reverse complement.
ATATGTATTTATCACACCACATCATATATAATTTGCTATGGTATAAGTTACAATCTATATATTTTAAAATATGTCAATTAGGGTAAACATAAAATTTACGAAAAATTATAAAAATACACTTCCAAAAAAGAGAAGAAAAATTCATCAACTTAGTAATTAGTTATTTAAAGATTCTTATTCGTATATTTCGGATTAGGTACCTGACAGGTGCTTAGCTAGCCTTTTTTTAATAAAGAAGCCCAAAAATAAATATTCCAAGCTATGAATAAGTAGCGTTCTGTTGTATTATGTACCGGTCGGGAGTCGGGACCCGCGTTACCTTTTGTGCTATTTATCTTTCTGACATATTTGACAGTTTTACGGCATTTTCCAGCTGCGATCTGTGCTCAAGCAACATGTCGGATAGCCCATCCCGAGATACCCTCATGCCAGTCTCCAGCTCCAGAGACCACCTGGATCTTTCGAAAGTCGCACAGACAACAAGTAAATGAATTACTGTTTAGTCGGTTCTTTCGTCACAGTCGTACGCGGGGCTTGTCTTCAGTTTGAATCTATACAGTTACAGGACATATTATACCAGTCTGCGATAATTTATGTAAAAATATATCGAATATTTCGATAAGAAACTCATAGTAGGTACGAGAACGAAAACATTTACGAACTTTCATTGATAAAGTATTGTAATTAAGAATTAAAATATGCGAACGTTAATCGATTTGCTTAATTAATGTCAAAACGAAATTGATAACTTACATCCGATAATGTCACAGAATAAATATAAATCCGTTTTTTAATTAATTACTTTAGCATGAAGGTTTTATATTACATTTTAAATTTATTATTACATAGATTATTCGAAATTTAAAACACAGGGCTCCAAGCTTCGCTGTTTACGTTATATAACTCTATCTTTCAAAACCGGTTTTATACGAAATATGATTTTAGTACATATGTATATGTTTTATTCTAAATTTAAATAAAATATTAAAGCGAATAAGAATTGTGTCAGGTCCGGTACCTGCAGAGTGGCAGAGTTCGAAGAAAGTAGAAATCTAGGAGGTATACTATGTTCGTCATCGACATACCAATTTAGTCTCTATTACTATAGAATGTATCTTTTGATAATTAAAGCTTGTTCTTTTTATGTTATATTAAGAGAAACTATACGACGGACCAAGTATCACAAAGGCAATAACGTCTCTGACGCCATTCACCAAGCTGGAGATGATCAGAGATGAAAGAAGCAGCGGTCGAAGGAGGATTAAGAAAAAACACTAAATATGTTTACTTTTAAATAACTAATTCCAAAGTAGAAACTAAAATTTCTATATATATTTTTATTCGTAAATTTTATGTTCACCGTAATTGTCATATATTTTAAAATATATAGATCGTAACTTATACTGTATATTATACATTTACTATATATATTATATCTTCATTAAGAGTTCACGGCTACAACTCTTAATGAACGACTCCGAGTATCTTTAAAATAAGTTCACAAACGATATAATCGAAAGATAAAAAAGAGAATAGAAAATAAAAGCAATATAAAAATCTTTACTAAAATCTAAAATGCTTCACACACAAAAACTGGATCAACGTTTACGGAAAAGTAGATCAAATTGCTAAATTCCCAAATATGGTAAAAATTGTTAAGAAAATCATTTGACTCATGCTAGAAACAGCTGATTACTTTCTTATCAAACATATTTTGAACCACGTGATTGGTATATATGGATTACAAGGTTTTGTATGTCATTAACAATACAAATAATTGTTACGTGATATAAATATTTCTGAAGAGAGTGAAATGTAGTTAATTGACCAACGAGAAAGAATGTACCTAATTAGGTACTAAACTCTATAATTTCAAACTTATTTTTATACAAATAAACAAGAGCCAAGGAATTTTTTTGCTAACTCAATGTACTCTAAGTGTCTACCTACTTTCACTTTTAAATGGAATTCTTGGAACGTTCTATACCTGAGTCATACTTTTCGCGGAATTTTTAAAGGTTTTTATGGCATTAGAGGCCCGCCCCTAACTTCACATCGGTTTCGCACACAATATTTTATAAATAACTGGTACTTATTAGATAAAATAATTGTGTCTCTACTGCATTTATTAAACGTATATTATAAACATAAAAATATGTTTGTTAAACAATATGAGGAAAATCCGCTATTAACGAAAAAGCTCAAGAAAGGTGAAGCGTTGATAAGAATAATAAAATATCGGTGATGTATCATGTTGTATGAATCACGATTTGTTATTGAGGTATTATGGAAAGTCTATGAGAAACACTTGGTAGAGGCTTTAATGTACATACTTACTACGACTTAATCTGTCTAGAATTAGAACAATATTAGCCCATGTCCTTCGACAAGTTATTATCTAGTAGATACCTTCGTTAAATTGGTAAAGCTTTTTATTTTTTAATTGGCAAAACAATTTTTTGATACTAGGAGTAGATTAATACAACGGAACGTATCAAACAGAATATTAACCATTTCGCTACGTATAGGTATCAATTTACATTAAGCGTTCCTTCTACGGAATTATAACCGGAAACTATTTGCTCTGCCGCATAAACCAACGATAACATATGACTTCTTCTTATTCAGAATAGTGATCTATCTTACCAGTTGATGTTGACGATTTGTTTTCAATGAATGCATTTTACTTTGGGGTCACTGAACTCCAGAGCATGGACGCACTTACGCCCCCCGCCTATACACCATCCCATGGAAATACCACGCTTTTACAAGGCGAAATGAATCATTATTAAACACTCAACATACCCTCGGCACCACAATCTGCACACACTTGATTTCCGGGTTTCTTAAGCAATTCCTGTAATATTTTTTCGTTGTGATCAACCATCGTGGAACTTTTGCATCAATGATTAAAGACACGCTGTAGCGTTTGTCGCTACCAGAAAGTCGAACACACGCTTTGAACGCGTTCTTTGCCACTGCGCGAGGCCGGAGGCCGAAGGGGCGACGAGCGAGCGAGACTACGACTGCGGCTCGAGCCGAGAGACGCGACGAATTAGTTCACAGCGCCTTTCCGTCAGAAACATTGTCCCCGTTTCACTCACACCTTTTAAAAAGAAGTTAGACAGAAAGAGACAGAAACAGAGGTCTAGTTTCAATACATGAATGAAATCAGTGAGTAGTTGATAATACGTATTTGTGCAGACGTAGTTGATGTCTCGTAAAATTGTCATTGTGTGTGTTTGGCGTAGTACGTGATATACGTAATACAAGCGCCGCCGTCGTCTCGCGTAAATACTAAAATACTATCCAAGCACCTATATATTCAGTCTGGCGCTAGACAGACGCAGTGCAAACTAGAATAAATAATAGATATTCAGTAGATTTGTTTTTATATATTTGTTAGTTTTTATATCTTAAAATGAAAATGAAAGAATATTATCAAAAAAATTAAGTAATAAACCTTTTATTGTTGTTGTCCGTTCGTACCCTTTAGATAACTGATTTTATATTGTGTTTGATTACGATACAAGTTAAAAAGTAAAGGCAATATTATACTTTATTTAGGATAAAAATTAAAGGAGTACCGATGTTTTTATTAAATTGTGATTAGTGAATACACAAAATTTCGATAACTTTCAGAAGAATCTAATAATGCATACTTCCGTATACTTATGACATTTTAATAATATACTTTAAATATAACTGTTGTACATACTGATACTGAATTATGTTAATAATGTAATCAATTCTCGTTTATATTCAATAAATATACAACCTGCACTGATGACATGCTTAACACTTGGGAAGACTATATTAATGAACTTTTCTGTGACTCACGACCAGAAAATATTAACCTCAAGTGTAGTGATGTTGGTCCATCTATTACAAAGCGTGAAATCTACTATGCCATAACAAAAGCAAAAACTCGGAAAGCTGTCGGAGCTGATAATATACCAACAGAGATTATAAAGGAAATTGAGGAATGTAACTTAGATTATATTACAACCCTTTTTAATGGTATATACGACTCAGGAACCATTCCTTCTGACTGGCTTAAGTCAACATTTATCACTATTCCGAAAACAAAGAATCCGAAAAAATGCAACGACTATCGGACTATCTCACTTATGAGCCATGTTTTGAAACTTTTTCTGAAACTGATACATTATAGGATATACTCTAAATGTGAATCAACACGGATAGTGCACCCAATTTGGCTTTCGAAGTGGTTTAGGAACGAGAGACGCTCTCTTTGGCTATCAAGTGTTGATACAGAGATGCTTCGACATGAACAGGGATCTTTTCGTCTGTTTTGTCAATTATGAGAAGGCTTTTGATAATGTACGACATGGTAAAATGATGGAAATACTCCAGAGAATTGGCTTAGATTATAAAGATTGCTGTTTCATTAAAAACCTATATTGGAAACAAAGTGCTAATATAAGGGTAAACAGCAAACATTCTTCATATATCGAGATTCAGAGAGGTGTGCGTCAAGGTTGCATTTTATCATCTTTGCTATTTAACTTGTATGCCGGTGCAATATTTTCAGAAGCCCTGGATAATTTTCAACATGACATAGCAATTAATGGCAAACTGCTGAATAACTTGTGATACGCTGATGACACGTCTTAATCGCAGAGAGCCTCGATGGTCTACAGAATTTAGTCAATTCAGTTGCCGCTGTGAGTTCTGAATTTGGTATTAGCATCAATGCAAAAAAGTCAAAATATATGACAATAAGCCGAAAACCGGAGCTTTTCACGCAACATATATACCTCAACAATCAGACCTTGGAACGTGTCTCGAAAATACGATATCTAGGCACAGTGATTGATGAAAAGGGTGACCATAGCATCGAAATCGGCTGCAGAATTGAACAAGATCGGAACGCCTTTTCAAAACTAAAAAAAGTACTTTGTGACAAGCGCCTAAATTTACAGCTTAGAACTCGCATTGCGCGATGTTACGTCTTCTCTGTGCTGCTCTACGGCGTAGAATCTTGGACGCTGACAGAGACTATGTCCAAAAAACTGGAAGCGTTTGAGATCTGGGTTTATCGACGACCGACGTATGCTTAAAATATCTTGGACAGACCGCATACGAAATACAACCGTGCTGGACAGAATGCAGAAGAACAAAGAAGTGCTTATGACGGTTAAGAAAAGGAAACTTGAGTATTTCGGACAAGTTTTACGCAACTCCAAAAAATATGAGCTGCTTCAACTAATCATACAAGGCAAAGTGGCAGGTAGAAAGAGACCTGGCCGCAGACGCACGTCCTCCAAAAAAAATGGTTTGGACAAAGCACCAAGTCTTTGTTTAGAAGCGCGGCATACAAAATTAAAATAGCCATGAGGATCGCCAACCTTCGCAAGGAGATGGCACTATAAGAAGAAGAAGAGATTCAATAAATATAATTTCTTAAAATGTTTTAATACGTGTGAAAACCAAAGACAATGTTTAATACATACCTACTATAATTTTATTAAACAATATGTTAACATTATAAATAATCTACCTAGTGTCGGTCAGGTTAAAAATAAATAAAAAAGTCGTTCTATAATCTATATATAAATATATAGCCACATTCTTTAGGACTTCTGGCGCAATATATTTAAACGACGCTGTAATTAGATATTGCCCGACAAAATAATCATGAATTACAAAAATTAATATGTAGTCTGTGGAATAATAATGACAGATAATAAATTTAATTAATATGCACTGCCCACAATAACATTCAAACGACTGTTAAATAATTATATGTACCGTTCTACTCTGTGGCTTGTCATATACGTTCTCGGTTGAAGGTTCTGCCGAAATTTGTAGTTCTAATTCTACCTAGTCTGTGAGAGAGATGGGGCTAAGCTAGGACTCTAGGAGTTTGCAAATAAATGTGATAAAAATTGTTATTATATTAAAAGCTAATAAAATTTTATTTCGTAAACAGTTTAAATATATCAAATCAAAATGGGTCGACGATCAATAAATACCACCAAGAGTGGTAAATACATGAATCCCACGGATCAAGCTCGTAAGTATTTAAGCATCTCTTAATTCTGTTGGTTATAAACAAATTATTAAACTTATTTGAATTGTGTTTAAGGCAAGGAAGCCCGAAAGAAGGAACTGAAGAAGAATAAACGACAACGACAAATGGTCAGGGCAGCAGTGCTCAAAATGAAAGATCCTACACAGATTCTTGATGAGCTACAAAAAATCGATGAAATGGGTACTGAATAGTATTATTCAAAAGCTTTAACGTCAATATAGATACTAATGTGCTATCTAAATTGACTTGCACATAATTGTATTGTATGTGTACTTAAAATAAACTCGACCACTATACTGAGATTGATGTGAAGAGATTAATTGTTTTGTAATTCTCGGTAATAATGGTTTATCCGCCATCTAGATATACAAAACGTTTTTAATATGACAATAAATTCTTAACATTATATGTAATATAAAAGTATTAATTTAACTTACAGAATATAATGTATTACAACCCTCGCCGCTGAATGAAAAAGTGTTGAAAGAGAAGAGAAAAAAGTTAAAAGAAACATTTGATAGGGTGTTAAAGATGTATGTAAGTAATCATGACAGGTTCCTAGCTAATTGAATAAACATATTTATATGTTTATTTGGTACAGATGGTCCTAATTCTTATGTGTCAAACTGGAGAGTGAGGAGAATCTTAATTGTATTTAAAGGGTCTCTTTTCTATTCAGATGTTAACTCCAGTTTTAACAGTCCTTTTTACAATTTCTATTGTTAATTAGAAGAAAACATTTACAAATACTATATTCAGTATTTTTTCTTTGTGTTTGTAGTACAAGGATGATCCAGAAAAGTGGGTTGACTTAAAACGTCAAGAAGTGGAGTATGAGAAAAGAAGAGCTCATTTGATATCTTATTATGAATCTGTAAAACATGCACAATCAGTGCAAGTTGATGATATTCCTTTGCCAACACTACAGGTAATTTGTATTTGTTATAGTTTTAAATTTTTTATTTCAAAAATTAAGTATAGTTCATATAAATTCTGTATTTAAATGGAGGCAGTAAAAATATATATTATTCACTAATGTGTATATCACTCAAAAGTACATAGTGGATTTTCAAGTCCGGGATACTACAAACATTAATTTTTATTTTTATGTGTTGGTAAGCATTAAGTTTCTCCTTAAGTAAATAATAACTAAATAGTTAAAGAGTTTCCAAACCAATTTGTTTAAAATTTACTTTTGCAATAAATATAGTTTTACACTTATATTAAATTTAAGTCCTCCTAAGATTATTTAGTCTAAGGGGCAAAGAGGAGTGAGACACAGATAGTTCCTAGATCAATTTTGATTTTAATAAATGTACCTCAAAAAACATTATTTTGGTGAATTAGAATAAATCTTAAACCATTTACATTATTTCAGGTCCCTGATAACTTGATTTATGGAAACTTGCCATTACAAATACCACTTCCAGCTGATACATTACATCCAAGTGTACCAATGAAACCAATTCTAAAGAAGGATTCTGCATATAAAGTATGTATTTATTTTATACTACGTGTTCAAAGACGAAGCCAAAAACAATTTTTATATAACGTCATAGAAGCTATGTCATGCAATTAAAAATATCTAATTCTATTTTAATGCCATGGGGGCTTAATTTATACCACATAGCAATATGTTAAATCCATTTATATGTATAACATTCTTCTTATATGGAAATAACGATAAAAACAACCACATTACTAATGGGTTAAATTTCCATCAGGACAATTGTTATGGGTTAGATGTTGTAGAAAACTTATCACTTGCAAAAATGTTGAATTATTAATGTGAATATAATAATAATTCTTTATTTTCTTTCTTTTAATTCTTACCCATTTAACATTTGAAACAAACAGTACGATTACAATTAAGAATGTATTTGGAGACTGGTTTCCAAGCTAGGTACGAACCTGTGATATGGATAACCAGGCTTCCATTTCACAACAAAGTCATACTGAGTTATAACAAAAAAAAGTACATAAATCATATGAGTAGGCAACAAAGTTTTTAGTTTTTAAAAAAGGAAAAAAAACTAATCAAAACTGTCAACTAGATTCCTACAGAAATAGAGTTGTGTGTGTGTCTGTGTGAGTGAGTGTGTGTGTGTAAGTATTGAGGAGGGTGTGTGTGGTATCAGGCACACTCTTAAAACCATGATATGTAACATTTATTGTAATATATCTAGCAGATTTTCCGTTTGATGATAGTTCAAAGTAAGTAAAAATATGGAAATGGTTCTTCCATAGCTTCCTTGGGGTCTCCCATTAAGTGAGTTTAAATGCAAAATTTAATCTATTTAAAATTGAAAAGGATAGTCGACTCTATAAAATAAAAAAAAAACGTTTTTTTTTTCACTCAATCACAGAAGATACAAACATGTGTAAGTTATTTATATATTTCCAGAGATAACACATTCTTAACACTTGTTGTGTCAATATTTTATTTTAGTGATATAGGACTTATTAAGACAAAAATTACATACCTTTTTTGTCAAGACTAACTGAAGACTCAACAAACTTTTCAGGAAAGACCAGCAGGAGTAGAGCCCCCAGGGGTGCCCCCAGGTCCACCACCCGATTATGGTCTTTTACTTGCTGAGGCTGTCAAGTTAAGCATATCTGAGAAGAAGACCATACGTTTCTCTGATATAGCTGATGACGGACCACCGGGAATTAACGTAAACTCTAGCGTATCTAAGATTAAAAAAGGAGAGGTAAGGGCAGGGTAAACTTATGTTGCTGGTGACAGCAACTTAAAGTTTGAGCCCATTTTTTGATTAAAGATATTAGGGTTATATTCAGAAAAGAGACTACGCGAATATCATATAACCCTTAATGTGTGTGTTGCTTAATTTTAACCAAACACATATTTTTATAATAAACAAAGTTAAGTAATTTTTAATTTTTTAGGAAGTTTGAAATATGTAGATTGTCTAACCAAAAAATTTCATAGTACAGATACCGGAAAACTTCTTGAGCATTAAACAAGGGAGAGGGGGAAAGTGCGTATCGTACATATACGAGCACACACACGAGGACACAAACGTCAACTGATTTACCAATCAGGCGATCGACACGTCACTCTCCCGCCGCCGCGCACCACCGCCCCCCCAACCTAAAAATTGCAAAGGCAAAGACATTTGTTCAAGATGTTTGCCGGTACCTGTATCAATCATCGACACAGCATTAACTACTTTTTTTCTTGGATTTTTGCAATTTGTACAGAACCTGCTCTAATATTTTTTCTAAGCTATCATATTGAGCTGAAGGAGGGCTATACAAACTAACAAAAATAAATTGCTCCAGCTTCACACAAGATACAGGGAGCGTTCCACAGAGAGGCTCACTATGTCCTTCCTTTCTTTAAATTTTATTTTTTTACTAAGCAATATTAATGAGCCACCGTGTATTGCAATTCCTCTGCAGAACGAACTACCAATCTGATGATTACAAAAATTGAACATAAGTTCACATGTCTTTAACCAGTGTTCTGTAATACACTATATGTCAACATTTTCACTGCTCAAAAACAACTCAATGACCCAGATTGATAGTATTATTCTTGTTATAAACAATAAATATGATAGCGAATCAGCTATCTGTAGATTATATCTATCCTTTGTCAAAAAGTAATTATTACAACTAATGTAAACTCAAACTCAAAATATCTTTATTCAAGTGGGTAACCAAGTACACTTTTGAATCGTCAAGTTAAATTAATCGTAAATTTACATTTACTACCAGTTCGCAAGTCAAGGGCGTAGAGCGGGTAAGAAGAACTGGCAAGAAACTTTCCGCCACTCTTTTTAATCGCCAAGTATTGTCATACAAATTGTTTGAACTGGAGCAATTCAATCCCAAGGATTAGGATCATTTAAGTAGTCCTCAAATTTATAAAAAGCTTTGTTGATTAATTTTCGTTTAACGAGGACTTTGAATTTATTTAGTGATAATTCTCTAATTTCGCTTGGGAGTTTGTTGTAAAAACGAATACAATTTCCATATAAGGAGTGGTTTATCTTTTGGAGCCTGGTTGGTCGTACACTCAAATTAGTTCTATTTCGCGTATTATACTGGTGAAAGTCACCATTTGTTTTAAAATCGTTTATATTTTTTGGACATACAACAAGGCTTCAAGAATATATTGACCAGATAGTGTCATAATATTTAATTCCTTAAACTTATTCCGTACCGATAGTTCGGCTTTAAGCTTTTTATTGGCCTCTAGCACTTCCAACAGTTATCTTTCATTGTCCTCTCTCTCAAATGTAAACTGAGCACACAACTCCCTGGAAGCTTTCAATTCCCTTAGCGCTAGCTTAAGTTTAGACTTTTCTTGTAAGGCAAGGCCTCTGCGAGTTATCATAATGCTACAAGGTGTTGCTTTGGCTTCCAATAAGAAGTGTTAATACTCAAGTTAAGTATGTAGTAATTTTAGACTAATGGCACAGGTCTATTAGTATTATTATCTTAATATATATAAATTACGTGTCACGTTGTTTGTCCGCGATGGACTCCTAAACTACCGAACCTATATCAATCAAATTTGCACACCGTGTGCAGTTTGATCTTACTTAAAAGATAGGATAGCTTACATCTCAATTTATACCCGCAATATTATTTTATTGCAAATATTTGTTTATTATTTGATACAATTCTAACAGATGGCGCTGTGTTAAAAGTACCAACGTTTCACATAAGCTATCTACCTTTCACATAAGGTCTCCTACCGTTTCCCTTGAATAGGTTACTACTATGTAATATAACTAAAACCTTAGCCACAGCAACGCTTGGCCGGTCTGCTAGTTATTATATATATATTCCTAAAGTAGTACTTACTTTATATGTATAATACACAAAACACTAATTGTCCAAAAGGAAATAAAAATTTGAATTTTTCAACCTTACTGTCACTTAACTTTTTATCACAATATTAGCGTTTTAGACGCTAATTTTGCTAGCAAATCCTATTTAAACACAGCACTAATGAAATATTTAGCAACAAAATGGAAAAACTTTAAGGAAATATATAACAAAGTGATTAAAAATTATAATTTTTACAGGACCTAAATTAAACAGCTGTTTCCCTTACAGTGTTGCCAAAATCTGGATGCAAGCAATGATGAAGCAATGGATGAGGATAGCCCACCCAGCCCAATCCCTCCAGGTGTCCAAAACGGTAGTATCGCTGATGCCCCTGGTGCCCCTGGGGTCCCTGGAGCCCCCGGCGCTGCGGCTGCTCCAAAGCCCACATCACTACAGCAACGAATGTTGGCTCTCTCTGGGCAGAATATAGACGACTTTATGAAGGAGATGGAAGAGGTTCACCGAAAGAGAGAGAGGGACAGAGCTGCGGATTTGAATGCACGGTATGTACATTTGAAAAAAAAAACGACGGGTTGCACTCCGGGAGTGCCGGCAGAAGTGAAAACTTGAATATTAACGTTGTGCATTTTCGATATTTTGGAATGGTTAGGGAATAATTGCTGCGAATTTCTTTAATTATCAGTATAAAAGTACTATTATTTATGTGGAAGAATACAATATTTATTTATTGCGCTATCGTACACAAACATGACAATTTATATTACATTAAATACGCCGCGCCAGCAGTCTACTCTCCATCCGTCTTACGAATTTTCGATCAGGTCACGTGTCCTGACGCGAGTTTAACACTTTTTACCCATTCCAAAAAAAGTGTACAACGCCGCTAAAGAAGTTTTCACTTCAAAATGCGTTCTAAACAATAAATTTTAATATAATATTTGCTTGTATTAAGGTTATTTTCTCGTGCTGGAATACCCTCGAGGCCTGGAAAGCACGTAAAGGCATGTTGCTCTTGTGATACAACGACCCTCGTGGTCTAGAGACTGATTATTTTGGGGTTTTAAGTGAGAAATAATATGATCCCTATTAATTTTCTCTCATTATGGCAGTTTTCTTTTTCTGAATTTTTCCAATTTATTCAGTAGTTATAAGTCCACACAAAGAAAATGGTTTCATAATCAATTAAGATTTAATATGCTTATCCCTTTGTTTTCTTTTGATGTCTGTTTATTTTTCTCGCGTTTAGTGTCCCTACCTTTTACTTGAGACTGGCATCAAGTGAAAACTATTGCCATAGAAAAAAAGATAATCCTTGTAGACTTAAAAATATACTATAAGTCGATTAAAACAAAGGAGTTTTTTTTTCTTTTAGTACTGAGGTACCGTTTACAAGCAACATTTACGTGAAGTAATTATTTACTTTTTATTTAGATATTTTTTGATGTTGATTTTGTAAATTTTTTTACAGTTTGAGTGCACTCAAGCGGACTAAAGCCGGTCGCGATAGTGACTCTGACAGTGAGCCCGAGAACTCAGTCGACGTGGAGCCACCAGGGTTAGAAGTACGGCCCATGATACCCCCACCGTTAATGCCAGGTACGGCTTCCTGTAAATTTACGATCCACATCAAAACTGGCGCCACTGCCTAAGTCTTGACAGATCTTTGTATTTTCTTAATTCTTCAGCCATTCTTTGCCCATTTATGGGTCTAAGGGTATATTCTAATTCATATCTCAAGTCACGATCTCGTCATAAGCGCTGTCAAATACTTCAAACTTCATTTCTTCATTTCAACAGCTCTAAGATTAGATTTGTAGAGTTTTGCGAGCGATATTTTACGAGCGAGTGTTAATTATAGAAAGAAAAACCCTTTAATCCAGCCGTGAATTGAACGGACGACCTCAGGGTTAACCAGCACTGCTCTGCTAATAGAGAAATAAGTAATATAATAATAAAAAAAAAATACTATTATGTTAGCTTTTTGTAGTTAGTCTGTTAATCTTTACCCCACGGTTAATCTGGGCAAGATATATCCTAAAACTTAAGTATAAAATGGTACATTAAATTCTATATTTTATTTATTGGTTTAAAGCTCTTCAAATTAATACTAATTTTATTTTGGACTAAACTAACTACATTATTAAAGTGGTAGTATCCTGTAGTTCTCTCTTAAGTGCTCCTTACAAACGTTGTGTAAAAAAACATGGCGATTAAAAAGTGTGGCGGAGAGTTTATTGCCAGTTCTCTACTGTTCTACGACCTTGATTTGAGAACTGGCACTAAATGTAAAGTTAGAAGCATTTCATATACATTTATTTTTTTTGACGATCATGTGTACATTGTAAATTGTGTTACCCATATGAATTTTTCAAAAATATATTTTTCTTATTTTATAATAATTATTAATTCAAAACGACAGTTTCAGGTCTACGTCCCCCAATGCTTCGAGTGCCCCCCGGTGCACCACCTGGTGTCCCCCCTGGGGTTCCTCCAGCGCCCCCCGGTCTGCCACTTGTGATGCCCCCTGGACCCCCACCCGGTCTACCCGGTCGGCCGTTACGTCCCCCTGGGCCTCCCCCCGGTGCGCCTCCGCGACTCATGAGACCATTAGTGCCCCCACCACCACATGTATCAGTACTGACGGCTGCCCCACAACTCATTCAGAAGAAGGATGCGCCACAGAGTAAGTATTATAGCTAACAGCACAGATAATATCAGCATCAGTGACGTCATCACGTACCACAATCAATAGATACCGCTTACAATCTTTTCAATGCAAAAATTCTTATGAAAAATACGCAAAAGTTAACGATTAATAAAATTATTAAAATGTTATGAGGAAAATAGTATTGTTAATTTTTTTTTTTAGTAATTTTCATATACTTTTTACAATCGGTTGTCGGTCTGATTATGGCGCTTTTGTGAACCATATGGGAATAATTGTGGTCAACGATTGTTTTTATTTGATAACTTATATAGTATGCAACGAATAAATAAATATAGTTAGATATAGGATAAAAAATATTTGGCGTCTGTTATTGCACTATATTATAATTGACCGTCTAAGTTCGACATTCTCATAATTATAGTGACATGTTCAACTGCAAATCATGATTATTTAGGATTAGTATACTAGTGAGCTTGCAAATATAAGATGATACTAGTGGACCCCACAGACGTTGTCCTGCATGATATTTCAAGCTATTAGGATATTAAAGTATGAAAGTACCGACTGCAGCGCCACCTGCCGGGCTGATTTGTGAATCTAAACCATTCCCAAGGGGATCTGGGAACACACACAAAAAATTTCATCAAAATCGGTCCAGTCGTTTGAGAGAAGTTCAGTGACATACACACTCACAGAAGAATTATATATATAAAGATTGCAATTTTTTAAAGAATTTTTTTATTGACCCTAAGGGTTCTCAGAAACGAAACTTAGCATCAAGTCTGACTCCCGTACGACAGACATTTTGATTAAGATTTCGGGGTGTGAACACCCTGTATCTTGGATGAGCACATATATAGCTGTAAAGCTGTTCTCATGGGTCATGGGACACAAAACTCAACTCAAAAAAAAAACATAAAAAATAAACCATATTAATTTAGGTATTTTTCACTATATATTATTATATTTCTTCTTCCAGGTGCAACAATAAGTGCGAAGCCCCAAATCCGGAATTTATCAGCGGATGTCACGCGTTTTGTGCCTTCAGCGTTGCGTGTCAAACGTGAAGATAAAAGGACGAAGACCGAGCTTAAGGCGACAATACATAGGACTGAAATGCCAAAACAAGTGCCAACCAAAGATGACGCTTATATGCAGTTCATGAAGGAAATGGAAGGACTATTATAGAATTAAATAAATATTATAAGAGTTTTGACTTTTATTTTTATTTATGGGGAATTGGGTTACTGTTGTTCATAAGAACAACAGTAACCCAATTCCCCAAGTATAACTTGTACCTAAACAATGTGTGTGTGTGGGCTGAGAGGTAAAATATATAGATGATTGAACCTTACTTCAATTAAACTATATACTATAGAGTGTGTGTATACATAATAATTATTAAGGGTTACTTTAAACTTACATTTAAATAAGCTCATCATGGACTTAGTAAAAAGCCATTCTTAAATCAGTCGTCAATATTCACTTATGTAGCCGAGTCACCATTGTTCAGATAGTAAAAGTATCAATATTTATTAGTTAAACTAGCATTCAATATAATTTGTCAGTAGTACTTATAGTAACTTAGTAGGTATGTCAGAATGTTATCTATTTATTATTAATAAAAAATACTAACACTATTTTAACTGAAATATCAATATTAATAAAGTTATCTTTAGATTAAAGCCGTATTTGAAATTGATAATTTCAGGATAGCAATTAAATGCAATTAACCGAGAATTTTACAAATGAAGGTACCGTCGAACGTTCATAATAGGGTTCCGGTAAGTCATACCTGCCCAACTCGTTTAAAGCTATTAAATAGGTAGATCAATTAAAACAACTTTTTTGTTGGATTAACTTTTCAATAAAATCGATTGTATTTGGTATAAGAATTCAATCGTTATACGATAAACAACAGTTTTCAATCGCTTACCATTTTTTCTATAGACCAGCAAAAATAGTTAATTGTCATAATGACATCGAACACTTAATTAGAGTTTATAATGTTAACATACATACAATGTATAAAGTATAAATGCGGAAGATGTTTTCTTTCACACCACAAAAATCTAGAGCGTGAACTTAACCTAGAACCATATGTTTTGCTTTTTCCTGTCCAGGTTCCGCCCTTGCTTTCATAGCTGCCGATAGAATCTGTGGTAATATACTTATTTAATGTTTACTACAAAGCTTGTAAATGTTATCTGTGATTCATCAATTTATGAAGTGTAATTTTTTAGATAAAACAAGCTGGTAATGACTGTTTGATAAGAATAATAACATACTCCTATCTACAAGGAATTAAACAAACAGATTTTTCTAGAAGTAATTTTATCCATTTTGGAATCTTATCAAAAAAGATGTATTGTTAGTGGCTTTTGATATCTTTTGAATCCATGTAGAATTCCGAATTTTTTTATGTTAAGCTTATTCAAAATTAATTCTATCTGTCAAATTTATATTAACTCTGACGAAAATAAAAACGAAACAACTTTGGATTCATTCTAAAGAAGAGGAAAACAATTTATTTCGATATGGTATATTAAAAATATTTTTATACAAAAAGTAACGTAATTATAGTAATAACTAATAAGTAATGATGTAATCTTTAATACATTTATATTTAAATAATTTATAACGATACGCATTACATTCTTTGTTATTAAATAATATAATGAATGAAAAATTAAAATTATCTTTTATCTTAATACTAAGATACATTCTTCCCTTTGATGACAATCTTGAATCATATGGAAGTATTATTATCACAAATAGACATTGGATCATAAAAAGTAATGTTTACTAGCGTTGAGTTGCCTACAAATTAGATTTTTATTCATTGTTACCAAGGATTGATATCAATAGGTAATAGTTGTACTATTTCCTCGTCAATATACGAAACGAAATAAACATAAACGCGTGTTATCTCTCGACTTTATATTAGATTTGATTTGGTTGTCGATTTGATTTAGTTTTTGATTTTATTTTGATAAAAAAATCTACTGTATAACAATAATAAATACGCTTTGGTGTATATATACGAGTAGTTCCACTTAGAAACACGGCATGAATAAGCGCTGTATAGGATTAATTCAGGACTCGAAACTGTCATATGTATATAAAAATCCACCCTCGTGGTGCAGCTCCGGCTCGCGCGATATTTATATTTAATTTTATCTATGCAATGGAATTCATAGAACAGGAAGTTAAATTAGGCATATTATATTACTACTAATAGTATTTATAAACCTCTTAGGATAATATTTAAGTTCCTTGTTTTATTATTTGTATATAAGTATGTTGTCAGATCTTGTTTACTAGTAATCATAACAATCAAATTATTTACAATTTTTTTTAACATAAATAAGTAATAATAAAAATAGTTAAAAATTAATAAAAACAAATTTAAAAAGTTTGGTACCTTTACCGCAGGCAGCATTTCCTCGCTGTATTGCGCTACCACCAGCTCTGGGGTCACTGGTACTATCTACCAAGCGGCAACTTAAATCTTTAACTAGCGCCTGTGCACTTGAACCCCACGGACGAGCCCGGTCAAAATCGAAGTTGTAGGAAAGACTTATATTTGAGCCGTTTTATTATTTTCCACATGCTCTGCGGCCGCGCCAGCTGCTTGTCCGAGGGAGGTGACACGGGGCAAACGTGTTCACACAAGTAGCATCCCATACCTAAGCCTGTCCTATCTTCCAAGGGATCAATGGCAAGTATGTTGTATGCAGTGACGGATTAAAGGTCCAGAGCGCCCTAGGCAATTTATCGGCGCCCCTGTACCGGCTAAAAATGGCCATCATAATACTATAAATTTTAACTAGTTGTTTTTGCAATGACGATGACGTTGTATCATCAAACCCTAGACTTTAGTAGACCAGGACCCTTGTACTTACGCTAGTGCGAATGAAATATGACGTTATAACTGTAAAGAAATCAAGAGGGACGACAGAACGAACATCGAAATTCATGATTCCTCTCTGCTCTGGGAAATAGGCCTTAATGTATATGTGTAGCATTTAGTTCTTAATCGTCGATATGTTATTTTCTTTATTTATTTCAAAATTCTGAGATCGCGCGCCCCTTGTGCCTAATGTGCCTAATGTGCCTAGTTTGCCTTACGGATAATCCGCCTCTGGTTGTATGTATATGTTAACGTAAAATTGTAAAAACCGTTAGATTGTAATCTATCTCGCGAGATTATAAACTGTCGAAAGATTGTGAACCTCAGCGTACTGCTTACAATTTAACGTATTATTATTCGGTAGATTGTACTACACTAACTTAGTTATCATTCAAACTTCTTTGGTCAATTACAGATTAATTTTACTTCCCAACAATTTCATATAACTACCGAATAATAATACCTTAAATTGTAAGCAGTTCGTTGAGGTTCACAATCTTTCGACAGTTTACAATCTCGCGAGATATATTACAATCTAACGGTGTTTACAATTTTACGGTGACATATACATTTGGAGGTTAGGTCGAATTCCAATTAGCACCTCCGCTTTGATTTATTATTTCATTGGATACGTATGGAATTCATATTACCTACGTACGATTTTTTTATTATAACCTTTTATAAATCATTCTCTATTCAGACGGAGAGCATGGAAATTCGCGCGAAATGCTCGCATTGAAACATGAAACCATAAACAATCGTTAGAATTTCCCGTCCGTTAAAGCTTGGTCGTTTGTGCCTGACATTATAAATTGTTGTGTGATGCTTTTCGATATTTTCTATCACTCCTTCTTTACTGCGCAAAGTATTCTGTTTTGGAATTTCTTATCTTTGAAATCAGACGTGCGTCTATAAATTTCCTTAAGAATAATCTTCTTTTTGAGCATTTATCTTCTGCCTCGTAATTATCTACCTATATATATTAATTCGGCTGATGACTTTAAAAAAGCCACTGGTCCTCAGTGGCAAAGACTTGCCAGGGATAGGAAGCACTGGAAACAGCTGGCGGAGGCCTTTGTGCCACAAAGGCATGCTGTACAAAAGGACAGCTGTGCAACAAAACCTTCTTAAAGAACTTTTTTTATATACATTTATATTTTGCAAACTTTCTCTTGTATTAGTTGAAATAAAGGCTTTGAAATTGAAATTGAATATATTAATTATGACTCATTAACCCTAAGATTAGATGATTTTTTAGATTTTTGATGAGTTTACTTTTTAATTGTTATATTTACAGTGTTACATGTAATTTTATGTTTTATGTTTGTTAATTATTTATGGACTTCTTATACTTTATCCTCAGTAGGTGTTTCTTTTGACATACTAGGGTTACCTGGAAGTAATCGATGGTTAGCGATCAGGAAATCCCTTGCCTTAAAACTTATGTACTTAAGCTGTTTTTTATATGTATGTTTAAGGTAACAAAGTGTAAATAAATATATATTTTCCTTCGCCGTACGACAAGTGTTATTGCGAACATTATAAAAAATATTTTTTTAACAATTGTCAATTAAGATCATAAATAAAAAATAAAAAATATTCACAAAATTTCAGTAAAATCAGAGCTAGTTGTAAATGTTCGAATAATGACTGTCAATGATATTCGGCGGCTCCAAAGATGGGCATGACCTTACAGCATTAACATTCAATGCGGCACAATGGAATGAAATAAAAAAATGCAATTCATTATTTTCGGAATCTTGTTTTCCGCATTTCCTGACATTAACGGGTATATAATGCGTTTAATTTCCTACATCTCATTTCACATAAGATCTTTTTATGATAGTTGATTTATAACTTTGGGAAATAATTATGAGTTAAACAATGCAAAGATTTAATGAGATATTGTTTGTGTGTTCTGGGTTATGACCAGCTACGCCTCAGAAGAGAGCTTGTTTTGCCAGTTTTTGGACACTTACGGGTTACTTTTATTATTAAGGATACTTACGGGTCGGGGACATAGTGTGGAAATAATTGAGAGACGAAGCAAGAACCTGAGGCGGAAGTCACAACTTTCGGGTGTACTGCACACTCCAACTTGGTTAGCGAAGCGCCCCTAACGCGGGCGATACATGTAATAAATAATATTTCTATAGAGGTAGGTCTTATCTACTATATAAAAATAAGTCGGGTTTTCCTTCCTGACGCTATAACTCAAGAACGCACGAACCGATTTCCACGGTTTTGCATTCGTTGGAAAGGTCTCGGGCTCCGTGAGGTTTATAGCAAAGAAAATTCAGGAAAAATTTCAACAGAAAAGCGGGTAGTATATATGTATAATATATATTTTTTAAATTTATGTATGTACAATAATTTCAGAATTATCGGTGTATTCATTATTTAATATACCGATTATGGTGTTTCTACAGAATAATTATTAAATATTGTGTGGTATATACAAATACAAATTCGTATATATATCAATATGTATGAATAATGTTTTCAAGTCTGATCCGACCATGACGGTCAATCTCTATTAAGACTGGACATGTTCGCAGGAGAGTACGGACGTCTGACATGACGAATCTCACGACAGCAGGCGCATGACCGACAGCTTTACCTGCTCATCAGTCACACCATTATATTCCAAACATCTAGTAGTTAAAATTTACTAGCATTGACTTTTTCAAAAAAATTGTCCCAACCTGCAAGCAGATCAATGATTTAGTGGTTGCATGTTCGACTGCAGATGTCATGGGTTCATATATGTATACTATTTACCTTAGACCGGGTTAAGGGAATTTATCAAATTTTTATTATTACTAGCGGACCCGATAGACGTTCTCCTGTACAGACATCTTAAATACAAAATCTCAAACTTAAAAAAAAACAAAGAAAAAACATCTAATATAAATAATCTGAACTATTCTCGAATCCACTCAAACACTCATCATTTTTTTTTTACTTGGGGAAATGCATTGCGCATACCCTACCGCGGTGCGACTGCTTAGTGCGGGAGGGTTATGTGGGACTCGCGAATGTGCATACCCACTAAAACCTCAAGGCGCCACCAACAATCGCCTTAGGCGGAAAGCGGTAACAGCAGAGCCTTATCCGCTTCAACTCAAACACTCATCAAAATCAACCATAGATAACATGACGTTTAGCTGTCAGTTGCGTTTTGTTATTCAGCGTCAGTTGCATTTGTTATTCAGCGTTGCGTTTTGTTTTTTAAGAAATAAACGGCTAAACTTATGTTTTGACTGATAATTATACCACGTTTTATGTGACGTCCCACGGAAGCAGGATACAAATCCATCTAGTATCCTATGTCCGTCTCCTGGTTCCAAGCTACCTCCCCACCAATTTTCAGCCAAATAGGTTCAGTCGTTCTTGAGGGATAACTATTTATCTAACTAAGCCCTTAACTTACCCATAGTGGAAAAATTATTCTTAAATAATTTCACTTCATATAATATGCAAATATTGGGTATGTTGAACTTGTAATTACTTATGGTAACTTCAAAAACAAAACAAAAAATTCAACTACATACAGAATTTAAACTTACAATTACGACCAAAAGATTATTATTAATAAATATATAAATATTTAAAATAAGTCTTTGTATACATATAAGATACAATTTTAATGCGATAACAATTGATAGCGAGATTTTGCTTGGTAGGGGCAAAGACAATTCATTTTCTTTGTAGGGGGTTACCCGCATGCAATGTTGAGTTTATATTATAAAGAGGAATCAATCATTGTAGCAAAAACTACTGGTCCGCTTTCAATAATGCTTACCCTATAATACAATATGTACAATATCCATTATCCCTTACAATATAATTAATGATAGATTTCTAGCCGATACGACGGGTTGGACCACTCACTCCTTTCTATGGTAGCTCTATTTGCTATAGACATTCAACCTCAATCTAGCCTCGATGCTCTTGATACCCAAGGCAGAGAACACATTTAAATAAATCGGGACTCGAACCCGATACCCCGAGCGTTACAGTCTCCTCATAACACAGCAACGCCAAAAGCCCTTAAATTATTGTCATCTATAAATTTATACATTTTCTAAAGGTTACTCGTAAATTTCTAGTTATTGCAATAATAAAATAAATAAATACATAAATAACAATAAATTGAAGATAGATGTGTACCGTTTTAGATGTTTAAATAGGTATTTGTTGTTTATTTTTTTTAAAGGATAATAAAGAAAGTTGAAATGAAACATCAATTTGTATTTTGTCATTTTCTGTCTTTTCTTAATCTCACCGTTAAAATGTCTATAAATACTAAATCATAGTTTATGCTTATTGTACACTAAGCAAATTTTTTCGTAAGTAAAGTCTGAGCAAAGTCTAAGTGCGCTCTATAGATCTTAGATTACATTATACCTAAGTAATATCCACTATATTTATCGCTGAAATAATAAATAATACCGAGACTCACAAAGCCGTGCCAGGCGTGAAGTAAAGCAAAAACTATTAAAAAATATAACCCTGGCTAAATTAGCAAATAACACTAATAAAATTATCATATCCGGGTCTAAAATTCTTGAAACATTTATTAAATGTATTTGGACATGTAAGTTCCATCAATTTAAATAAATTCAAGTTGATAAAACAAATATGTAATTTGGTCATTCCTAACTCAAACTCAAACTCAAACTCAAAATATCTTTATTCAAGTAGGTAACTAAGTACACTTTTGAATAGTCAAGTTAAATTAATCGTAAATTTAGATTTACTACCAGTTCGCAAGTCAAGGGCGTAGAGCGGGTAAGAAGAACTGGCAAGAAACTTTCCGCCACTCTTTTTAATCGCCAAGTATTGTCATACAAATTGTTTGAACTGGAGCAATTCAATCCCAAGGATTAGGATCATTTAAGTAGTCCTCAAATTTATAAAAAGCTTTGTTGATTAATTTTCGTTTAACGAGGACTTTGAATTTATTTAGTGATAATTCTCTAATTGCGCTTGGGAGTTTGTTGTAAAAACGAATACAATTTCCATATAAGGAGTGATTTATCTTTTGGAGCCTGGTTGGTCGTACACTCAAATTAGTTCTATTTCGCGTATTATACTGGTGAAAGTCACCATTTGTTTTAAAATCGTTTATATTTTTTTGGACATACAACAAGGCTTCAAGAATATATTGACCAGATAGTGTCATAATATTTAATTCCTTAAACTTATTCCGTACCGACTCCCTCGGAGAAACACAACAAATACCCCGAACAGCCCGCTTCTGCAGCACAAATATGGATTGAACCTCTGCAGCAGCACCCCACAATAAAATTCCGTACGACATAACGCTATGAAAGTAGCTATGATACACAATTTTAGCCGTGTCCTCATCAGTAAACTGTCGGATTTTCTTTACTGCATATGCTGCAGAGCTCAGCCTATTCGAAAGAGTCTCTATGTGTGGGCCCCATTGGAGTTTACTATCTATTGTTATGCCTAGAAAAACAGTTTTGTCAACAAAGTTTAGTTCACTGTCCTTAATTTTCAGGTTACCAATATCTCGCTTTACGCTAGTAGTTGTAAATCTAATACATTTTGTTTTATTCTCATTAAGCAATAAGTTATTTACATTAAACCAGTTAACTATACGAGAGATAGAATTGTTTACATCGTCCAATAATACGTTATTCCTATTCACTTTAAATAGAAGTGAAGTGTCATCAGCAAACAATACCATCTCATGAACTTCGTTGACAAAGAATGGGAGGTCATTTATGTAAATCAGAAATAAGAAAGGCCCGAGAATCGATCCTTGGGGGACGCCCATTGATACCTGCGAACCCGGAGAGGTGACTCCATTGACATGAACTCTTTGGATCCTTCCCTTTAAATATGAATTCATCAGGCTGGAAGCTTTGCCATCAACGCCATAGTGTTGAAGCTTTCCAACGAGTATATCAGGATGAACACAGTCAAAGGCCTTTGACAGGTCACAAAAGACGCCGACTCCATCATATGATTCTTCCCAGGCGTTAAATATGTCCGAAATCAACTTCACACCGGCATCGATTGTGGAGCGACCCTTAGTGAAACCATACTGTTTATTATGTAAGAGTTTATTTTTATTAAAATGTAAAGAAAGCTGGTCTAGCATTATCTTTTCAAAAACTTTGCTCAACGCAGGGAGCACGGAAACAGGTCTGAAGTTTGACGGATCAGACTCACTACCTGCCTTGAACAACGGTGTAATCTTACTTAATTTCATTTCGTCCGGAAAGACTCCACAATCGATACAGCTGTTAAAAATTATAGACAATTCAGAGCTTATTACATTAATAACGGAATTTAAAATGACTGTTGACATACCCCATATATCTTTACTTTTTTTTAAATTAATAAGCTTAAAAGTTTTAACGATATCATTACAAGTTATATGTTTAAACTGAAATTTAATATTACATTCAGGTACACATTTTTCTAGCAATGAGATCGCAGCAGCAGGTGAAGAATCTAGGGACTTGGTCGTATTTAGTGGTACATTTGTAAAGAACTCTTCAAAAGAAGAAGCTACCTCTGGGTCAGATTTTATTAACTTCCCTTTAACTTTTAACATATAATCAGTTCGTTTGTCAGACGTTTTACCTGATTCTTCATTTATTATTTTCCAGGTAGCTTTTACTTTATCCATGCTATTTTTTATTTTTGAACTTAAATATTGAGACTTTGCAGTTTTGCAATCTTTTTTGAAATTATTTGAATACAACCTAACATATTCCCTAAATTCCACACTAGTGTTATATTGCATTTCGTCATAGATTTCATATAATTTTAACCTTTTCCTGTGTAACTCCTCATTTGCCCAGTCACAGAAACTTGTTTTCTCAGAGACCAATAAAGTCTTTTGAGTAAATACTTTCTTGAATTCATCAATAAATGATCCAAAAAAAGTATTGTATAAATTATTAGGGGATGAGTTGCCACACAGAAATGGCATTCTATAGACCAATGCTTCTCTAAATCTGTCCAAACGGTCATTTGTAATAGGAGTTATCACAATTTTCTTCTTTTTACATGTTTTTTGTTTCCTTAATTGGAATTCAAACCATTGACCAGTGTGATCAGATTTAAATCTATTGAAAATACAAACATTCAAAGGGGCTATGTCACTATATATGTTATCTATACAAGTTGCGGTGCTAGCTGTTATTCTTGTGGGTGAATGAAATTGATTTATTAAATTGTATGAACGAAAAAGACTAAGTATGCGTACACTTGAATTAGAATGACAAAGTAAATTGACATTAAAGTCCCCACACACAATTAGCCCTTTATTACACTTTACTAATTTACACAATATCTCCTCTAATACATTTTCAACATTATTATAGACAGCTGATGGAGGACAATATAGACATACAACAATGAATTGCTCCAGTTCCACACAGGAGATTTCAATAGTTAGTTCTACAGAGAGGCTGATAATATCCTTTCTTTCTTTGCATTTAAGTTTTTTACTTATTAGGATTAATGAGCCACCATGAATTGCATTTTCTCTGCAAAACACACTACCAACCCTGTGGTTACAAAAATTAAACAAAACTTCATATTTTTTTAGCCAGTGCTCTGTTATGCACAAAAAGTCTATTTTTTGACTATTCAAGAATAGTTCAATTTCTAATTCTTTATTTTTCATCCCCTGTATATTTTGATGAACCACAATAATATTTTGGGAATGAATTTTATCACATAATATAATATGTAATTTATGTTACATTAAAATAAAAACCTGTTACATATTCACGCGATAACAGATCACATCACGTGTATTAGAACAACGACCTTTAATCATATATATTGCTCTTAGTAAATTGAACTTTAATTGATTGTGAGTTTTTAAGAATAACATGCCAAAATTAAGAAAAAATCTTTACAACTATTGCACGTTGCATGGTATATCTCACGGGAATATATTTATTCTTAAAGATTATTATTATTAAAGATTATTGTTGTTCTGTTATAACTCTTAATCAACTAGTTATATAATAATATTATTGTTTATTTAGCGTATTAGATACGTTAACTGTAGCCTGCAGAAGATTATCGTTATTTTTTTACATAACAAAGAAAAAACCAGTGTCGCAACAACCTTTTTGGTCTGGGATTTAAATTTCTGCATCTGTTTGGTGGTCATTTATTTTTTCTAATAGGCAAGTAGGTAAACAACCTGACACACGTCGCCGTCTTTTTTGTCCAGAGCATGTCCGGTTTCCTCAAGACGAATTCACTAATTTACGAATCAGGGATGACCGTCGCGCGCAAAAGCCACTAAGCTCAACATAACAAAGATAGACATATATTTATTTATTTTTTTCGTAATCCTACAGCAAACATAAATTATATAAAATAACAAACAGTTACACTGAAAATATAGCCAGAGACGGAATACATAAAACATTTAACTAAGTTTAAACATTTACCTAAAGTGGTAATTTGGCTGTGTTTTGTGATGGTGTAAAAGTGAGGGTATGTACGTGAAGGTGTGTATGTGGGGTGTGTTCATGGTGCGGGTGATTTTGCGCTATGGATATTCTTAATACTTCTTTTAAGCATATTCCGCGATAGCTTAAACAAATCAAGGCTTAAATATTGGTCGTTGTATGTCCGGGCTGCGCGATACAAAACTGAGTCTTTTGCGTAGTTAGTGTTGATGTGAGGAACATGAAACAAAGCACGATTAAGAGTCTGGTAGGCTGGAGCAAGGAAGGGCAATTTTTCTAGAAGGGAGCTGCAATTAATTTTATTTGAGATGATGTCATGGAGTAGCATGTTCACACGCGTCTTTATATGGATTAAACTTATTATAGATCTTATAGGAGATAAATTTTAGTCTTTTTTATATTTTTATGAGAAATTATCGTCATTCGACAAGGTTCGGCTAGAAATCAATACGACCCTGAAACGCCCTAAGAAAGTTATTTTGACTGATCCTTCCTCCACAGTGTCATTTCAGTTGCTATTGAGTAAGTATATGAATTACAAAAAATCATTCAAAACGTTCAACATTCAAATATTTGTTCATATCATATTTGCTAATAGTACAATGGTACTTATAATATGACACGTATTACAGACTTAAAATATGATAAACAATACAGCATTAATAATTTATCATCGACGTTTCAAAAACACACCATGTTACTAGGCAGCTGGCGATCATTTAGGTACCTATATGATTTGCTCGTATTTCGTATTGATAGGAATTGTAGTTCGGACCAATACGCAATTTTTTTTAATGACTTGTTGCTGCGTTTTTAAGCTACAGGGGTTTAAATCTGTAATAAACATCGATACTAAATCATTTTCTCGTGTCTCTGGGGTTAATGGTCAATACCATTTAGATAACGAAGAAAATCTATAAGGCAGACATCCAGGTCTCTTAATTATCACAGGATGAAAAAATGAAAAAAAAAACTACTAAATCAATTGCTCGTAGTTGTTATTGGGTCCATTCTAAAAAAAAATGGCAGACATTTTACTTACTGACTTTAACCATTACAGTTCGTTGAAATCCGCGAATCTGAGGAAAAGTATTATGGCCAATTAATGCGATTATTCGTAGTTATTTGATGTTTTTTTATTTTAAAATTTTTATTGACCTGCGAATTTATAATTCCGATAGAAAATAAGTCTGCTTTCGGAATATCAGCTGCCTGGGTGTCTGTCTCATTTATGTTTATTTTTATAAGCAATATAAACAGTCAAAGAGGCAGACAAGAGAGGACACACTTTTTTGTCGACACTTTTAAAGCGCTCTTAATAGAAAACGCAGCACTGCGATGGTGGCAGACTATTTTTCTTCTAGATTTTGATTATTTCATTTTGACAGGGTTTTAAAACATCAGATTTAAAGACAGATACGACCAAATGTTATAGTATACCTATTTTTTTACATTTGTAAGGGGATATCAATTGACAACGGCACTACCATGATGGCAGACGTGGTCCTTAATATTCCTTATCGTATAATTATTGCTATTAAAAAAGTCTCCCACATATATATAATATATGTAGATATTTGGCTCGCCAGCTCTCTAGCTAATGGTCCTGTCATAGATCATGTATTTTTTCTAGTAATAGGTGTTGGACAAGAGCAGTTTATCGATGACGGAGGAGGGCCCAACAACGAGGCGTAAACGAACTCGCACTTGCAAGTCTTGTTTAACTTTTTTGTGATAACCTTTTTGCTCTTTTTAATGTTATCGGTTCGAATTTTTTGTTATTATTTCGGAACCTACCTTTACGTAAATATTTATTGTGTACTTTTTTATTATTAGTGAGATGGTTGCCAGCATCCTACTTGATGAATGGTAAGGTATAGGTTGATTTAAATATATTTTTTATTTGAGGTCGAACGAACTAAACTGCTTCATGTGATAAGATATCTCGTATACATACTATTTGGTAATATTGAGCAACGAGCTTCTGAAATGCGTTCCAGGAATTGAACTTGGGGTCATTCACCGCTCAAAGGTCATGACCTCATTACCTGACCTATCAGCTGTTCATTAGCGAAATAATTTACTACTTGTAATACTACGAGATTTTACATTCCACTTTCTTTTGTTTTGTTCATGAACTTTTAATGCCGTATTATGCACGGACATCTCTTATTAACATTCTATATTTAAAATACAAGTTACGAGTTGTAATTTTAAATTAAAGGTGAGAGAAGAATATACGGCTGTTTTAACAAACAGGTAGTAAGGCTACCATGCAACGTCCAATATGATGTGGAGCGCGAAATTTAGTTTTGGTACTACGTAATGGCAATAATTAATCTAAGTATATAATTAAAGTCGCTTTACAGAGCAGCGGAGCGGATGGATATTAGTGTTTTACGTCAGGTGTCAACTGTCATTAATTTGTAATTATTGCATTGCATGCATTAATGAAGATAACAAAAAATAAACATATTAAACGTTTTATAATTTCTCTATTAAAATGCAATTAAGGGGCTGTCCATTAATCACGTGATGTTTTTTAACATATTTTAACCCCTCCCTCCCCCATGGTGATACGTGGTGAGGTTTGAGACTAGTACCCCACCCCCACCAAAAATCACGTGTATTTTTTTGTACCTACAAAGAATCTTAAGTTTTTTATAATATTATTTTTAAGTACTGGTATAAATTAGAATCTAATCTCATTGTAGAAAATTAAGGACCTTGATAAAAATGTTTAGACAGAAAGGTTGTTATTGACTGGCATAAACATAATATTTAAAATGGTGTATATTTTAATTGTTCATGTACGCATGATGCGTACACAACAGGATAAGCATCTTGCAAGTCAGTTGTTGGCACTGTACTTTGTTGAATATCACCGTCGGTTTCATCAAGCCACTCGGCGACATCACGCGCACTACGTAGAGAGACTCTCTCGATCTACTGATCGATCGTTTTTCTAAGCCGCTTTTCGGTTTAGAAATCAAGCGTTTGACGAAAAAACAAGTACACGTGATATCTTACTATACCCCCTCTCCACCTTGTGATATTTCGTGATTTTTGCCAAACCCCTCCCCCCACCCTTTCGAACCTCACGTGATTAATGGACAGCCCCTAAGATACTAACAATAAGTAACGACATACTGTTTAGTTTATTTAATTTGGGATTTCAAACCAAAATGGGTACCTCATTAAGAACGGAGAGAAAAGTGATTTCGAATGGTAAAAGTTATCTTATTTTTCTGTATTTCTGTATAAAAAAAAACATATACACTGTGTATTCTGTGGCTCACACACGTCGTCCAATTTTTTGGGTCTAAAGCATGCCTTACGATGTTTTCCTTTAGTGTATAACGAAAATAATATCAACGTTGTCTTTGATTTACACAAATACATATTATAATATACACAAAAGTCTCTTGACCATCTTACAGCTGTAAATTACTAGAAACGTTATGTACCTAAATGATGTAATGCATACGAGTTTATTTTCGTCAAAAAGTTTTCAATGATTAGGTATAGATAATATGTACAATTGTCACTATTTACTATTGTAATGTGTGTATTATACCGTGGTTCTTAGTATATCTGTCTTGGCATACATCGAGACTTTCGGCTCCTTGTTGGTCTCTGACATACGTTTTGACGTAACAGTACCCTTTTATAAACCTTGCCATAGCCACGTCGGCCCCTCACAACCATGGAACCAATTATCCATAACCATAGCGCTAAATCACCTGCATCAAAGGTACACCCCACATACACAACCTCACGTACATACCCACACTATCACACCATTACAGAACATAGCCGAATTAGGTATTATATTTTATTGTATTTTCTTTCGTAAATGTTTAAACCTTTTTGTATTCCATCTTTGGCCAGTATAATGGTTTTTTGTTATATATCATTTACGAGCTGACCGGGCAAACGTCGTTTTGCCATGTATATCATGTATAATAAAAAATAGGGGTTGATCGTAGAGCGGTGATAGTTAGGAGTTGTATGTATTTTTTAATGCTGTATCATAAAAAAATATCTAAAAAAAAATATATTTAGGGGTGGACTACCCTTAACATTTAGGGGGATGAAAAATAAATGTTGTCCGATTCTCAGACATACCCAATAAGCACACAAAATTTCATGAGAATCGGTCGAACCGTTTCGGAGGAGTATGGCAACGAAAACTGTGACACGTGAATTTTATATATTAGATGTTAGCTGTAGGAGTACGAAATAAATAAAACATCTTCTGCGTCTCCCACCCGGCACCCGGTCCCCAGGCGCACCCAAAAAACCTTTTATACCTTAAAGGAATCAGGTAGACAATTATATGACGATGAAAAAAAACTCCATTTAATTTAGAAGTATAGCAAATTATACAGGAAATAATAACTATTACATTTATTGAAATATTTTTAGTGCGCAATATAACTTATCTTCCTTATAGATAAATTTCAAAGTTTTTTCGTTAACAAATTTATTACTTTTAATTAAAGATATTTGTAGAACAGTGGTTGTTTAAAAATTTAAAAAGAGAATATTAATTTCTTGATTTGCAACTGAATAATACAAATGTATTTGTAATACACCAATTAAATACATAAATGAAAAGTAAAGAACACAATTTCGGTAAGATAAATTGAGACTAGAGGACTCATGTATGTAAAAAAGGTATTGGTTTTTGACTTGCTGAACTCTTCGAAGTTCGAATCTAAAGACAAAAACATAATGTTTGGCCCCATATAAAACACTACCAAAAATAAGGTTTTCATAATATTTTATAAAATATCTTATAGTTAGACATTATAGTATCGCTCTTTTTGTAGATATTGATGTCTTCTATAAAACCGTAGTAAACCACTTCGCTCTATTGTCAATAGTTTCCGCTACATGCGCGATATAGTCTTTATCGGTATTTTTTTCACACCATGAGTTTTTTCACACATTTTCGAACGTTTCATACGGACTCCTAAGTTTTATGACAATATTCCTAGCCTATGTTAATTAGGGATTAGCAGTGTTGGCCTAGTGGCTTCAGCGTGCGACTCTCATACCTGAGATCTTAGGTTCGATCCCCGGCTGTGCACCAATGGACTTTCTTTCTATGTGCGCATTTAACATTTGCTCGAACGGTGATGGAAAACATCGTGAGGAAACCGACATGTCTTAGACCCAAAAAGTCGACGGCGTGTGTCAGGCACTGGAGGTTGATCACCTACTTGCCTATTAGATTTAAGAATGATCATGAAACATATTCTGAGATCTGAGGCCAAGACCTAAAGAGGTTGTAGCGCCACTGACTTATTTATTTATGTTAATTAGGGATAATGTAAGATTCTAATAGTGAAAGAATTGTTCAAATCGGTCCAGAAGTTTTGGAGCATATTAAATACAAACCTACAATCCATTCCTTCTTTATCTAAACTACTGTACATATGCCAAAGCCTTTATTGCTAGCCCTGCAGTGTCAACAGGGAGTTTAGAATGACGCGTCGCATCACGACGGTTCAGTCAGATATCCGCAATAGAGCATTGTCACTGTTAGGCGCTAGGCGACCATGCAGAAAATAGAACTTGTCACATATCCGCCATAAAATTTGGACTGTCATTAAATGCGTAGAAGTTTTTAGGTTGCTTCTTATACTATACATGCGTAAACTTTTTCCCACACACGAAATTTCCCACCAACTAGATTTGACGCCGTGATTATTATTATATTAAATATCAAACTACGTCTATGCGTTATGTTATTGGCTAGTATCTTTAATATTGAAGTTAAAAAACCAATATAGGTAACACAGTTGCGATACAATTTATGATAGAAGTATCTTTTCTATTATAAGTTCTCTGTCAATAGTGCTGCATGTGTAATAAAAACGCGTTAATAGTTATTTTATACAAATAAATAATTTACTATGATAGTTCAACAATTATTGCATTATGTGTAGATAAAAAGTATACTTACTTTAAACTCTTCACCACAATCCAGGGCAATCTTGTGTGTGACTTATGAATCATCTACTTTGTTCTCGAATGTGTGTCGTATATTTAAGACCCAATGATTTAACATTCAGTTTCAATCGAACGACTTGTTGTTCGGAGTTAACATATGACTAAATGGTTTTTATATTTTTAAGGATTTCAACACAATTAATTTATATTTTTTCACTTAATAACTTCGGTTTAAATTGTTTAACTATAAAACAAATATACACTAGTGTGACATGTTTCCGTTTCTTAGACTTGTATTGCATAGATAGAGCTTGTTTTGGTCAAAACATATCTTTTTTATGTCAAAAATGTTCTCCGCTTTTTCCTTAATCTGGACACAAATAGCGTGTCTCTCTCTACTCGTATGTTTAAACTATAATAATAATTAAGTTGGAGTTCTCCAAAGGTACAACTTAGTTGCTAACACGTACCTATTTGAATAGAATGTCTGAATAACTATTATAAAATAGAATTAATTTATACACATTCTATGTCCACACATTTATAATGAGAAATTTATTTACATAATTTATTACGAATTCGATAAAACATAAAACCATCAAAATGAGAGTTGAGAAGAATGGACGCAGAAATGTAATAAAACAAATTATTGAGAAAGAACTAAATTGTACTCAACAGTAATCTGTTTCGAAACGGCATTGAATTGATAACATATCGTTGAATAATAGTACTGTTTTGTCTATGATTGCGTTGGATAACACAGGTGTGTTCAGGAGCGCATGCGCCCGTTGTGACGTAATTCGGGTTGACAGGGTTCACTTGGCAGCTGCTGGCTTTGCCACTGCAAGCGTGTGTTCAAGCATTCAGTATGCCACTGCGCGCGAAACAGCGCTGACTGAGAGCATAACGTTCGAATTTTATAAAAATAGTCGAATAGTTACGCGACTCTCTGCGCGCGTGAATTTTTCAAATCTAAGTGCAATACTGTGCATCGTTTTCTTTTGATTTGTTGCCATATTTTTGTACGATTTTTAAGTGATTTTAAGTGTCAGTGATAAAGGTGAGTTATCGATTCAATATTACATAATTTAATTGGGTTGCGCGTGAATGTATGTTTTCAATTGATATCGATTTATTTGTGCAATTTATCTAATTAAAATACTGTTATATTGGGACTACGCAATGCGCCGAATAATTGTTGTTTCATCAACATCAATATTAAACTCCGTCGAAGTGTTTCACAATATAAAATTTCACATTCAACACTTTAAATCGCGATTTTTAATTATAAGCAATATTTTAAGTTGTGATATAACGATTATCATAGTTAGGTGAATAAACTCAAAAAATATTATCTGTTGGCATGAAACTACTTTAAATCATAATAATAAGGGCATAATTTAAATTATGTATAAGATTTTTCTAAACGTTAAATATGTTATCATTATTTGCAGTTATAGATTAGGTTAGTCTTCAGTATTAGAAAGTAAAGAGTTTTATTTATTATTTTGAATTCTTTAAAACTATCACTAATTCAGAAATAATATATATTTTATGTTTTTAGGCATTATTATAAATAAATATTAAAAATAAATAAATACCTAGATATTAATAAACCGGGATCAGACAATAGCTTTATGAATATTTATTATCGCAATTAAAAATTATAATTTCGTCGCGCGGTACACAGTAACACAAAAGCGTAAAAGGTAAAAGTACAAAGAAGTAAAAAAAGTATTTTTTATTTTTTATTAAATATATTTTGTCTATTAATGTACTTTTCTGTTTCATATATTATATTGTTTATCTATTTAATCTGTTTTGGCTTTGTACTTGTCTAAGTGTTTTGTTTTATAATATGTATGTATGTTAGCTGTAGGATTACTAATAAAGAAATAAATTAATTCTTTCTACTCTTTCAAAAAGTACCATAGTGGTAGCGGTTGAATAATATGTTCTGTGCATTTTGCAAGTTTCTGTATAACGTGGTTAATTGCTCGTGGGAATAATACACAGTGCTCGTAGAACACTGTGCTATCAACATAGCAATAATATCAATCAAAATTTAGCGAATATATAACATTATAATGAATTGTTATTATTTCATACTTATTATATTGAGTTCGTATATATATATATTTCTTAACGGATGATTACGATAGATATTTTAAACTCGTCATGTCTGTAATCTGATTACGTATTAAAAGCATTCTAATTAGCCATTTTGGACGTCGACAGTTGTTATTTTCCTAATGGAAAATTCTGGGTTTTTACCCGCATATTACAATTATGTGAACTGAAAAATGTTAATTTTCAATAATAGTTACGTAAATCATATTTTACAATAGAATATTATATGATTATATATGAATATATATTGATTTTTACAAAGATAGAATGGCTTACTTACGAATGGATCGGCCAACAGCATCCCACACCTTTTCATTATTACTTTCATTTTGCGCCATAATTTCGCTACTGGACCGAAACGATTAAGTGAATATTAATAATAGAATATTTGTGATAGGTTTACGTTATAAATTTGTTAGTATGTTATGTTAATTATTATAAGAACTGTTGGGCATCTATGCCATAAATAAATAAATGTAAAGTGTACAAACTATAACATTAAATTTATTGACTATTGCCATATTAAAATATTTTTTTTCACATCGACTTGTTTTCATTATACCTCATTATATCAATCAATATGATTTATGACCGTATAATTTATAAATAAGTCAATTTTATAAACGTGTCATTTGTTGTCACAATTTACAGTGATTACTACAATTATAACTAACACCCATTTATAACTTCAATTAATTAAAAGATCTGCATATTAAAAATACGGTAAAAAACGTTTTGTATAAAAGTGATTTCATTGTGCAAATTGCATATTTTTTTACTATTAACTAGGGTTTAATTAGCGGAACGTAGATAAGTACATATACAGTAACAAAATTTTTGTGGTTGTAATTTTAAATGTTAATTTCTTTGAAGAAATTTAAGACATTTTATTTTGTTAGTTGTAGTTTTTAGAAGTGTCTAGTGGCTTTGGCGTGCGACTCACATTCCTAAGGTCATGGGTTTGATCCGTGGTTATCCTTTTGTCTATGTGCGAATATAACACTCGCTCGTAGGGTGATAGGCCTTAGACGCAAAAAGTAGACGTCGTGTGTCAGGCACAAAAGGCTAATCCTCTGCTTTGGGAGCGTTCAAGTATTAGGTAACGAACTTTGGAGGGGGTTCCTTTTGTAAAACGTTACAATGCGGGGCGGGGATTGAATTACGCGTTATTGTTTATATTATTTTCGACTTTCTAGTACTATACACCATATAATGGTAACTTTTAGGTATAAAGAGTTACTAGGTGATCACGAAACGTTTTACTATACTTGGGTACGGTACTGTACTTGTACAGAAAAATGTTACGGCGCGTTACACGGGGGGGGGGGGGGGGGTTGTCAAAACTCTCCAAAAATTGCGTGACGTAATACTTGAACGCTATTTTTTCGCCCTTCCTATTAAAAAAAAAGCGTAAGCGTAAGCGTAGAACGTCAGAACTAGAACTTTGTAGTGCCCCTGGTTTTTTAACATCGACACGTTTATATCGGATATTATCGCGTTTATAACCAATTTGCAATTATTAGAATCATAATATTATATACATTGTTATAAATTAATAGTGATTTTATGTTTAATGCGATCTGGTACACTGACTTCATATAAATGTTAGTTTTAATTATATTCATCACGTGTTTCTCTTATCTTATATTTCCATAATCGCCAAATAAAATATAAATTATATATAGATGCACTTATGTACAGGAATATTTGAGCGAATTGTTTGTTCATTTGTAATATTTACGACATCTGAACGGTTTTACAATTTTAGACTAAAGTAAGTCTATATTTTGTTGATAGAAAAATTATAGGTTGCTCATTAATCCAGCAACCTATACGTTGAAAATAATTTGAAGGCATCGGAAAAAGCCGCGTAGTGACTGTTTGGCGTGAGAGGTTTATGTAGAAGTTACTGCATATCAACTCAAAGTCAAACTCAATTTTATTCATATAATTAACCAAGTACATTTATGAATGTCAGAAAAGATGTTGGATTGATTCCAATTTAACATTTACTTTCAGTTCGATCTTACTCCCCTTCTCCTGCCAGAAGTAACAACGGTAGTACACATAACAATAATTCTACCTATATCAAAATCAAAACTAAAATCAAAATCAAAATCAAAATCAAAATCAAAATCAAAATCAAAATCAAAATCAAAATCGAAATCAAAATCAATCATTATTTATTCATTTAGGTAACACAATTTACACAATCTTCAATTATGAACGTCAAATAGAAATACATATTAAATGCTAAATGCCCCTAATTTACTGTTAACATGGCTCAGAGGGCATACATTTTATTTTATTTTAACACTAGTGTAGTTTATTGTAAAATTAGTGGAAAAACACTTATGAAAACATGTTAACCTGATGTGAAAGACGGTAACTCGTTTTACCAAAGAAGTCGCATGGGTCCGCCGTTCTGTTTAAAGTCCAACTTTTATCTGTGTATCTTGCTATGCCCAATGCCACTTATCTGCGAATACTGTAAACACATAATTATGTAGGAATAACGAAAAAAATAATAATAGCAAATAATTAACATTAAATAACAATCATATTCACAGCAAGGAGTTGCTAAAAAGGTCCAGCGAGTCATTTTAAGGATAACACCGGCCGATACTTCAATAGGTTCATAGTAACTTGAACAATTGATACGTGCATCGATTGACAAACATTATGAGTAACATAATTCTTAGATCATTCACAACATGTGGTATATATCGATCACATGTTGATATATCGATCTTCGTATTTAAAGCACAACAGGGAGTTGATTTAAGAGGAAGTGTTATTGTAAATTTAGAGGCCCTGGACCGATCACGTTGGTTTTTTAGAGGATGCCCTCTGCCCCACGTGGGGAACATAGGCCTTTAAGTAAGTCAAGTAATTGTGTATGTTGAAGCGACAGGTTTGGGTCAAATAATTTGTAAATCCATTAGAAAAGCTTTTGTAACAGCTATGTATTAAAACGATTGCGATAAAGTAAGACAGTGTAGGAAGAATAGGGGAGGTCCTGACGTCCATGGATCCCCTGGATCTGACCTAACCTATAAAAGGATCCGAAAAGCTGTCTTTATCTCATTGTGTGCGACTTTTTGTCTGCTAGCGTATTTGACGTACGACGATGGAAGACATTGTGAGAAACTAAAACTAAAACATGTTTAGAACCAAAAATGGTCGAGGGTATGTGTCAGGCACATAAGGCTATCACATATATATAGCTATAAATATATAGATGTACACACATATACATATATATATGAGTGATTACCTTCTTTCCCTAATAATATCAATGACTGCTATTACGTAATATCGCATCGCGAATCAAATATAGATATTTTTTTTTGTAGACAGGTTTTATATATTTCCGGTGTTAACATTATCCCAAACACATGCATCACGTACAGTGAGAAATTTCGTGTTTTAATTAAAAAACATATTTTATCTTTTATTTCCGCAATGTTTAAGTAATTTGCGCAATCATTTAATTAAAATAATATTAAAATTGTGCTACTGATTGAAAGATTACCAGTGTAGACAGGAAAATGCATTTTGTATAAATTTAAATACATACCTATAAATAGGCTCAGCCAATATGTAATATTTTTTGTAAATTATAATATACCTATATATAATTTTCACAAAATTAAAAAAAAAAATCAATAATGTACTGTTGTAATTTTAACGAAATAATATTGTTTGTTAACGTAATAATATTGTGGTATCTTTATTCCTGAAGGTGAAGAAAATGTTCAAAATCCGAGGGGAGAGGTTTAAAAAAAAACAATAAATCTAAATCAAAATCATTTATTCATATAGATAACACTTATAAACGTCAAAAAAAAGACGTTAAAACATCTTACATCAAAATCTTTTTATTCACCTCTAATATATACGTATTAATGTAAAAATACTATTAATTTTGAGTATAGACAATAAAGTATTCTAGAATCGTGCACCCACAATAATAATAAATAACAGCATCGCCTTTAGATTCAACGATCCATATTTATATGGTCTTTTTTGTTATGTCGAAACAAGTGAGTAAGCGTATTCGCTGAATATTATCTTGGTTAGTCACACACTGGTAAACTGTTTAGCAGTGTTCTAGGTCAAGTTTCAGGCAAATTAATTATACGAATAAAACATAGACACTAATTATGAAATGTCAGCTAAACACAGTAACGTATGTACACAACATGGTAACCATGGTAACAAATACGTAATTCATATTTTGACCACAATGAATATATGACCGTTAGAAATAAAACAACTCCATCTTTGGCGCGCAATACGCATTAAAAAGTATAGATCCATGTCTATTGTCTTTGCCTATTGCCTATGTCAAAAGTCACCTTGATTTTTTTTTCTATACTTATTCAGCCAGTAAAAAGGGAATATAAATAAGGCTACGTTTAAAAAAATAAGATATAATATGAATTGCATTTTTGTTTAACATTTAATTATATAAACATTTTATGTAATCTGATTCAGAGTGTAGGCATTCTTTTGCAATATTTCGTATCAGCAAAAAAACAACGACTAGGAACTAATATTTTACTAACAAATAGTAAGGCAGGCACATTACACTTACGAATGTAGCTTTCTGTAAAACTTTTGTTTCACCGTGCCATTGATCTCCACCCTATGCCGTGTGCGTTAACCACTGAGCCACAAAGGAAGTTTGGACCCAAGGTTATATATCAGCAGCAGTGGTACTCTATATTTTATATATTCCATAAATATAAATATGTATTAGTATCAGGACTTTAAAAGAGACTGAGACCTCTGAGTTTGTTTCGGCGTTTCTTCTCAGAGTAGTCAGATAGGAAACGTCGAACTCGTCGCCAGTTTAAAAAAAAATAATGCTTGACGTGTAAAAGTGTTTGAACAAACCTACTTACAGAAAATAAATCATTTATTTATCATACATTTATTCAGCTTCTTATTACTTTAAACTTTTCAATAGCTACCGCTGGATCTTGGAACTTATCCTAAGGTAGGGTAAGATTCAGGATTTTGACATGCGAGAGTCTTACTTAACGTTAAGTCTCATAACGTCAAATTGACAGTCGAGATTTAGTGCTAAGCTAACCCAATGTCAAAAATTATTTGAATTTACCTACGAAAGCCGCTAATTATGACTCCCATACACACATTTTTTTTATACCAAATACATTCAGACTAAATAAACCAGTTAAAGTTACAGTTGCAAATGATGGTAAATAAAAGTCCATGTGATTAATGGAACAATTATCGAATTCATTAATCTAAAAACTAAAAACAAAAAATCTCTCAAAAAATCAAACCAGGATAACTTTATTTATTTAAATTTCTTAACAAACCAAAGTGATAAATCGGACTCATGCAACAGATAATAATTCTTGGGAACATTTAAATTGAATCTATTGCGAATTTTGGGAACGTTTGAGATAAAATGTTTTCTGTAATTTTCTTGTCTACAATATCGATTTTAAAAGTATTTTCGACTTAAATATAAGCTATGATCGAACCATAGACATGGGAGTTATGTCTCGAATTTAAATCGATTACAAATAGTACCATAGAGTATCCTTTTCCGTCGCCATTTTGTGTATTATATCGAGCTTGCAAGTACAAATGCATTTCTCTATGTGCTTCTAGTATAGAAAAGGTCATTGCCTCTGGCCACGGCTTACCTGAGACAGGTAATGTAACATAAAATTTCCGATGCCCGACCAGTTACGATAACCTATAAATTTATTTACAAAAATCGTTTTAAATGTTTACCCAGACGTTTAATCTTTAAAATAGTATCTGATCTCATTAATATAAAAAAATACCCTTTTTTCAAAGTTATACATAATTCGTAGAAGCATAGCAAATATGATGTGTGTCATATATTTTTATTCGATTTCAATAATCTCGTTCAATTATTTAATGTCCATTCGCTACAGACGTCATTTTTGTAGTCACGTTTCTAAGACAAATTAGAACAGATAGTCGCAAATACAAAACTATTTAACAGATAAAAAATAAATATTTATACCGATGTAATGTCATTTTTGGGAATAATGGGTCGAGTTTTCAAATTAGCACGATAAGAATTTTATTACAAATTTAATTCGGAATGAGTGAGCTGAAACGCTCTAGAATTAAATCAATATAAAGTAAGACGGCTATATAGAACTTGTCTAGACTGGATTCTCGCCTGAAGAGCCTGTGTAGGCCTATATATATCTATGTGTATTTTAGTATTCTTTATCGTTTTAATGTAAACATTGGTCCAATAAAACATTTTTAAGACATGTTAGAAGTACTCATCCAAATTTCACTGTAATCGAATACTCTAACATAACAAAGGGCAAGCAAATGTATTACGTACATTTTAAGATTGTGGTTTTTTCTCTCATTACGAAACTACCTTTTGGAAGGGGCAACTAGAATCTTCTTTGTATTTTGTTTGACGTTCAAAAGTGCCATTTTAGGTGGTCTAACCGTCTAATTGAAATAAATGATTTGACTTTGACTTTCGATTAAATAATTGTCTTAGGTTGAAAAAAATACTTTTAAAAGCGCTCTGTTTACTCAAAGTACAGCCCTTAATTTGTGAGACACGTAGATGGTTGCGTTAAACAGTTTTTTAAACATTGAGCAAATATAACAGGTAGGTTGTGAAATGTGTGATTTGTGTCACTATTCGAAATACATTATGCAAGTGGCTTACTCTTTTTCTTTGGTGTATGCGAAGATTTCCGGGTATCCTATTTTAATCTTAGGAAATCAATATTAATAATATTAGCTGCTTAGCTAGCTTATATCAGCTGTAGTTGGCATAAGTTAGTAGTTTGACGGCTCATTGGTCTAGTGGTTAGTACCCCTGACTGCGAATCCATGGGTCCCGGGTTCGAGCCCCGGCTGAGACGAACATCGATCTGATGAGCATTTGGTGTTGTGCTTAGGTCTTGGGTGTTTAAATATGTATTTATATGTCTATCTATCTATAATATGTATGTATATCCGTTGCCTAGTACCCATAACACAAGCTTCACCAGCTTTGCATGGGACTAGGTCAATTGGTGTGAATTGTCCAATCAAAAAAAAATATGTATACATAATTAAAACAAAATTAGTTATAAATACGTAGGTGTAGCCTTATCATAAATCACGTCAGAATTAGCACGAAGGACTCGTATTAGTTGTGTCGAAATGTATGTACATTTGTAACGCAATGTTGGAAGTTGAACATTCCCAATTTCCCGTTTTCCTTATCGAGATTTAATAAAATAAAATAAAAATAAAATAAAAAATAAAATATGTTTATTATGGAACATAAGATACATGTATCACTTATTCCACGTCATTAAATTTGAAGGCATCCCTACTCATCGGCAAAGAAGACAGAGGGTGTAGGCCGAGAGAAAAAGCCGGCGTAAAAAACTCTCGGTACTCTTTTAAAACAGCAAATCATCAAACAACACTTATTTAAAATAAATATCGCAAATTAATTAGGAGTAGCCTGTCTAGCACTAGTCCCAGGCCCTTTTATCAACTAGTAGTCTAGTCGACAAGTTGAAAATGGAACAAAATAGAGATACTGCTCTTAAAATTATGTGCGATAGCTCATTGGAACCGGAATAACGCCTAGAAAAATGTGCTAAAAGCGTGTATTAGCACATAAAAAATTGCAAAAGTTATAGACAATTAAAGATGAAAAAAAAATGGCATTTAGTTTTTTGCCAATATTTAATAAACTATTAATATTTAAGAAATTTCAAATAAAGATTCTAAAAGAAGAGAAAATTTCCAATAAAAAACTTCTAACTCTCGGAACTCTATCTCCATTATTTATAACTTTAATTTAACGCTGAAAATAGGTCTGCGGGTGACATTTTTAGGATTCGCGCGTGGCGTCAAAAGCGACTACGGCACATTAATTAATTTATTTAAGGTATTGAATATTTTTTTTCAAATTTGAAAAAATTATGGTGTGTTCTGAACACTATAATTAATTTATTCCCGTTGAAAATTTTACTTAAAGTTAATTTTTCAACAAGTTAAATAATTGTTAACAAACGAAATTTTCTCGAACGACCGTCTTAATTGTAAGTGAAAAAAAATGTTTAAATAATGGTCGTAAAAATATTTCGCTTCGTAGAGCCTTTCTTACATACATACTTAACAAGATCGTGCCATAAAAGTTAAAAAAATATTTATACTTTGTTTATAACATTTTTTTTACTTAAACAAAATCTTAAAAATCCATGTAATGATGTTAAAAAAATTTTTTTTTTCTAAATCATCATACAATCGTTTTTTTATTAATACAAGATATTTATTGATTTGCAAAAAAAAAATTCCCGCCATTTGTTGATAAATTTTTTTTTAACAAATTGAATAAATACATATTTTTTTAAAAAATTTTAACATAACTTTATTACATTAAAAATTTTATGATTTTTAAAAAAAAATTTTTTCCTAAATAACAATTTTTAATTGTTTATAATAGTTTTTTTTAATTTTCTATTGTTTAAATAATTAGTTAAAAAAAAATTTTTTTCTAAAAGTCATAATTAACAGTCCTCTATAAAGTAACAGAAAAAAATTTTTTTTAATCAACAATTCTATTGTTTATTAACTTACCAAGTTGTTATAAACAAATATTCAACTTTTTTTTATTTTTTTTCTAAAACTTCTAAAATTAACAAAAACAACCATATATAACAAAGTATAGAAAAAATTTTTTTGTAAATTTTTTGATTATCATGAATATTACTTTTATTTAAAATTAATTTTTTTTTTTCTATACTTTGTTATATATGGTTGTTTTTGTTAATTTTAGAAGTTTTAGAAAAAAAATAAAAAAAAGTTGAATATTTGTTTATAACAACTTGGTAAGTTAATAAACAATAGAATTGTTGATTAAAAAAAATTTTTTTTTCTGTTACTTTATAGAGGACTGTCAATTATGACTTTTAGAAAAAAAAATTTTTTAACTAATTATTTAAACAATAGAAAATTAAAAAAAACGATTATAAACAATTAAAAATTGTTATTTAGGAAAAAAATTTTTTTTAAAAATCATAAAATTATTAACGTAATAAAGTTGTGTTAAAATTTTTTTAAAAAATATTTATTTATTCAATTTGTTAAAAAAAATTTATCAACAAATGGCGGGAATTTTTTTTTTGTAAATCAATAAATATCTTGTATTAATAAAAAAACGATTATATGATGATTTAGAAAATAAAATTTTTTTTTAACAACATTACATGG
Organism: Pieris napi; assembly: GCF_905475465.1. Classification (NCBI taxonomy): domain Eukaryota; kingdom Metazoa; phylum Arthropoda; class Insecta; order Lepidoptera; family Pieridae; genus Pieris; species Pieris napi. Next base: position 3,872,278 of record NC_062237.1, on the reverse strand, counting down.
ATTTTTAAGTTTTTGTTTAAGTAAAAAAAATGTTATAAACAAAGTATAAATATTTTTTTAACTTTTATGGCACGATCTTGTTAAGTATGTATGTAAGAAAGGCTCTACGAAGCGAAATATTTCTACGACCATTATTTAAACATTTTTTTTCACTTACAATTAAGACGGTCGTTCGAGAAAATTTCGTTTGTTAACAATTATTTAACTTGTTGAAAAATTAACTTTAAGTAAAATTTTCAACGGGAATAAATTAATTATAGTGTTCAGAACACACCATAATTTTTTCAAATTTGAAAAAAATATTCAATACCTTAAATAAATTAATTAATGTGCCGTAGTCGCTTTTGACGCCACGCGCGAATCCTAAAAATGTCACCCGCAGACCTATTTTCAGCGTTAAATTAAAGTTATAAATAATGGAGATAGAGTTCCGAGAGTAAGAAGTTTTTTATTGGAAATTTTCTCTTCTTTCAGAATCTTTATTTGAAATTTCTTAAATATTAATAGTTTATTAAATATTGGCAAAAAACTAAATGCCATTTTTTTTTCATCTTTAATTGTCTATAACTTTTGCAATTTTTTATGTGCTAATACACGCTTTTAGCACATTTTTCTAGGCGTCTTTCCGGTTTGAATGAGCTATCGCACATAATTTTAAGAGCAGTATCTCTATTTTGTTCCATTTTCAACTTGTCGACTAGACTATAGATAATCATTGACTTTATAGTAAGCCTTTTTACACAGCTTTTCTTTAATACATTTCTTAAATTTATTGAAAGGCAGTGATAAAAGAGCCTCTGGGATTTTATTAAAGAAGAGTATGCCTTTCCCCAAAAAAGAATTACTAACTTTAGATAGTCTAGTACGGGGAAATTGCAGCCTGCGTTTGTTCCGTGTATTAACATTGTGCGTATGTTCTATTCTAGTAAACTTATCACTATTTTTGTATACATACATAATATTTTCATAAATATATTGCGAGGGAAAGGTAAGTATATTAATTTCCTTGAATTTATCTCTAAGAGATTCCCTACATTTTAAATTATAGATTGCACGAATAGCCCTCTTCTAATAAGCCGTTATAGTCCCCGATCGCTTTTGAGGTTTTTGTAACTTGGAAGTGAAATTAATGGAGTATCACTCATAATATCTAATTTTTACAGCCGTCAGCTGTTTCCATACTATATGAACTCTGATATCAGCAAAATTACTTATACCAAAATACAGGACTTCAAAACATATTTTAAGTTTAGTTTCCTTAGTGAACAATGTTTCGTAGTGCCTTTCTTACCTGCTATGCTACCTTCCTCTATGTTAGTTCTACTCATGAGTTAGGGATGTATCTTATTTGGACTGAGCTTTCGCACTTAGACGCTCATTTAGTCCATTGTCCGTAAAGTCCTGGCAAATTAAGCCAGCCTCCTTCCAGAAGTTCAAAAGTTTCTTTAGCACTTCGAGACTTCACGGACCTCACTGCTCCGAGGATTCGTTCGTTGGGAAGCCACAGCAACCCACCCAGGAATTCGTGGGTGACTGATACCTATGCGCTGAAACAGCCTCATGAGTCAGGTGAAAGAACTCGTATAACAACTACGTACTTCGCTGCATAAACTTGGAATCAGCAGCTTTCAATCTCTTATAACCGTAGCCAAGACAAATGAATATAAAAAAATGGTTCTGAGGCTTTCTTGATACAACAAGAATAAGACACCTAAAGAGAACTAAACCTTTTGAGTTAATAAACCTGATGTAGTGAATATAAGTGCAAGTGCGGTATCTTCGACACACGAACATAGTGTCAAATTATTATAGAACACTAAGACTGTTAATTAACATTACACTAGTTTCAGCTATTCACTAGTATTGTAGAATGAAGTGTAGATATATAAGAATCCTTATTAGCCATAATTGTTCTACAGGCTAGATTGTAAATCATGAAAAGTCGGTCTTTTGTAGGAAATAAATGGTTTATGTTCAATTATGATGTTAATGTTTATCTGTGATTCGGATTTGTCAAGGCGATTATTCGAATCAAGATGTCATGGCCGTACCATTATTGACATTTTCACGGTAATGAAAGAGAGTTAAATGTCAACAGTTTTATGTCATTCATGGATCATGTCTTATAATTTCCTCATTTATTGGCCGATAACGAATTTCAATAATGAGGTCATGTAAGAACAGGAAATAATTAATTCGTCCAAGTAATTGATAGTAATTAATTTATACACTGATCTTTCGTTGATATTTGCACGACATTTATATCTAGTTATTTTAATCTTGATGAAGGCCTATACTTTGTTCCGATACAAATTTCAAAGATTATTTGTTTTTATTAATTTGTATTATGCTGAGGCAACCGAAATTGATACAACAAGACGCCTAATGCGTACATCTTGAGTTTCTAAAACTAGTGTAGTATATAATAAGTGCAAGTGCGCTATCTCGGACACACAAACAGTAACAAAACATTGTAAAACACTAGGACTGCTAATAAACATTACCTTAGTTTAACCTATTCACTAGTATTGTAGAAAATTAAGTCAACAAAATTTTACTCAAAACATTATGTAACACTAGGACTGATAATGAACATTACCTTAGTATTATATTCACTAGTATTTTAGAAAATTAAGTCAACATAATATTACATTATGTAACACTAGGACTGATAAAGAACATTACCTTAGTTTAAGCTATTCACTAGTATTGTAGAAAATTAAGTCATCATATTTTTACTTATTAGCCATAATTATCGTATAGGCTAGATTGCTGATTGATGTACATGATCTCTCCTTTGTGAACGTTTTTGTAAAAAAAAATAATTGTCATTATGCGAAAATATCCAAATCTAATCGAAACAGATAAAACTTTAAAAACTATAGTCAATTATCGGATTAGATGTTGGCTCTAACGATTTAAAAATAATATCTAATCAACAGGAACCTGACTACATTTAGTTACGAAACAACATTGCTTAGGCCTCATTTGGCAATTCAAATAGCAATTGCAAATATCTTAGAAATTTGTTAACGGATCTATAAGATTTGGCAGGTTATATTTTTAATAACGTAGGTTTTGTTTACACTTTGTTTCTTGTAATTACTTTGTATAATGAAATTTCATTAAATCTTTCGTTTGATATAATTTTTTTACGTAAATGTAGAAATTCTTCCTGGGTCAGTCACTCTGTAACTCACAATAGCGTTCCCCACTCCAATATTGCGTTTTTATATCGCGCGACATTAGGTTATATAAGTGCTACGGATATTGAACGAAATATGCCCAAATTTGGTTTCAAAAACGTTGGGATCTCCATCGCTTTGAGAATTGCTTGACAAGATTAATCTCATGACATAGACAGATAAGTTGGGATTATCCTTTATTTCCTTAGGTCGTTAGTACATTGACGTACAATATAATAATTTCTAAATAATCCCATAAACTTACGCAGGCATTGATCACGCTTTTGTAATTTACTGGAAGATAAATTATTTTCCAATAATTAATAATACTTTAGCACAAAAAGGTATTAAGAATGTAATATTACAGTTTATTACGTTTAAGGTGCTTATAATAATTATTTGAGAGAATGTGAATAAATAATTTCGAAAAGATACAAAGAAAACGAACATTTCAAACAAAAAAGTGGCACTCGTTCATTAACCCTGACATCCAGCTAAAACCACAGAACAAAAGAAAATTTATCAAAGAAACAGAACCTAAATTATCATTCATGGATTCTGCCTATAAAGAAGCGTCACAGACTGTTGAATCAGTTTCTCCATTCCTAACCATGCTTATTAGCAAAGCATTGAAACATAGCACCGAAATAAAATGTTCACTAAAATCTGCATCGTCATAAGAAGACAAAAAGAGAGCAAACTCAAGGCCGTTTGCAAGATAGAAGCAAGTTTTGCCATCGCCCCTGGCCCTGTTACTGCTTGTGAAAGTGTTATGTTCGAGCAAGATCCATTCTGGGTGTGACTCGTTTCACCTAACCGCGGAATGCCGCAGCTTCTGAGCGTGTGCAACTGCAATGTCGAGAATATATTGATTATCTACTTGTGTACGTTTGTGTTCCGTCATACGTCGACTTTTGGTCTAGGGAGCTGTAAAGCTAGAAGTTAGAAAGAATATTATTGATAGATACTATGATTTAATCGATTTCTTAATTTAGAATTATCCTTTAGACTAGAAGATTTATCCTCAAGCATGCCTCGGTTACAACAACAAAATATTAACAAAGTAATCTTAATTAGAATTTACAAGTATTTTAATAGACATTATGTTTCGATACGACCCGATTGGGGTGAGGGAAGAATATCTTTATACAACACAATATGTAATTAAATACCATCAAAAATTTAAGTTTCTTTAACGCACATATGTTCGAACCGAAGTCTTAATATTATACCTAAAGTAACTACGAATTAATGGTACGAATTCATAAATGTTTATAAATAAAAACAATTCAAGTCATTTATTACGTTCATTTGTCTTAACTGACTGTTATGTTTCAACCAGGATCCATTAATACTATAAAGTTGAAATAAGTGGTATTTTATTCTTTTACGAAATTATATGTATCAATTACTTGTGTTTTTTTACTTAATTATAATAATGTTCATCAATCAGCCAATATATATAAAATAAATTAAATTTATTCTTGCCAATAAATCTATAACGTGTACCGGAAGCTTCTAAGATATAATATATGAAGTAACACTTCATCACCTATATATTATATATTTATTGTTACATAAATATATAATATAATATCTGAATATGATTTTGTCCCATTCGGTGTCGAGACCCTTGGTCCGTGGGGTCCTAGCGCTTTAAGGCTTTTTAAAGAAATTTCAAAAAGGTTAGTCGACATCACAGGAGACCGAAGATCTGGCAGCTACCTCGGACAAAGAATTAGTCTAGCAATTCAAAGGGGGAACGCTGCCAGTATCTTCGGAACCTTGCCTAAAGGGACTCCTTTTAATGATATATTTTAGTTTATGTTAAGTTTCGTTATTTATTTCAATGTATATTATTTTATTATTATTAGTTTATGTTTATAAGTTTAATTTTATTAATATTGTTGCTAATTACATGTTGATGTGTTATTATAAAATTAGATTAGTATAAAATAACGGCAATTTCTGACTTGGTCACCTTTTGTGTTGCATTATAATACGATTACTGAAGTAACTATGTACATGAGCTTGTCATTATCCAGCAATGCCTTAATTATGCAGCTGACCAATCATAGTGAGTTATTTAATATCTCGTTTAAGAACCCGGATATATTATGCACGGGTTTTCCATTAAACGCAAAATTGCAAAGGTGGTGCGAAAAAAGGACACCGAAATTGATACAGCTCTTTTAGCTTAGTCATATTAAAATTGAAATACCTATGTCTCATAAATAATATATACTTGTATATCCTACAATATTGTAAATATAGAATTGTAAATCATATAGGAGTCATAAAGACTACTTTATAAAACCCGTATAGTACACATTGATACATTTTTTACTGTAAGAAATTTTATATTAGTAATCTTGAGGTAATATTACCTGGTATGACACCGGTGATTGTATAGGGTCTAGGGGATTCCAATACGTAGTTAAAGTACATACCTACATATATCGAAATAAGCTATTTTAAATTTTGCTATTTCTCAAGGAAACCAAAGATTTGGAATCGCTATTTGTTTCCACAGTGAAGAGATTTGACGAGTTCGACCTACCACTGTGTGTTGTGTATTGTCGTGTGTGTACGTATATTTAACCATTGTTACATGTTGCTACCCCACTGGAAAAAGTGTTGGGGAAGTTTAATAAGTTCAAGTATTACGTAAGTACTATGGGGGGGGGGATCTTTAATTTTCTTATTTGGTGAACAGTAATTAATATTATTATTTACTTTCTTACACATAATATCCACACATTGTTTATGCTTGAAAACGAAATTCATTTTCGAAGATGCCTACAAAAAATGAATACGCTTATATACTATTAATTTTGAGAGCTTTGCTTTTACTGACAAGAGTAGGGGGGGGGGGGCGGTTACATTGCAGTAAACCTGCTTACCTAATTGAACAGCCCCATACATAATGACTTTGAAATGATTATTTTTAATCATGGTTTAACCATTGGATTACTTACAAATGTTTCTATAAAAGTACTAAGAGGCTTTAGGCAACAAATTAAAAAACGAAAGTACACAAGCGGCCTTGTAAAACCAATCTTTGAAAGGATTTACACAATCGTGTTAAACAATGGACGTGTAAAATCCATTATGATACCAGTTAACCGCAAATACTGATAATTATAGAAGGACTGTGTGTGTGAAAATTGTTGGGATCTGTCTTAAAACGTAGCTAATACCCGTGCTATAACATTCGCACGGACTATTCGCAAAGTACCCTTATCTAAATGGACGCGGACGGAGTGAGAAAAGTAACAAGTAAATATACAAATAGTAATTTCTATACTGTCATTTCAACTTTATATAGATTACTGATATTCTCTATATAATTTTTTACAAGAAATAGTTTTATATAGCAGGAGGCTCATCTGATATTAAGTGATACCGATAGACACTCTCAATACCAGAGAGTTTAAAATGCGTTGCCGGCCTTTTAAGATTTGGAACGCTCTTTTCTTGAATAACCCAAAGTCGTATTGGTTCGTAAATAGCTTAACGGGCAGCTGGCAAGATAGCGATGGTGCGCGGCAAAAAAAAAACGCTCAGTTGTGGAACGCCGGATGTTGAGTTGATTTTAATAGAATTTCATATGCCTCGACGTCCAATGATGATATTCATCTGTTATGTTAAATGCGGAGACATCCAACATCTCTTCGCAACACCAAGGAATTAAGCTTCTCAGAAAGTGACTGGTCGATATTTATATCGCCTTTAAATAACTCAGTAATTAGAACTTCATAACGGATTCATAACGCTAGTATACTAAAGCAAAAAATCATAATTCTCTGAGATCTCAATATTATTATTGACATTGGCACTTAACTTGGCCAGATTTTGCGAGGGAAATTGTGCGCATGCAGTTGGATGAAACTAAACTACTTCGCCGCCTCGTGCGCCTAAAGACTATGGCCAACTTTGAATTATACCTAATAAACAAAAGAGGTATAATGCTGGCAAGAAAATCTTTTTTTACGTCTTTTGTTTTGCTAGTAAAAATGCCCGAGGTTTTCTTCACGCATATTTTATTTAACCTTCGCCGAAAATATTTTATAGTATGCGCTTTATAAATGAGTTATTCTTATGAGTGATCATTTAAAGGCTGTTTAATTTTTAGTGGTAAGTAGTAATAGTAAAGAAAATAAAGTGTGTATTTGTATTTTATACTACTAAATAAATCTCCTAGTGCTAATAATATAAAAGATTTTTAATTAAAAATGCAATTGCACGTTATGACTTACCAATTATAATTGTTTCACTTATATAATATATATTATATAAACGTACACCACATTATATATAATACATTTTCTACAGTATAAGTTATCTATCTATTTACAAGAACATACAAGAAATAACTATTACTACACTTCTAACTACAAATTTTAGTTTTTACAAGTTAACATACTTATTTGCCTATGTTCTCTCCTTATCACTCTCATGTCAATTTCAAAACATAAACGTACTAAAACAGTTAACTTGCCTTCTTGCAGTATTAACCTTAAATTGTTATGATGACAATAAGTACGTTCTATGTTAGTGAAAGTTACGAGACACGGTTTTGAGAGAAAATGCTAGTACAGTGAAGCGAATCTGTTGAATAGTGAAAGCACAAGGGGACCGAAGGAGGTCAACAAAAAATATGTTCAAGGTAATACACTTTTGAAAAACGAAATAATTGTGTCGCAAGACTGTGTTTTACCCATCAAATTCACAATTAATTTTCTTAAGAAAAGAAACTGAAATTTCGAAAACATTAAACTGTTCTAAATTTGAAATATTGTTAAATTATAATAAATCTTGTTGCAATGATTAGTTCGATTTTTAAAATTTCGTTTTCATTTCAGTGTAAATATTATACCGATGTTTCGCATAAAGTTAACCTCGAAATCATTTCGTAATATCTAATTCCATTAAAATAACATTCTTTGTACTGTTAATGAAACCATCAACTCGATTTTAATTTGATAATCGTTGTCATAAAAATGATTATAGTTATTCAACAACATTATCTTTCGATAATTTCACATTTTAACAAAGAATATTTTAGTATTTAAAAAATTGACAACAACTTTGATGGAGCGAATAGTTCTAAGATGTCTGGACGATAAAATATATTTTTATAATACGCTTTACAAGTTCATTTGAAATTATGAAACGTACAAATAAAAATAATTTATCGATTAATCAATCAACAACTATCGTGATAATTTAAAATTGACCTTCAATTATTATATCGGAAGCACAAGGAATTTATTGTTTTATTAGATATTGCAAAAGAAATTGAATCAACAACTGTACTTATGTGTAGTATCATCGGACGATGATCCTTATCGAAAAACATTTATATAATCACTAAAACCTGTAAGTTCATTGCACTTAATTGCATTGCACTTCTCAACCTTCAACATACTTCCCAAAATAAATGGTCACATGAAAGTTATGCTTTTTAATTGACATTTTAATTTGAGAACTTTTATATTACCGTGATTTAAACTGGTATGCAATGTATGAGAACTTTACTCAAACAGTTATTCTAGGCCAAGAGATGGCGCTAGCACGCATGATAACTTTTTATTGATAATTAGCTGACCCGGCAAACGTTGTTTTGCCATGTTTCTAGGAAACATTTTTTTAGCTCAATAAAAATAACCATCTAGTATAATAAAAAATAGGGGTTGATCGTATAGGGGTGAAAATTAGGGGTTGTATCTATTTTTGTATGCTGTATCATAAAAAAATAAAAACAAAAAAAAAATCTAAAGAAAAACACACACTTGTACAACTTATAATAAGTAACAATCAGATTTTTACTGAGTAGAAAAGTCGGGATGGTTTAATATTTAACGTGTCAAGATCGTTAAAATATTTTTTTAATAGGACCGAAAGTGTCAGAATTTATAAACAATAATAAAAATGTTTTTATTCACAATTTTTTTAGTAATAAGTTTTGAAAGATGTGCCTATGTGCCTAGTTCTTTCGTAGAGCTACTTAGGCTGTTCGATAGCTAAACATATTGACTTTAAACGCTGTTCCAACATTGGTACATTAATAAATCTTTAAATAAAAGCCCTGAGTTGTTATATTGAAAGAACTTGTTTTTAGTGTAAGAATCGCTTTGATAAACGGTTTTTCACAGTGTAATAATTAAAATCTAAAACGGCAAATAAAAATATTGCTCTTGGGTGCTTGGTGTGTAATTTATATTCAAAATTATGTGAGGTTATCTTTTATTTTTTCATCTTTTTAAATATTGCAAATATTAATTTTGTGTTTTGATTTATATCTTTTTTACAGCCGGATAAACATGGATCTGGAGTTTCGAAATTTGACTTACACGGTGCGAAGTCGCATCATAAAAGGTAAGATTTTTATTAATGAATACAGATGTTTTCCCTTGACTGAGGTCACGAGTTTCGCCAACTTGCCTGATCTAAGCACGCATAGAGAATACTGGCAATGCATTTCACACATGGTATTGTGTCTACGAGGATATCACTTAATATCAGTAGCCTTACTCAATTAATTAATTTTTTACATGACTTACTATTTAATAAAAAAATAATATACATTGAAATAAATAACTAAACTTAACATAAACTAAAATATATTATTAAAAGGAGTCCCTTTAGGCAAGGTTCCGAAGATACTGGCAGCGTTCCCCCTTTGAATCGCTAGACTAATTCTTTGTCCGAGGTAGCTGACAGATCTCCGGTCTCCTGTGATGTCGACTAACCTTTTTGAAATTTCTTTAAAAAGCCTTAAAGCGCTAGGACCCCACGGACCAAGGGTCTCGACACCGAATGGAAATCAATAATTATATTCTATATTATTTTTCATATTTCTATAGTTTTCATACCACATATATCGGCATTACGGATGTTGGTTTAGTATCGTTACAAAATTAAATCGAATTTAATTCAAGTAAAAACTTGGATTCTGAAACTGTACCCGATGACCAACTCATGCCATTAAAGCGAAAACACAAATCAATTTGAGTATTTTTTTTATGATACAGAGAGAACATAAATTCTGTGAGCTACATCTTAGAAGATATAATCTTTATTTGAGTAAAATGTCATGTTAACAAAAATTTGAAAAGGTCACGTTTTTGAAGTATCTTAATTGATCGGCATAAACAATAATATAATAGATTCCCGACGAACTAATAATATACATTAAATTACAATAATCGTTGTTTGAAATGCAAAAATCTAACACATAAAAAATTTATCAATGTCGGAACTACGATAAAACTAAATCAACATCTTATCAATAATATTATGAAAGTTACTTGTGGCCTTTAAATGAAGGCTAAATATTCCTACTAATTATATGATTAATAAATTAATATGATAACTGCAAAAGTTAATAAAAAATGTCATTATAATCTGACACGACTTCGCAATTTCAGTGTTGCCAGCTAAAAAAGTGTATTGAAAGTCTCATTTATATGTTATCTACCACGAAGTGTGGCAAATCACGTTGTAGAAATAGAAGCATATTATTTTAATTTTTTTTTTTTTTTTAATTTAAATGCATGCACTAAGAATTTAATAACTAGTTGTAACCTTCCTATGTCGGCTAAATTTTAATCTATCACAAACGTGTAAAGAAATAATAAAATTTGGTCTAATCTGTTATTGTTTCGTTCAATTTAGTTTTACCTGACGTTTGTGATAGAGTTGTTTATGGTAGTAAATAATCTACTATAGAATTAAAGAGGAATATTTGACATTTCCTCGGTCATCGACATTGCGTATTATCTCAGGAAAACTAAATTTACTTACATTTGGTCCTAATGGCGTAACGGCGTAAACGTATGGCAAAATTTAACTTAAAAAAGGTCTTAATCGCATCAGAATGTACTAAATGTAAGCTTATTAACGATGCACATCGGTTTTCACGAGATAATTATTGATAAGTGCAAAATCCGCATCCCCTTGGATTGCGCGTTCAAACATTGACAATAACTAAATTGATTATTTTAGGCTACTGTTTCAACAGTAAGTTTCTAAAGCGGAGGTTTCATACACTTATTAGCTCTTGCAAAAAATAGATACAGAACAATACAGAATACATCTGCAAACATAGAAGTCACTGCGTGGAAAGGGCGTTCTTAATCTTTTTTTTTTAATGGCTCTGGCACGATTTGTGCATTAGCCAGCGTCAAGTATAGGATTTTTTATAATTCGTGCTTGTCTTTAAAAATTCGACCGTGTCCTCCATGTACGGCTTAGGCACTCGCCCGGTACCGCACAACCCTCCCTAAGGCCGTGAACAAATTTAAATTTAATTAAAACTTGCCCTCGAACCGGGAATCGAACCCGGTACCCCTCACCCAGCTGCCACTTAATAAGACCGCTAGGCTATGAGGCCCCTGTTCTTAATCTTTCTCTAGATGATCCCTTACAAGCATATTTTTTGTTTTCATAGAAAACTTACTACAGCCTCGAGATTAAATGATCCGTAAAGCAACATCTTGGATTGAAATTTTGCATACAATCACTTCTCGTTTTTATCAATCGCGGTCAATGACACAGACCTGAATCGATCGAAAGAAAAAAGTCACTGCAATTCTTTAACACGACCCACTTTCGCGCATATTTTACAGAAACTCGACACTGTTTCAAATTTTTTGTTCTTAAAAGTAACTGTATGAGGTGTTTACGTAAAATGTGTGGGAATTTTTTTGAAGGAAGGATATTTAACTAAATGTGGTTGCTTGAAATGAGAGTGTACACTAATCCTCGACCTAAGCCATTTATTGGGGAAAACGTATTAGTAAATTGTTCAAGGCCACCTCGAGATATATGAAGGTAAAATTGGTTTGATTGTCAAATAAAGGTGTTTGTGGTAGTTGATTAAGCGTGGCATCTACCTTCTGGTAAAAGTTAAAGTCGTCTAAAACTATCTGTTACCAGAGATGAGAAAAATTATCGATTTTTATATTAATTGATTATTTTTTTGTTCTAATCGATTTTCTAAATCGAGTTTTGCTGACACTGCGATCAATGAAAAAAAAAACGCGTGGTCACTAAACATAATAAAGGAATGTCACTTGTCAGTCGAAAAATTTAAAGAAATCAACTTTTCAATTAAAAATCGATTTATTTCAAAGAGAGAAACATCGGTTATATTGTAGTAAATTTCTCCTGTGAATTTGTAAAAAAATCGACGAATGTGCATGAATATGGTCATATGACAAAGCGTGAGCGTGTCATAAAAATTACCATAAAAATTAGTTTATCGTTAGTGGGTCACGCTCAAAGTAATTTGTCTCAGCCCCTGTGTCCAACGACATCCGAACCGCCACAATAATCTTTGATTTATGAAAGTACTAAACATTGACATAAAACGTAACGGATACAAAAATAATATTATTTAGAAGTAGAAGTTTAGTCTGTCCCTCGGCAATCGGGCGACATCTGAGCACAGCTTTGAGTTTAGTTTATAATGTAATAAATTCCCAATTGTATAGTTTAAAGAAGTTTTATTTAAACAATGAATGCTTTAAATTAACACAAACATTTCTGATCATGCGGGACACTATTTCCACTTTTACGTTTAAATCTGATCTCAATTTCTATTCCAGCCTGATTGACAATAAAAATATGTTTATTATGGAACATAAGATACAGATATCACTTATTCCATTATATATTAGGTACTAGCCGTTTCCCGCCCGCTTTGCAGGGCGAATTAAAATAGGAAAGAAATAAAATTTTATGTTTCATTATTATTATTTTTTCATATTTTTATTATTCTTCTTTTTAACTTCCCGCTAAGAAAATTGAAAATTTTCGAAACGTTTTCGAGACGTGAGACGTTTTGAGGTTTTAGGAAGCCTCCCCGAATGTTTCCGCGGTGAAGTCCGTATGTATAAATTTTCATAAAAGTAAAACAGCAATAAAAAAATGAAGAAATGTTGGAATTTAAAAAATAAATAGCCATAAACCATCTAGGAATAATTTCGAATGGAATTCGATACGATCAGTGGTTTAGGCGTGAAAGTGCCTCAAACGAAGACCATTTTTCTTATATATATAATATATAGAATATAGAAAATCTATCCATACCACACCAAATTTATCATACTTTTTAATCTGTTGAAACGAGTAACATTGTATCCGGTGTTATTTATAAAGCTAATTCTATATTTGGGGCAATAACGACTCTTGGCTCTTAAACAAAAAGCAACTCGTGTAATAACATTGTAATGAATTTACTCAAAACCAAAGACAATTGTGATTGACAAATGTGGAATGCTGTGTCTGTAGTGGCGCAGAGCTGAAATTTATTTAAGAAAAAACAAAGACGACTGTATCAGTAAAACTTTGTTAAATGTATTGTAATTTTTGCTCGTTTTTAGTGTTGATTTTAATATATGATACAGTATTTTTATTATTATAAATGTTTTGACTTTTAGATCTCCGTCTGGATTGTCTTACAAGAGACCTTTTAGATCGTTTGTTTACTTTTTATCACATGTTTTGTGATATTTTACCAATAAAATTAAGTTATTTTTTAAAAATAAAATACCGATACATTTATATTTTACAAAATTTACCTATTTGATCCAAGCCATATTTTAGTGCCTTAAAAATCAAACAATTAAAATGAATTAGAATTTAAACACACGCCTTTAAAGATTGTATTACGCATTTAATTGTAGTATCTAATGATATAATTATTCTTCGTGCGTAGTTGTTTTATTTTTAAAACGAAAGTACAAAAGCAAAACTTTGCAATAAAAATAATTTCCGTACGTAACAATCGAGTTATCAAAACTTGTCGGCGTTAAAAACGTTTCCTCGATTTTTAATAGAAATGGTAATTAAAAACTTATTTCTGTATTACATGTTGTAATTAAGGTATTATTAGTTGACAAGGTTATATAAAAATAGAGACGAAGTAATATAAAAAAATATTTATTTTAAAAATAACAATCATTTTCAGTATTTATAATTTTTTTTACCGACATAGTAATAATAAAATTAATAAAAAGAAAATTAAAACAAATAATTACTATATACATATAAATATATTATTACTTACTTGACGAAGTATAAAATATTACTTATTCAAGTAAGTAATATTTAATTGGTCTACTATTTTCTGAAAGTCTCGCGGGCGTAGCATGCAACCCAAGTGTGCTCCAAGAACTCGGTTTTTTTGTACCTAAGGGAAATGTGCGACGGCGAAGGCCAAGGTTATCTGCGATACCAAGGACCAGAACCAGTCAGAACCAGTGTTACACAGATCCCCGATATCAAAGACTTTGCCCCTACTGAATGCTGTCTCCGACACAATCGACATTTTCGCAAAGTGAATTCACAGTAGCGAGTTGTGCTAATATGCATATGCAATATGTGTTTAATATTTTATACTTTATTATATTTTATTTTTCCTTGAAATTATCGTATTGCCATAGACTAAAAGGATAATTTACGTATTACTGTAATAAATAAATTATCACTAAGCTACATAAAAAAGTAACGATGTTTCAGACAGGCTGCAATAAGAAAATCTGCCATAAAAATAAGAGACTAATTTAGCAACCGTAAATAATTGTACTTAATTATGTACACATAAATTTTATTAAAAAAAAATTTCATCTATGTATTCTATGTCACAAAAAATTTAGTAAAAATGTATGCAGCCAGTGTAAATTATAGTGGTTAAGAAGATAGGTATAAGTTGTGTGTTGCTTAGCTAGTAATTATAGTTAGCTAGTAATAATAAATCGTAATCGATTGTCTAACATGATAATATTGTGTGAATTATTATCGTGTTTATTAGCGGTCCTCTTAGTTTCACGGAACTATGATAACTCGACTGATATACCGGCGTTAATTGTAAATTCAATGGAAAATACAAATTCTTTCAAACATAATGAATGTTGAATGCCACATTTATGCGACGAAAAAATATTAATGTTTTGCTATTATCTACTAACCTGCCTTTAAATCCCGGTTGGTATATGAGTTAGGACAGAAGGCCTTGCTACTGAATAATCAAACAAAGTCGCTTTAAGCACCTTTTAATTAAATAAATAATTAACCGATCCAACCTGTTTTCCAAACATCTTTAATAAACAGAAAGCCGTTTTCAGTATATCCATAGATAATATTAAATCAGTCATCCGCTTGTATTATTAATCTGTGCCTAGGAAATACTAATATGCAAAAATACTGGCTTCAAGGAAACATGAGACTGAATGTTAATTGCACTAATCCATTGTTTAAAAAATTAGTCCGTTATTTTTTAAATTTATTTCGCCTGTCATGGATTTTGCACACGTAGCCTTCTAAAGATTTTTGAAACCTATTAATTGTGTTTTAAGTCCTAATATTATTATAATTCCTTTGTTATTTTATGACATAATATTATTTTTTGAATATAAATTGTTTTGTTTTTGTAATGTTTGTTTTGTTTAATAATAGTTTTGATTGATATTTGTATGATCTCTAAATGTATATGTTTGCCTTTAAGTGCTTGACACATGAAAAATTTTATTTTGTGTTGGTTTTTACTAATGTGTCAGTGTGCCGTTGGCAAGCTTTATCAATAAAAAAAATAATAAAAAAAATACGCCATCCGTTCTAGCTACGGTGACGCATGGCGTTGTTTGTTAATTATCGTATAAAACGGCCGGTGGTGTCGAATTCTACCAAGTTGAGTTCATTTATCATCATTGGATTTTCTATTGATACACAGTACGAACATGGTCTTTGATAATTGATTAAGTTTCCGCGTAGGTCCACGTAATTGTATACTTTAATTAATTAAAGAATAATTAAACAAACATACATTTGTAATCAACGCTAATTAACGTTTGAAGATTTTTTATTACATCAGTTCCGTTAGTCTAATTAGCAATTGTATTAAGGTAAAAAGTTTGCTATTTTATCATTGTGTATTGAGATATTTTTTTATTTTCTTTGTTTTACACGTTATAAAATTACTTGCAAGTAATAATTCTCATAATATTTATGTAACGTGTTTATCTTGTTGTATGTTTTGTTTCAATTAAAAAGTCCAACTGTTTCAAAGGGCAGAAAACAATTGAATTTTCCGACAGTCGTACGTCATTAACACCCGTCGAAGTTATATGAAACAGTATTGTATTACTCGTATCTCTATATTATTTTTCTAGACTTCTTTTACTGCTTAAGAAACAGCTGAAAGCGGCGTATGTTCTATTCTGGACTTATAATATATATAGCACTTATACGAACTTATAAGTCTTATGAAACATAAAAATTAAAAGAACTAGGTTATTACTAGAATATTACTAGAACTATTCATAGAAAAAAAACTGTCAGTGTATCATGACACGGTTATTTGATTTCAGTGTGTTTTATAATATACAGTCACTTGTTAAAAAGGTATTTTTTGATGAAATATTAACTTTTTTTAATGCTTTTAACTGGCTGTTCCTATACTGGTGCTCTTATTAAAATGGTTTATAATTAAAAATGTATATGATTTTATTTTCATTAAATTATAAGGGAAACTGAAACTATATAAAGCAATGTGCAAAATAGTGTCCATGTTTTATTATGTCTCCTTATCCTTTTATTTCGCAATAAATTTTAAATTTACGCGTTTCCGATGGAGATAATAAAATTACATTTATCAATGTCATTTGTATACAACTACTAAATTCATTTAAGAAAACGTTTAAGATATAAACCATATACTGTAATATAATAAATGCAGATCTCATGTTTTATTTAATATTAAACTGATGTCGATAAACTGAATACATTCCGCGATATATACATTGTACATACATTTTATGTGCTGTAGTATGACATAGTAGTCAGTTTGTAATACCGACTTGTTATTATCACCTATTTATTATAATTTTTTTAAATTATTAAATAATTATAATACCATGTTAAGCTTCTAAAGCTAACACATAGCGAAACCGCCATTTTCTTTCAAAATAAAGCATTTTGATTAATATTACAAAAACCGATACGTAATATTATATCTCTCTGATATTATACATTATGATTATAGTTTAAGGGACCATTATCTATGATCATACCACAGAGTATAGACTATTCGAAGAAAGATACACCACAGAATAAAATTTATTAATAATTACTATACTATTGAAACCTTAGGAATGAAAATCGACTTTTATTTAATTCTTTTTAATGATATTTGTGTATTTGGAACCTACTTTAAAATGTAAGAATTTTTACAGGAAATTTCTCGATACAACACACTATCAAATTATCCTAGGATTAAAAGATATTAATATTTTATCAGTTGACCTTCATAATAGATTCTTTCCGCTAAAATTATCAAATATATTCTAGAACAACTGCGTATATGTTTTCATAGACACATTTACATGATTATTATTTATAAGTCCTAAAAACATCATTGAATCATGAAGTCGATATTTTTAGTGTAAGAGGGCTCGTTTCGTAAATGTGGCTCTAATGAACACCTGACTTTGATAATTTGACCTTGTTACGGTTTCATGGTCACGGGGTGTATAACCTGAAGTTTAAATTTGGAAGAGTGCATAAGTATTGAATCACATAAAAAACAAAAATATGACTGCAAGTTCAAAGCTCCCATACGAAAATAAGTTCTATAAATAAACCGTTGATTTATTTTCATCCGGAGACGATTTGGGATACCTACAGTTCAAAATAAATACAGTGTGAAACTCTGTATAACGACACTCAAGGGATTGTGCATATTTTGACGTTACAAAGAGTTGTCGTTTAATGGAAAAAGAAAAATGTGTATTACATAAAGAAAAAGTTTTTTTAGACTAGTGTTATTAAACATAAAAAAAACAATTCTTATTTGAACTCTTGCTAACGCTTTTGCTGCACCAGCAAATATGTTGTATTTTTTTACTTATTTTATTTATTCCCATTGAGGTGTATATGCTATGTAGAGTGTATGGAAGACACGCTGAACCAACCAAGGTCGAGTGATATCGACGCTTTATGGGGTTCATCTTTAAATCGACGGACTTTAGATGGAGTTTACATTGCATGCAATTTTGATGTAGTACTCTCAATACATTCGGAACCCTAACGGCAGCTCTTGTCCCTTCCCCTGCACCACGAGTCTCTCTATTCAGTACTTACCACGTCGCGATACGTGACCAAAGACAGTGAGAAATCGACTTAGAACGTTGAAAGACGCTTGACTTTCAGGTCATCGATGGCGTGTTGGTTGTTCTAAATTGGGTCCACAATGTCCTCAATTTTGACATGCAGGTTTGATCACGATGATTTAAAAAGTATACAGAAGTCCACTCAAGACTGCAAGTAACTACTAACTATACCATTTGGGGCCCGTGGAAAATTCTTTTGATGGGGCCCTATCAGTAAAAATCGTCACGTTGTACTCAGTTTAATTTTAATAAACTTTGATATTTTCAGAGTACTCTATTACACGTTGTATATGTCCCACTAATGGCCGTAGGCCTCTTCTCTTAGGCGAGAGGGAATGGTCCCCACGCTAACCCAATATCCCCTAGCTAGCGTATTGGAGACTTCACATTCATCCATCGAACATATTAATATCTCTTGGGAAGGGGCGAATGGGTCCTAATAACCTAATTAACCCGAATTTATTTTATCCAGAATGCCAAATTCAATTGTTATCAGCTTTTGTTTATAATATAATATGCGCGTCTAGACAACTGGTAGTGACCTAAATAGGAGAGAAACAAGCGCAAATATTATCAAATCATTGAACTTGTCACATCAATTTAATTTCTGTAGCTTATCACAGGTCAAATGTGGACCCGTATTTGATACGTCAATTCTAGTTTCAAGATATTATATATACAAATATAATAATATATAGGTACAAACCTACTAAAGTAGTTGATTGTAGCTTATTATCAAGGTTTGAGGTACATATACGGACGCTTTTTTATTTTAACGTAACGTAGATAATTTTACTTTGTCTTTGGTGCTAACTAGACATGGGGAGAAATTGGTTATGCCAAAAATTAATCTGGAATTGTATAGGAATAACACTTATTGTATCAAGGTTTATAATAATTTACCAAAAACATTCAAATACCTTCCTACTAGTGTTTTTTAAAGTTTTTAAAAATCGACTTAATATGTTATAACATATTTTCAATAATGTGAGATGATGTAGTGATAAAACAATATAAGAATTGACTATGATGATATGATTGATAATAATATAATGTAATCAAATCAAATCAAAATCATTTATTCATTTAGGTAACACAATGTACACTTATGAACGTGAAAGAAATACATATTAAATGCTTCTAATTTTACATTTACTGCCACTTCTCAAATCAAGGGCGTAGAACGGAAGAGAAGAACTGGCAATAAACTTTCCGCCACTCTTTTTAATCGTTAAGTTTTTTTTTACACAATGTTTGTAAGGAGCTGCAACCATTACACCATTTTCCACATGACATCTTAAGTAATTATTAGTTAGTTAATAAAAATAAAATAAACTAAAAACAAAGATTTGTCCTCTATCAGCAGGAGGCATGGTGAAATAAAACACGAAATAATATGTAACTTCTATGTAAAACTCTACCTTTTAACTATGTTAGACTAATTTGCGAGCCATTAATTGTGGCAGAATATGCGAAGTTGAGATTGTACCACCATAATATTCTTGTACCATATTCTAACAAATAAATTATGCTTTTCATTTAAAAAAATATATTTAGTTGGTAGCCACATACCCCTGTCCTCATACAATAGTACAAGTCCAAATCCTTTATATCCGATTTCGATTTTAATTAAAATTATACAAAAACACTTATTTTACTTATCCATTTAAAAAGTATTTCTTTTAACAACATTCTACATTGTCAATAATTATAAATAATCAATAAAATCAAAGAAAAACATTGGAAACAATGATAATAATATGCATAGCAATGCAATAATTGCAAATTGTTCTAAATGGGAACAAAGCACATAGCATTGTTGTTACAAAACTCACTGCCACAGTTTATATATTTCTAGTAACGCAGGCCTATAAAAAAACCAGCGCCTTCAAATGTTCATCGTTTGGCTCCATAGAGCTGGATTAGGGATTAGTGGTAGAGGGCCGGTGGTGGCAGGAAGCTATTACTGTATCCTAGTTATAGTATAAGCGAGTCCCACAAAGCAGGGTGGGTACAACGCGTTTCCCTACAAAAAGGAACAAGTGGTAGTTGGCGGTCTCCTATTAAGTGTACCAATCAAATAAAGCATTCATAACACAATACGCTCCGTGAATGAACCAGAAAGGTAGCAGTAACTAGGGGCACAGCTTAAACATACCGACCTATACACTCTCCGCTTCATTGTAGCAAGCCAGTAAAAGTAAGTAAGGAAGTAAAGAAAAGGTTAAGACTCTGATCGATTCTGGGCAGTGGAGTTAAAGATTTTTCCTTGTGCGCAATGACTTGCAAGTATTTGCTGGTACGGGGGAGGAAAACATCGAAACATCGTGCCTGTCATAGACCGACCATTGTTTATAAAAAAGATAAATTATGCGGAATCCTGGAGCAATTAAATATTCGTAGCGCCACTCAATGATTTCTAAAATAAATTAATACACGGTAAAATCCATTTCCTCATTCTTACGAGGCCATCTTAATATTTCCATGATTACGTTTAAATTATTTTCTGAGTAACTATACCAATTACAAACTGTCTGATAATCTCTGTGAATCAAGGCTATTGTTGTGTGGATGAGCGGATATAACATATTGTATATATATATAACATACATATGTATGGAGATTTGATAACTATGGAATAAATAACAGCACAGCTGCGAATGATTCATTATTTGGATTGATCTAGTCTATACTGGAAAAGTAAATGAATGAAAGACTCACATGAGAGTTATAGGTTATATAATCAAGTATTTCTATTTAGGTCACAACTTTAACAAGATTTTGTTTAATTGAGCAATATTCTGTGCTAGTAATAATGCACTTTAGTAACAAAATACCAAAAAACAACTGCTCTTGAAGCATCTACCAGCTATTGCCAACGAGTAGTACTGCATCCCTTGGCGTTATCTGATGTGGGGTCTCTCTTCTACCGCGTTTACCATGGAGAATGTTCAGAAGAGTTGTTCGGATTAATACCTGCTGAGTTTTATTGTCGGACGTCGAGGCAGAATACAAAACTTCTCCCGTATCACCTAGATGTCTGTTTCACAACTGAGGGTTATTTAAGGCACCGCGCACCACCACTATGTGGAACCAACTCATCGAAGTATTTCCGAAACAATTCGACTTAGGGTCTTTAAAAAAAAAAGCGTTCTATATTCTACGTTGGATGAAAAATGTGATTGTTTATGATTCTTTTCTTTTATTAAACAAGGTCTAATGCTCATAATAATCAAACACGCGTCGAATAATTATAAACAGTCTGGACAGACTTACAAGGAAAGAACAAATTTAGATTCATTAGTCTTGACGCCTGCATCTTTCCTTCTATTAGCAATCTCTAACAATCTTTCCATAATAGTGACATCATCTAACAAAACCCAGTATTTACTTCCCACTATCCGAAGCATTGGTGTCGTATGAAATTTGGTATAGAATCGATGCATGCAATTTTAAGACCACGTTATGTATTTATGATATTTATTTAAAAAGATAACTACTAATGCACAATACAATTGACATTACAAAAACTATAATAATTACTTTGCGTGAGGTGGGTTTATATTGTATACCTATTTAGTATTATTTTAATGAGAATTTACGAAGTAATTGGATTCTTAGAGTGAACACTAAAGCAGTAAACATCTTAACAACACTTATACACGTTTTAAAATACTCGTGACCTTTAATAGTAAAATATGAGTAAAATAAACAGAAGCACACAAGATCTTGTAAAATAACACTTGATAAAAGGCGTCATTTAAATATCAATTTACAAGTTTCGAATACTTATAAAATTAATACACACTTCATTAATTAGTAAAATATTAGCTTTACATCTTCAGAACAATTTTAAAAGGTCTGTGGTAGTGGAAGATCGATAGAGTCTGGCTAGAAGAAGATAACGAAAAAGCGCGGCAAATTAAAAAAAAAATTAGTATGGTATCCAGTTTGATATATTTTGTGGATAAAACTTACTTGATACTTGATTTTATTTTATTATTTTTTACATTGATAGTAACTGTATTTCTATGAAATTAAATACTATACGTATTTAGTCTTTTACTATTGATACTTAAAATGACTAGCATTGCATGGAAAATTAATACTATATTTATTATAAAACACAACTTTATTTGTACCTAAATGCCAACCTAAATGTTGATAATAAATCCTGCGAAAGAATCGAAATATTCTATCATATTAATAATGGTATCGTCTATGCGACACATCATTCGTTGGTTGGTTAAACGTCATAGTTTATGGTGCAAAAGGCTTAACCGGAAATTATTGATACTGTATCCTCACGATGAACAATGAACGGGTGTTTACAGCGACAGATAATTAAACTAAGGCACCAAGTTTAAAAGTGTTTCTCCGTAACTTGTTAAGAACCAATACGACCCTTTTAGGTATGAAAATCAGATTTCTGTAAGTTCCACGAATCAATTGATGTTTTTTAAGCATTTAAACCCCTTACCCTACCCCTTCTTGATACATGGTGAGGTTTAAGACTACGTTATTTTCCCGCACTACGCAGAGAAACTCTCCGATCGATGCGTGAAGGACGAATATTGTGCATCTCTAGACAAGAAGGAAGGAAAAAATTTAACGAAACCTATCAGTATTATTTATTTTACGAGGAAAAGTAAGAAATTGGATTGCCATCGGGAGATAAGACTTGTTAGAAACGAGTATTTATAAATAAACGATGATATTTAAGTTTTTATTAATCTGTTTGTTCAAGGTCCAGTTCTCTCAGTCTTCGTACTCTTTTGTTTTATTATATACGAGTACATCGTGTCTCGGCGGTGAAGAATGTTTGCGTTTGTGCGGTTTCCAACTTGTTTCAATGTTCATTTTCGGACCATCATATCGCTTATATATTTTTCACAAAAAAACATACACTATCTTTACAGTACTAAACCAATACTCTCGCAATTAAAAATAAAATGTATATAATATTCAATACATAAGATACACAATATCGCGACTGTGAATAATAGGTTGCTCACCCCAAGACTTTAAGTACATAGTAGGCCAACTGTAAGTTCCGTGTTGTTTGTAATTTATTATCTCTAAGACAAATGTTGGGTACATTATACAGTATAGGATAGTAGGGTAGATGCCATATATATATACTAGCTGACCCGGCAAACGTTGTGTTGCCATGTATATTATTTCAAGGAGACATGTTTAGTTCAATAAAAATAACTCTCTACTATAATAATAAATAGAGGTTAGTAGAGGGGTGAAAATTAAGGGTTGTATGTATTTTTTAATGCCACATAATAAAAATAATAAAAAAATGTTATCAAAAAAATGTTTCTTGGGGTGGACACCCCTTATCACTTAGGGGTTTGAAAGATTTTCGATTCTCAGACTTACTGAATATGCATAAAAATTTCATAAGAATCGGTCGAGCCGTTTCAGAGGAGTATGGGAACGAACACGAGAATTTTTCATATTAGATAAAAATTAAAATTATATAAATCTTCCTTAAGGGGTTTAAATGGGTTATTAAATCTATTTGATGTCTGTCGCTGCCCACGAGTGCTGTAAAGCATTGGAATTGATCGACTGAGATGCGTAAATTATTAAATATAAGTTAAAGTTTAATCTAAATGCGTAGTTTCTAAACCAAAAACTAACTGAGGTAGAGTTTAGTAGAAGTGTTATCTACTCCAATGATATTTCGGTTCAAACTCCCTTTGTCTAGCTCTGCTGAAGACGCAAAATAAACCAATGCTCTGGGTACAGTGAGCAAATGAATTCTCACAAACTGACATTTACAGAATACAGCATGCAATTCTAATAAATAGGTACAACTATTATAGTAATTAAATCGTGTAGAATCATTTAAATAAGCAAATTGTAATGAAATATCGTAACGTGTATGTGTAATGAGGATCCGGAAGTGTTTGAAAGTAGGCCGTCGATCAAGGTAGACTTGTTTTTAGGGTTGTTATTAGGGTCATGTATTGTACAAGTACAGTTAGCAAATCGTGTTATTTACCCGACCGGAAAGACATGTACTTTCATTGGATTTCTATCTACGCGGTGTAGTATATAACGTTGGAAAGTTAAATAAATAAATTTCACTGTTTTATGATCATTTGTCAATCTAATTGGATAGTAGGTGATCAGCCCTCTGTGCCTGATACACGACCATCGACTTTTGTGTCTAAGGCAAGCCGGTTTCCTCACGATGTTTTCCTTCACCGTTCGAGCGAAAGTTACTTGTTACTTTTTAAAGGACACAACTTACTCCAGATTGGCTGCTCAGATAGCAATACATACGGGATAAGAGTCGAGGCTTATGACTTCTTCATATCAAATCCAATAGTTTTCGTACGGGAATTGTGCCTAAGAGTCTACAAAGTATTAATTTAAACCGTACGACAATTATACAAATATTTATATATATATTTTTTTTTTTTTGGACAATTCACACCAATTGACCTAGTCCCATGCTAAGCTGGTGAAACTTGTGTTATGGGTACTAGGCAACGGATACATACATATAGATAGATAGACATATAAATACATATTTAAACATCCAAGACCTAAGCCCAACACCAAATGCTCATCACATCGATGTTTGTCTCAGCCGAGGATCGAACCCGTGACCCATGGATTCGCAGTCAGGGGTACTAACCACTAGACCAATGAGCCGTCAAATGTGTGTGATGTCATGTGTTTATAACTTACAAAATTACTGCTGCCACAATGAACATAAATTCAAGAAAATAACTTTATGAAAATGTTTCATTCATTTATTTCAGTTTCAGTTCCATCACTGAAACATTTACCATTAAAGGCAGACTTGTTTCATTTATATATAGAACATATTTATTCAATATGCGATAATTTCATAATAATTCGAAAGTTTTCCGGCACAAAAGGTTATTAACCTATGTTGTATAACTTTTTAACTTAACAAGGTGAAGAATAAATATAGCAAGCTAGCACTCTATAATATTAATTATTAAAAAATAGAAACCTCTTAAATAATTTAATTTATTAAGGGTTTAACTTAAAGCAACTATTAAAATTAACTTTTTTATTTAAAATTTACACACAAATATACAGTATTTACAATATACTTAACCTACATAGTAATAACAATAATAAAAAGTTGATATGAAAAGTAAAACAAATATAAAAAGATTGGTCCCTGTGGCATTGTACCTTCAATGCTGGCAGCATTTCCTCGCTGTATTGCGATACATAATCGCTGAGCGAGGAAAGCACTAGCTCTGAGGTCACCGGTCTACCTACCAGGCGGTAATTTAAACCTTTAATTAGCGCCTGTGCACGCCCAAGGAGAAAAAATGAAAGTTGCCTGGAGGAAATTTATGTACCTTTCCGCCTGCTGTATAAAATATATTTCGAGGAAGGTACTAAAAAAATGAGTGGCACTACAACCACAACCACCAACGATTTCTGTTTACGTCATCATATTTACTTAGTACACAAGTAGACGATCAGCCAGTTTCCCCGCGATGTTTTCCTTCCCAGAGCGGATGATAATTGCAGCCTAAAAGAAAGAAAAGTCCTTTGGTGGGACCGTGATAGGCCAATACTACTTGTACCATGACTTGCACATCAGAACTACGCAATATTAAATGTGTTTATAATTATACCGATTATATAACAAGAATAAATATTTATTATAAATTAAAATCTACCGCATTGTATAAATAATAGTGGTTTTTGGCTGTGGTTTTTGTCTTTATTTTATATAAGTCGTTATGTTAATTTGATTGAATGACATCATTTGTTAGTATTTTCAATTAGTACTTTATTTTTATTGCACCTTTATGAATAAGAAAAAATAGCATCTAATTATAAAAATTTCGTAAACTTTGTAGAGGCTATATTCGCGAGACAATGGACTTACGTATGAATCCTATGTTAAATCTAACACATTTTTGACACACGGAAATCATATTTAGGCTGAGTTTCAGAGAAGTAATTGTAAGACGGTTTAAGTCCGAGCTAAGCCAAGTCACGGTCAGGGTAATTTTATATAACCGTACTGTATACAATGTTCTTGTTAAACTTCGCAGTCTTCTTTTGTATTGTTTTTGGTATTATTATAGACAAGGTAAGTTTTCTCTGTAATCACACTCGCGTTCTATTGTTTTGGTATTATTTTAGACAAAGTAAGCTAGATCTATGGCTCGCGTTTGATTACACGACTTTCCTTAGCCTGCCTTGCGATTCTGTAACTCACTTTTCGAACTCACACAGCGGTTATCGCAGCGGCGGTCGCGCTCAAATCAGTCGTCAAGCAGTCATTTTACGACTTGGCATTCTGATAAACAATAAACTACAAGCTCCCTCCGCTTGTCAAGACATATTGTGAAATTGCTTAACAGAATACCATGAGATTCCAAAAATGACGTGACTGACGAAGGGAGCGTTGTTAGTGCGAGGTGAACTCACAGATTAACAGAATCGCACGGCTGGACATTGACCGTTTTACAGTCTCTGAATATCATACTTTGTTCATGTTAAAACTCGTTTCTGAAACCCACACTTAGAGTTGGAATACTCATAGTATTGAGCAGATTAAACAGATTAAGATTCTTAGAGCTCAATTCCTCTATGCAGGCAGTTATATAATAAGAAATTTTAGTAATACATAAACAATAATTAAGATTTGTTGCGGTCCGAATGAGTTGTAAAATTTACATATTTTTTTAGGGTCATCACGACAAGTTGTTAAAGGCGTAAATGGAAGATTTATCTCCGGACAGCTGGTTGCGATCATGGGCCCATCTGGTGCTGGTAAAAGTTCACTGTTGAATGCAATATCCGGTTACAGGTAAATAATTTTTTTTATAACCGACGGAACAAGAAGATATCTGAGATGTATCAGGCGAAGTTCGAATGAAAATTTTGCTGTTGTAATTGTATAAAGATTCACGAATTTATATAAATAGGAACTAAAGCTGAGAGGGAACAGAATTAAAGGTTGTCAGGTCCCGTTATTAAGGATCTTATATGGTCTTGAAATTATCTGTATAATATTATGAAAATGTTTAAAAAGTTGTGTACATAACTTGCAATCACGGTCGATAAAAATATTTAATTTTTGGTCTAAATTACGTAACGTCATTTCCGAATACCAAAATGTATATTTCAACATCGGTTGTTATGTGCTCTTGCGAGGTTGCTTTGCTACATTTCACAAAATCTATAGATGAGCCAAAGCAACGTTATACTTCAGTGAATCTTTTCAAACTATTTCAAATTTATTCGAATGCTAATAGTAAATTAACTTTTAAGGTCAAATGGTGTCGCAGGCGAGCTATTGGTGAACGGCGAAGCGCGCGATGAGAAATCGTTCCAAAGATCTTCGTGTTATATCACTCAAGAAGACTTGCTTCAGCCTTTATTAACTGTGCGAGAGGCGATGGACGTCGCGGCCAGCTTGAAATTGCCAAAAGGAAGCAAAGCCCCCTCAGAAGAGATATTACAAGAGTTAGGCCTGTTGGAACACCAGCACACTAGGACCGACCTATTATCGGGTGGACAAAAGAAGAGGTAGGCAATTGCAAAACAAAAATATTTAATATACTAAACACAAGATAATGCTTTCCAAGATTAACTAAATGATGTATTTATTTTTGTGGGCCCACAAACCCGTTAATTAATCGTCCGCCCATCAAAATGTTAAACTTAATACTAAAAGTATCGGAGCAAAAAGTTGACAGTCATAATTGAAAGTTCTTTAATAATTTAGGACACGCATGTTATATAAAAAAAGAAAGTGATAATTTGATATTATCACTATACAGGATGCTCAAAAAGTTGTGGATCAAGCGCAACCAGGGGATAGATGAGGTCAGCTGCAAAAAATTGTTCTACGGGTGGTTGCCTGGAAGAGATCGCTCGAAAGCGATAAGGCCGCCAGTTGCTCTCCTTTTTATTTAATTATGTCAATTGTACTATATTTATGTATATGCAACGAAGTATTAATAAATAAAAATAAAATAAATATTAAGTGTCACCAATTAATATATTTTTTTTTAAATTTATTTCTACGATTATTAAAACACGTGGCATTTTAATTTACAATTCGTCATTTGAGATTTCAATAAATTATTTTGCATAAAATATAAAATACTAATATTTCATAAATTCTCTTTACAAAATTTTAATTTTAAAAATAGAATTTCTATAAGGTAATTCGCCCTTCTCACTCTCTCTCAATCGGTCTCAATCGCTCTCTCCCTTTTCTTCGACAAAAACGCTGCTCATCTTCGTGACGCTAATATTATTATTATTGCGTTTCATCCGTAAAAATGTTACCCTCATGCACCTAAAGAAGTTTCACTTCAAAAACAGTATTTTAGTAGCTATATTTGAAATGTTTAATCAGGCTATCAATTGCCCTGGAGTTGGTGAACAATCCTCCTGTATTCTTCCTTGATGAGCCGACGAGTGGTCTGGACAATGTCACGACTGTGCAGTGTGTCAAGCTACTAAAGCAGCTCGCGAGACAAGGAAGAACTGTGGTCTGCACCATCCACCAGCCTGCCGCTTCGCTCTTCGAGTTGTTTGACCAGGTATTATAAAAACTTTCATTCAACGCGTTAAATTGTGACTTTAAATTTTAAAGTGTAAACTGTTTTGACGTTTGTGCTTTAGAGACCGCGGTGCGCTAAATTGTCAGATCTGTCAGCTGTCAGAAATTCAATAATAGTTTCGCCAGATCGAACTCGTTATACTCTTTGAACATAGTATGCATCTTCGAAGTCCCTACATAATAGGTATAAATTATTCACACTCACTTATTCAAAACGGTCCAAAAAGGGAAATGTGTTTCAACTTAAGAAAATATATTTAAAAATACCTTACGTAGTAATAATTTTCTTATAGTAGTTGTGTCGCGCCCTTAAACTGATTATATTATCAAATGACACTAATTCATTAGAGGTCGCAATATAGAATCTGTAATAAAATATCGTGAATCTGATAAGGTTCTATATTCAATGTTGCTATTAATGGGCGATAATAATTTATGTTTTATCATTATTTGATATCCAATGTTAACTGTCAAATGTTATTGCAGTTGACAAGCTATAAATTAAGAATCCTTAGATGCAGTAGGGTTGTCATGCATTTGTAAAAAAATTGTTACCCATGCATATTAAAATAAATATGAAATTCGCTTTATTCAGCTTTGAATATATTTTTGTGAAATAAGGAGTAAAAAAATGAAAACAAGGAAATAAACTTTGTGTCATAATTTACACATATTAAACCATATTAATGGTAATATTTAGAAAAAAAAAAACTTTTTCAAATTTCCTTTATAATGTACTTGGTGCTTTTTAGTTTTATAAATAGCGTAGCGTCAAAGAACATTTGACAACCCTGGCTGACGAGGTCGACATTGACCTATTGAGTTTATTGGATTTATAAACTGTTGTTTTAATATGGGTCAAATCTCTAAAGTTGGTCTTGTCTCATATCCAATAAATACACCATTTGTATCGATATAATAGTGCCGGTGTAATAAAATAAAAACTAATCACATTATTAAATTTAACTAAACCATTATTCTAAGCGATAAATAATAATAATTCAGTGGCGCTACAACCGTAAATAGGGCTTGGCCTCAATTGCATTTGTTTCTTTGATAATTTTTATTTCATAGCTATAATATTTCATTCCATTGAACAAATTAAAAATAAATTAAATTGTCCGTTTCTAAGTGGTCGGTAAAATTGCACACATTAGAACTTTTTAAAACCTAAACATAACAATTAAATATACATTATTTACAATTTGCTTAACCTAAAAAAAAAAAAAAAAAATGAAAATTAAAAAGTTTGGTCCCTGTGGCTGTAGCACTGTAGGTACCTTAATAGCACTGGTAGCATTTCCTCGCTGTATTGCGATATTTATTCGTTGAGCGAGGAAAGCACCAGCTCTGGGTTCACCGGTACTATCTATCAGGTGCCATCTTAAATCTTTAATTAGCGCCTGTGCACTTGTACACCCCACGGCCCAAGAGACTCCAAAGGGAACAAAATCGAAGTTGGAGGAGACTCGATTTACGATATTTGAGTCGTTTATTACTTTCCGCCTGCTCTGCGGCCGCCCCAGCTATTTGTTTGTCCGAGGGAGCTGAAACGGGTCTAACGTGTCCACACAAGTAGCATCCCATACCAAAGCCCGTTCCATCTTCCTAGGGATCAATGACAGCCTATCCGGCCGCTTGCCATCGTCTAGCGATAAATCTATCTATCGAGTTCGGAGTCGATCGAGTTTTTGATTTGAGACATGCTGCTTTTCTCACGATGCTATCCATCACCGTACCAGCGAGTGTTAGATGCGCAAATAGGCAGAAAGTCCATTAGTGTACAGCAGGGGATCGAACCTACGACCTCAGGGGTAAGAGTCGATCGTTTACGTTTTATAAGCCATTACAAAAAAGATATAAAGCAGCCCAGCATTTGAGCTTAACGTGGTGCCAGCAAATCAAAGTTATAGACGGCTAAAGCTAGATACATATACGAGATATAGTAAATCATAAGTCTCTTCTTGAAAATAAAAATAAAACTTTTTTTACCCATAAGAACATCCACTAATAACTGAATGAATCTATTTGTGTTCTCTGTATTTTTTAATGAATGCAAAATTAATGCGAATCTTTCTTAACTTGATAAATCTTTTATTGTAATTATTGGTGTCAAGGTAGAAATTATTTGTTTGTCTACATGAATAAAGGATTTATTTGCAAATGTTTGTTTTCTGTAATATGTTCATCTTGTTGTCTTGATAGTTTCATCAATTGACCTATATATTATATAAGTCAAATCATAGTCGTCACTACGAGAATATCAAATGACAGCTGACAGCACGAAAATCTAACGACAATAGCACGTAGTCAAATTCTAGACGAATAATGTTTTTTTTTCTACTGTTTAGTTTCAAATATCTCCACGGAGCGCTGTTCGTACATTCTATACGATGGGCGAGCTCAGGGGCCTTAGCCAAAATGCCTTAACAGTAGTGTATGTAGAAAGTCAAAAACTAAATTTTTATGAAAAGTTTGACACGAACTGTCATTTTCATATAGGTACAAGCTTAGTTTTCGACTTTCTACATACACTACTGTTAAGGCATCTTGACTAAGGCCCCAGGTAACGAAATAACGTAGACTGTTATTGTATTTACACATTATATATAACTGACCCACATATAGATATAATAGAGCCACATTAATCACATATGACCCAGTTGGAAATTGCAAATCTAGAGAAAATTACTCTTACTTTTCTTGACTTTAATGACGTTTTAATGTGGTACATAATATGTCTAAAATCTATCATAAATAAATAATCTTTTTGTGATAAGTACATAATAAAATATACTCTTCTTACGGCATCGCACTAATAAACTTTTCTTTATACGCAAATATTACAAGGAAAACCATACAAAAATTGGCTTCTAAGATCAATGACTTGGTGGACTGTGTTCAATGACCGAAGGTCTAACTCCATGTTCGTACTTCGTACCATACAATGTTGTATGGTAAAATCCTGTCAATACAGTGATATTTTTTAAGGCAACTCGCTATCAACTTATACCATGTCGAAACATATGGTTTATCGGTTTTGGAACAGGACGTATGTCCTGTTAATGTTAAGCATTGCCTCTCACTTGTTACAAGTTTAATAAATAATAAAAAATTATGGCTATCTATATATTTTTCAAAAAAAGGTTTTTACAATATTCGTTACCTACATAGTAATAATAATAATAAATTAAAATGCATATAGAAAACTAAAATAAATTTAAAAAAAACTTTGGTCCTTGTGGCACTATGCTTTTAATGCTGGCAGCATTTCCTAGTATTGATTCGTTGAGCGAGGACAGCACCAGCTAAATTTTTAAATCATGTTTACTCATATTTGTGTCTTGGGGCTGGCAAAAATTTTATGCTAACAGCAAAAGATCAAATGGAGGCTGCATCTTAGAATAACGTGATTGTATATATCTTTCTTCTATATAAAAGATGTAAATTAGATAAATGATAGGTTTAGTACGTTAAATTATCACACAGAGGGGCTTAGTCAAGATGTCTTAACAGTAGTGTACATGTAAAAAGTCGAAAACTAAGTTTGTACCTATATGAAAATGACAGTTCGTGTCAAACTTTTCATAAAAATTTTGTTTTCGACTTTCTACATACACTACTGTTAACGCATCTTGACTAACGGCCGGTTTTTTGATCCGTAGTTAACTCAACTATTGGTTAAAAATCCTTACTATTAGTTAAATATCAGCTAAATGCATTTTTTGATCCGTGGTTAGAGCAACTAATGGTTAAATATCTAACCATTAGTCAAAGCCCCCTGAATTCCAAGATGTATATCAGACTGTATTGAGCGCTGTCATATAATATGTCAAACAAGACAAGATACGATTCATCTGTTAGAATCCACGGTATAGGTAGCAATGTGTGCATAGGTCATTAAAGTGATTTACTTCTTGCCTCATTGTCTTATGCAGATTATTGTTTCACCGTGCTCAAGGAGTAGCATAAAAACCACATAATTAATGACTAGCGTTCGTAATTATTTATATAATGGACACTTGGTATATATGTTGGTAGTTATATAAGGTATACGATGCCTTACTCTGCGGTTAAAAAAGTGTCTTGGAGGCAGAAACTTCCATCGCTCCCTGTTCTATGCCATTTACATTTTAGTCCACAGACTAACACAGTAAAGAAATAAGGTTTTATGAAATATGAATACCAAAGATTATGGCCGATTTGAAGTTTTCATACAATTTATGACATGCGCGATTCTGTCCTCTATTTTGTATCGCATATAATTGATTGCATTCAGAGCAATATAAAGAAATAACGTCATGTTGATGATTAATATGTACTTTGTACATACATACAGACATACTATTGTATTAATACTAGCTTTTATATTTAGTTTATATTGAGTTTCTTAGATTTTTACATAAATAAATATGAATCTCCTATTATGTAAATTTCGAAACACTTAATAAATATATTAGCTTTTAATATTAAAATTTAAAACATATTATTATTAAAACTTTTTGTGAATGAATATAAATGCAATTATAATTTCTTATATTAAAATGACGTTTAATATTTCACAGCTAGAGTGAAATTGCGTTGCTGTAACAGTGGTTTTCTGCACTAAATCAAATTGCCAGATGGTTGTTGACATTATTTGACAGCTGACACTTGAGACAAAACCACTTTGCTACAACCGTGACTCGCTAAAGCCAAACAAATTTGTATGGAAACGGTCACGTGACATAGCGTGAGCTGATGTCTTTCTTATATAAATTCCTTTTGCAGTAGTGGGTCACGCCTGTCGTAATCCGATTTTGTCTTAATACCTATCTGTATTTCAGATAATGACAAGAAACGTATTCTTCATATTTTATTTTCTATATTAGCCTTCGTATGAGCGTGATACAGCACGTATCACGCTTTTACATAACCGTAATTACGAACTATTGATTACAAATTACGTAGTGTTTTCACTATTGTTTGTCAATTTTCTTATCTTATACATAGGATTTTTCCAATGATGAGTGTATTGTGTTAATATTTATTGCGTAGTTCGAGATTTAAAGTTGCCATCTTTTTCTAATAGTTCATACTTTTCAATTACATTTTCATTGTCCGGAAGTCTTTTAAATTATAAAAAAAATCCATACACCTGTACACCAGTCTATTTTCCTATGTAATTGACTTGATCCAACGGGGAATGAAAACATCGTGAGGAAACTGTTGAAACCTTAAGAGTTGGTCCTTGAAACATAAAGGTGGGAACTGACCAACGTTACGAGGTGTAATGTAACATGTAATGTAATGTTTCACAGCGAGCATTCGTGCAGTCAGTACGTCGTGTTACGGGGAAACCAGCGAGCAACGAGCCGCTCGTTGCTCGCTTTGAGTGCTCCACCCGGCTGTCGGTTTTTTGGCGAATCCTTTGACTGTTACGCGGTTCAGTAATCGCGATCATAATCATGATCACTCGCGACGCGTCGCACGTCGCGAGTGATCATGATTATGATTTTCTATAAATTGTGTCTTTTTTAAGTACTTTTGGTCCAATTAAATTCAACAGTTCTTCAAAATCGAGACCTGCGTACAAAGTTTTTATACTGTCCAGTAATTATTTGGTCTTTAATATTGCAATCAATAACAAACCACCTCATACGCCTGTGTTTTTAAATAGGTTTTATGTCCAGTAACATTTTTCTTCTTCTTAATTTGGATGAAACAATAATTAAATAGAATAAAAGATATCAACATTATCACTATCACATCTCGTGAACACTGGCGGCGAAAGTGGAGCACAGAGTTTTGACGAGCATGTTACGCCGATTTTAGAACACAGCGTAACATGCTCGATGCGTAACACGCTCGATGGGAATGCTACATTACACCTCGTAACTTTGGTCAGTTCCCACCTTAAGATTAACGTTAACACAGGCGTAGCTATAAAGGATAATTTCTATACGAGTAACATATTCACAAATCAGTCTAGATTTGGTCTTAAATGTTCATATTTGGTTGTATAAAAACCAGATCCGTTAAGGCCCCACTTAAAATCGAGTTAGCTATAAAAAGTCGAAAACTTGCCACACACGATTTATATTCTGTGTATCGTTTATATACCGTGTATAATTGTTTCGTAACTCATTGATTTGAACCCTATAGGCACACGTTAAACTAAGCCTTATGGTTAATACTCTCCCACTAGATTCTTTTACATGCTACCCTTCTTCAGTGGTTATAAGTTATATTTTGAGATAAATAGATATAACTAAATAAAACATTTGTCAACTGGGTCAATGGGATGCTTTTATGTGAAAATATAATATACACTATTTATTATCAACGCGCGTTAAAAAAAGGATATAAAATAATTTATTCCTAAATGAATCAATTAAATGTAAATTATGCTGAAATGAGTGCATACACTCGGGGCGAAACTACGATGATTTAGGTTGTCGCCACGCTTATGAAACTAATAAAATCAAAAATTGGGAGTGTATTTTAGAAGAGATAGCTTGTAACTGAAGATATAGATATATATGATGTGGTTAACTTAAGTAAAGAAGCAAAATAGTTCGTATAATATTTTGTCTTCGGTCTCTATTAGACTAAGAAAATTGTTGTAATAAAACCTTGTATAAAGGTAAAGATGACGATACTCGTACGTTAAGTGCAATGCCTAATTTGGTTTGCGCCAATATAGCACTGAGCTACTTTTCCTTGGCGATTTAGTCTTTGTACTGACGATTTATTTTATGTTTACAGGCGTACATAATCGCAGATGGTCTATGCATCTACCAAGGAGACACTGAGGCCATGGTACCACATCTATCCAGCCTGGGCCTAGTTTGTCCTCGCCATCACAATCCAGCGGATTATAGTAAGTAACAAAATTATAAATTTTAATTAAAACAAATGCAAAAATAACTAGTATATTAAATATTTAATTATTTAGGATTAATGCCATAGTTTCTGTCGGGTTTACAATAGCAATATTATACTGGACTCTTTCTGCATAAGAGATTCGGACTTACCTGTATATTAGAGATGTCAACAGTATTTTCAAGTGAATGACGATAATTTTTCTAAAGCTCTTCAAATATGTACAATGATGGTTACGTCACCACACCAATCAATTTTAGTAAGGTTAAGTGTTGAGCAAATATTTAAGTAAGGTTCGTTTATAATAAAAATGTAAAGAAATATTTAAAGCAAGGACTACTAGGTAGATAGCGAAATGCCAGAATTGTTCGTAAAAGTGCAGTATTTGACATTTTATTTAAGTGCTTATAAAGGTTATTACCATGAACTACAATTTGCTTTCTTACGAGTTTTACGAAATACAATAAATTAGAACTTATCATACGCTGTTCAATCGCTGAGTATCATGGCATATAAGGCGGTTTCTGTTCTCGAAACAACGGTTGGACGATTCTAGCACACATACGACAGTGGGAATAAATGTGTAAGAGATTTCAGAATGGTTGAAGTTTCAGTCAGTTAAATTTTTTGTGACTTAAACATTTTGAAATTTCAAAATTATTTTCATAGAATCCTTATTTCTGCTACACATAAACAGTTGTATCAGTTATACAACACAAACAAATCTAATATATAAAATTCTCGTATCGCAGTGTTTGTAGTTAAACTCCTCCGAAACGGCTTGACCGATTCTCATGAAATTTTGTCTGCATCTTGGGTATGTCTGAGAATCGGACAACATCTAGTAGGGTAGTCCACCCCTAAATTTTTATTTTTTACTTTTTTATGATACAGCGTTAAAAAATACATACAACCCCTTATTTTCACCCCTCTACAATCAACCCCTATTTTTTATTGTAAATGATATACATGGCAAAACGACGTTTGCCAGGTCAGCTAGTAAGATTATAGAATACGAAGAGACAGCAACAATAAATAGAAGTATAGTAATTTAAAAAATAACACACCAATCTATAATTTATTGTCAGTAATAAAGCACGCCAAACGTCTATTAAAGGCGCCAATGTGTTGCCACTTGTAATTGACGCAGACAGGATACTCAATCGCCTTAAGCTCCTAGGTTTTGGATTGTTTCTGTTTGGGCTTTTTACATAGACTATAAAATAATATCAATGACATTATTTAGGACTAACGGACTGAACTATACGAATCAGTAAGATCGCTTCCATTCGTAAAGCTGTGACTTCGTCTGCGTCATCCAAGAACCAATTTACTACGCGAATTATTTTTGATAATTAAATAAGTATTAATTTATTTGATTAACATTTTAGTAATCGAGCTAACGGAGAGTCATGAATGCATACAAATATTATCAGAAGAAATCCTTAACGGTAGTCTGTATAAGTCAACTAAAGTTGACAGTCCAATCCTGGAACCAGTCAACACAATGCAATTAAAGATTTGCTACCAAACAGAAGACAATAATTGTGAAACGGAAATAGTATTAACAACAGACAAATGCACGTTTAACATGGAAGAGTATACGGCAGCGTCATCAACAACTTTAGAGAGTAAAATTTCCAAGGACTCCTCAGTGGCCTGGATGAAAATGCAGAAAGTAGAAACCAAAGGATACCCCAGTACATTCTCCCAACAGTTCATTATACTACTAACGAGAATGCTACTGCAAATATCAAGAAATCGACCAGGTGGGTTAATTTAGTTAAAGAAACTGTTACTTAACGGATATTAACTAAGTAAAGTCTGCATATTTAGTATTTCAAAACGTAAACTAATAAATAAATTTGATTAAATAACCCATTTATTCATATTCATAAGACATTGTTAAAACCTTTGACTCCGGTGGAAATCGTATTTCATTATCGATATTCAAATATATAACAGACGTATTTTACGTTACCAAATTCTCAAGAGCTTTGTTGGTCTAGTGGTCTAGAGGTCATCTAGAGGTTCGATCCCACAGAAGGTCCACTCGCATAATATTATACTCGCAACATAAAACATCGGAATGTCGGCAAAAATCGATGACATGTGTCAGACAGTAGGCTGTCGTCTATGTAATAAATATGATCAAAGAAACGGATGCAATCTGAGTCCAAGACCTCATATGGGTTAAACAGCACCACTGGATTATTATAAGAAAACAATGTTATTACGTCCGCACTTTCTACGCCCAATACCATACTACTATTTAAGACAAAAAAATATTTGTTTCAGCACTATGGATTCAAACTATACACCACATAGGCTGTGCGCTTTTGATAGGCGTATGTTTCTTCAATATGGCAAATGACGGTACACAAATGTTTAACCATTTGAAGATGTGCGTGGGTCTTGTTATATTCTTCGTTTACACACAAATCATGGTACCAGTACTAGTCTGTAAGTATGTTTTTTAACAAACATAATCTTAATTTTTTTATTGTAAATAATTTTATCTTGTTATAATATATGCTCTTTATAAAATAAAAACTTTATTCGAATCGTGAAGCGCTCAATTAAAATAACGCAAAATGCATAAGGATTATCTTATTAACATGATAACATAATAAAGCTGAATATAATTTATTGAGATTTTATAATATTCATTCGATTTATTATTGATGGAAGTTGTATCCGGTTTGGAAAACGTTGAAAGTTTTTTGTGCAGAATGTGTATTGTAGATAAACATGTTATATTCTTAATTCAAAAGCAATTATTTGTCCGCCGTTGTCCATAGACAACGAGTTACATAGGTTAACGGACCTTTTTATTATCCATTTAACTGCCTAAAGAGTCCTATTTATTAGATGTTTTTAAATTTTGTAAATATTCTTTAGTTTGTTTTCCTCATATATTTCTTTTGTATTTCGTGTGTTTCGTTTTTATTAGATTTGCATTCTTGTTGATTTAGGTTGTTATTGGTTTATTTGTCTCCTGACAAAAACAATGATGTCAATGCTGAAATTATATTAACGTAAGATTAAATAAAATATGGCTATTTATCATTTTTGTAAAAAACAAATGAAGAACAATAATTTCAGACGTGCTTTTTTGTTTAGTTATCTTAGTGTGATAAACAAAGATCTACTTTTATAATCAAGGCAATTGACAATAGTAGCGGATCTGTGGGTGGTTTTTTTTTTTTTTTTAAATTTATTTATTAGCCGGATACAAAGTCCATTGGCAGAAATCTGTGGGTGGAATTGTTATGTGTAGCCCTACGTAAAAATTGTGTCAAATTCTGCATCTTCTTCCCACATAATTAAATTCTTGAACACACTTGTGACCTTAATCATAATACACGCACTCGGAAGTTTCTTTCTTAAGACTCGCACTGACTGCCCCGATGCACTGCTCAAATATACGATTACGTTAGTTTGTAATAGTCATGGAAAATAAAATGTTACCATCTATACTAGGTATAGAATCCATAAAGAATATTTTTCAAAAATCATTGACCTAAGTGTGACCTAAGTATTAATTCCGATTACAGATCCCCAAGAGGTAAAGTTGGTGAAAAAGGAACATTTCAATGGCTGGTACAACCTGGTGCCATACTACGCGGCGTTAACAGTCTCAAAACTTCCAGTACAAGTTACCTTAAACATGATCTTTTCAACGATTGTGTTCTTCATGGTCGGAGTTCCATACGCCCATAATAGGTTCCTGGCGTTCTGTATAATAGGAAATATTGTTTCTCTGGTCGCTGAGGGTGTCGGGATGGCTATTGGATCGGTGTTTAGTGTTAGGGTATGTATCTCTGTAATACTATTTAGAGACACACATGTGGCCACCCTGGCAAATTAAAATAACACTTATTTTAAGTTTTGCGTACTTCCGTATTTGTTTTTGAAGTGAAACTTCGTAGGCGCCAGAGGGTAAAATTTTTACGGATGAAACACAATAATAATAATGTTAGTGTCACGAAGATGTGCAACGTTTTTGTCGAAGAAAAGTGAGAGAGCGATTGAAAGAGTGAGAAGGGCGAATTACCTTATAAAAATTATATTTTTAAAATTAAAATTTCGTAAAGAGAATTTATGTATAATTTGTATTCATTTTCGACACTTTTAATATTTTAATGACAATTAAAAAAAAATCCCCCCCTATAAGTCGGAAATCTAAAATTTTAGATTTGTATAAATATGAACAAGACTTAAAAAGTTTCAGTTCTGACATGTGTACTTTGTACGCACGCACTTTTTTTTATATATATCAGGGGGAAAACGGGCAGGGCTTACCTGATGTAAAGTGATACCGCCACCCATGGACACTCTGACTCACATTGCCAGAAGGCCCGCAAGTGCGTTGCCTAAACTTTCAAAGTCGTGTTACATCACATTATTGCCGAAAAAAGCGTGAATCGAGTTGTCTTACTATTGTACACACTCCTAATAGCGTTTCAGACTTCAATATTGCGTTTTTGTGCGAGATCTCAACAACAACATGATCATATGTATTTGTTTGTAATTAATAAATTGCAATTACAGAATGGATGTGCGATCGGCCCGGCAGCTATCGCCCCTTTCCTTGGTTTGGCCATCTACGGCTTCGACTTCGCTCACAAAATCCCCCTAATAATGAACATTATCATGAAGACTTCCTTCATCCGATGCGGAGTAGTTGCCATGGTGCTTACAATTTTCGGCTTTGGACGGCAACCCCTCGAGTGTAGCGATGTCTACTGCCACTTTGCAAAGCCAGACGTCCTATTACAGTACTTAGATATCGAAAAAAGTTCAGTCTGGTTCGAAATATTTATAATGGTCAGCATCATGTTCGCCGTACGGTTTCTTTGTTTCATGGGCCTCAGGTGGCGGTTCGCGACATGATATGATATTCTATAATTCCAGGTACTTAGTACAACTACATGTGATAGATTGCAAGTAATTTATGTTGTTTGTGATGTAATGCATTTTTCAAACAGGTGAACCAAAGAATCCTGTATGGGCGTGACTGACTATGAATGTTTTAGTATTATTAGGACGATTTGTAAGCGAAGCCAGTAGAAAATTCTTTATGCTTCAAATGAATATAATATTTCTATAGATATAGGTAATAAACAATTGACTTTCAAACTCTAATAATTATTCCATATTTGAATTTTTACACAATATGGAGTTGAAATTCGAGGACATAATGGATTAATCTTTTGAATATATTTGTACATGTTTAAAGAAAGATACGCAGCATTTAGCTTTTCGTATGTTATGTTAAATACAAAATGCTGATAAAATTAATGAATAAGTAAATAAACGTCATGTTGTATAAGGAGAAATACTTATTCTTCATACCTAAGTGTCGACAATGGCGTAATAATGTAACTTCTGTCAACAGATGTATATGAATTAAATTTTTGTCTATGATCGTGATAAAAAATTAAGTTTTTCTTAAGTTTTCAATTGTTTTCCTGCCCAGTGTTAGTTGTGCGTCTTGCATGATGTAAATGTACCTAATAGAAGGTTTAATAATAGACCTTACTCATAAGCTAAACTCTCAGCCGTTTTAATAAGTTAATGATTTTTTAGTTCAGTCAGATAAGTAACTAACCGGGCATACAAATCCGTAGCTGAGATGACCCGAGCTTTACTGACATAATTAATCAAAAGTCAAATGTCAATCATTACAGATAATAAACTGTCGAACGGTTGTAACTGTTAGGACGGAATTTCTTCTATACCACACTACGCTAAACACGTATTATTAACACAAAGGACGTGTTATCCATAAATTATATCATGGTCATCATCGGGACCTTTACGCATTTAGAATTTTGAGTCAAGTCTTTTGATATTGTAGGTTTAGAAGCCAGAGATATAAAAGTATTTCACTCGGGACATAACAGCTATTTAACTTTCTAAGTATGTGTCAGGTTTGAGTTTGACAGAACTATGATTATTCTTATTTCATGTTCTAGTTGTTAGAAAGTTTGTTTACTTTGTTACTACAGCGTATATTCGGGTACTTCAATGTATTTTTAAACAGGGTCAACAAAAGGAAAAGGTACTTAAAAACACTTTAAAAATAATCTAAAAGGTTTTCGTCACAAAATGTAGATATTTTTCATCTACCTATTTGTGTATTTTAATTTTTAATGTTATTTTGTAACATTCATTCATTAAATTATCTGTCTAATGAAAGTCTCCTACGCTAGAATATATCGAATAAGAAATGCCTAGCTACTAGCTTCTTCATATGCTATTAAAAATACAGAAGTACGAAATTGCCTATACAAGCTTTCTCAATGTGTGTTGAGAAATTTAATTCTACAAGTGTAAAACAAAATGATTAATATCTCCTTACTGGAAAATAATATTGAAGACATAAGAATGTAAATATTTGTTCCTAAAAATCCTTTCTACATCAAAGCCCATTTCTTTGATGATGAAAGTAAGGGTACCTTAGGTAGAACTCGGTAGAGGTGTTTTATACTGTACTTAAATTCTATTGTATACATCATATTGTAAAAAGCCTAACTAATTATATCCAATTAAGACAATTTATTTCCATACAATTGTATTTTATTCTTAATATTTATATTATATTATAAGCTAACAAACAAGGAATGTGAATATTATGTGTATACAGCAGAATCATCAGTTTTAATATGTATTTTTTTTACTTTTGTAATAAAGAAAATTCATAAATTCTGTTGACTTTTTATTAATTCATTAAAATATAAACATTTATTTTTTACTATTTCCCTTATCTCGCCTCTTCTTAATATGTTTCTTAGTTTTAGTTTTTCTCCTTTCTGCTTGCTCCTCTTTGAAAGCCTTCTTACGAGCTTTCTTAGTGTTAGGTGACTCATCCCTAGGTCTAGCTGAATTCTTGAATTTTGTTTCTAAAATTAAAATATAAACATCATTTAATATTTCATTCAATTCACGCACACATACATACAGAATGGTTTATGAATCAGAGAAATCGCTAGCCAAAACCTAATTGCAAATAAGGGAATCCAAATAGGCATAAAGCAAGTAATGATTTAACATTATTTTTTATTATTATATTTTGTCAAACCACATTCACATACATACTATTAAATGCAAATAAAAATGTGTCTGGGTCAATGGCAAATTTTGGTTACAGATAAATGAGTTTTCAATAAAATTTACTTTACACAATTTATTAATGTAATAGTTATTGAGTACCATATTTTGTCATTGGGAACTTAATCTTCCAGACCCTCATAGAAATATATTAAATAATTTCCAAACTTTATAAGTGCTGTGGATCCAATATAGATCAATTCTTTGAAAACTAAGCGAATAAAAGGGTACCCCATGAAGCTCACAGAAGTCTGATCAGTACAGATATGCTACACCTTTTCATTGTTTAAATGATGTGCCAAGCAAACACCAAATATGTGGATGGCACAAATTACTAGGCAACACTTTCATTTGATATCTAATCTTTTCAAAGTCAAATCATTTATTTCAATTAACAATTTTAATGAACGTCAAATAAAATATAAAGAAGATTCTAGTTGCCCCTTCCAAAAGGTAGTTTCGTGTGGAGAAGAATGGGCAAGAAACTCCAAACTTACTCTTTTAAAATAGGTTTAAAATCAATCAATCAAGGTTTTCAATTCGTAATTTTGTTTTTTTTTTACTTCTACCAAGTAATAGTTGTATGCAAAACAGAAGATAATGAAGCATGCAAATTACCATTATTATCATCATCTTCATTGCTCTCAGAATCGCTTCCTGATCCATTTTCAGATATGTTGTCATCTTGCAAGATGTCTGGTTTATCCACAGTACTTAAGTCTTCATTGAAACCGGCTATTTTCTTGTATATTAAGTCTGCTGTATCACCTTTTTTAGCTTTATTTATATCGCGCTCATAGTTTATAACCTGAAACATACAATGTAACATGATTAAATATAGTTCAAATATAGTCATATGATGAAAAAGTCACCTCATAAGTGGTGAACTTTTTTTATCATATTAAGTAACAGTTGAGTTTTTTGTTTTTTTTAAATATATTAAACATAACAGTAGTTATGAAAAAATGTTTAAAATATGTCTATCTTTTACTACATGTTAACACTACCATTTTTTTAAAATTCTACTTTGGCAATTACCTCTGTTAAAGTCTTCGGAATATACACATTTTTGAATGTTTCTTCTTCAATCTGCTCCTGGGCAGTCATCTCTTCAAAGTTTCTTGAAGCTACTTTTTCTGATAATTTTTCCATACATTCTTCTAAATTGGCCTCATTAATTGTTGTATCAGTAATAAAATCAAACAACTCTTTAACAGTTAATGTAGCAACACCTCTTTTCCTGAAGAACTCAGATATATTTGTACAATCTTTACGTAAAAACTCAAAGGCATGTGGATGATCATGTTCTACAGATTGTGAAACATCAATCATAACAATATTACCATTATGGTATAGCAAATTATATTCAGACAAGTCGGCATGAACTAGTTTACATATATTGAACATTTTCCACATCATAACAATACAATCTCTATACA
Organism: Pieris napi; assembly: GCF_905475465.1. NCBI lineage: Eukaryota > Metazoa > Arthropoda > Insecta > Lepidoptera > Pieridae > Pieris > Pieris napi. The sequence continues at coordinate 3,827,898 of NC_062237.1, read as the reverse complement.
GAGTACGTGCTGTTGTTTGTGATATCTCAACATCTTTTAATTTTGGTGACGGCCAGCCATTTTCACCCATAAATGTCATCACTAACACGTGACTCCGAAGTATTATAGGTTCAGGAACATTTAATTGGGCATTATGCAGCCTGACTAGGTTTCTCATTTCCTTTTCTGCCCAGGTTTTTACCATTTTTCTAGGATTAGAACGGCAATATCCATTTCTGAACCTATATTCTCCTGAAACATACTTGTCTCTGTCTTTGAATATTAGAATTGATGTTTTAAAAATCTTAACAGCAAAGTCTCTGCCATCTTTTGATGTAGCATGATAAACATTTGCTTCTTTTCCTGTTGATATACATCCATTAATTTCATTTATGATTCCCCTATTAAGAAGCTTAAAAAGGATCATTTTAGTCCTTGGATCCATAACCTGCTCTGCTGTAGCTCGATCATGTTTGTCTTTTATTCTTATTCTCTCATTGTCTTTTTTTCTGTCATTCATTTCTATGAATTTTTGGGTATTGTCAGAGGGTTCATAGTGGTCAACATTAATTCGATTAATATATCTTTTGAAAAGTTTTTCAGTTGGCTGGTAAGATGTTACTTTATTTGTAGGAGCTTGAGGGTTAACATTGTTTTTTTTCCTTGACCCTTGAGTAGGATCATCGGAATCATAAAAGTAATCATCTGAATCAAGATCGTCATCGTCAGTACTTATATATTTATAAGTAGGTGTTTCTGCAAACTATATAATACATATTATAAATACAGTATTAAATTTAAAATATATTAAATTTATACTTATGTGATTCAATATTACTAACCCGCACAGATTTAACCTTAGCAGTTAAATCTTCCTCGTAGTCACTAAATTGACCATCACTCATGGCAATATTCTCTAAATTTAAAGTTTCAGATATTGAATTAAGTTTAACTCAAATTTTGAATTTCGAAATTTAGTGAGTAAATAACCAATACTAATTGCTTTATTATTTTTATTTACCCTCGTGGACCGTAGCGATTTATTTAGCCACAGATTACGTAGTGGTTAAGTCATAGTGAATGATGACAGACGACAGATAAGGATGATAGGTTATGTCAACTCTGAATTGATAATTGTTAATTTGTGTTATGTTCGCATAAAACTTATTTGATTAATATGCAGACAAATTAATGTTGCATTAGCATATGACTAAACAATAATTTGCTAGACTTCGAATTATTAATTTACAAAATATATAAACACAAGCAAACGCAGCGTGCTGAATAAAATCACACTAGGTGGCGTTTAGTTCAATATCGCAAAGAAGGTCATCATCCTTAAGAGAATATTTTTGAAAACTGTGATGCTAACTCCCTTATAGGAAAATTAATATAACTAGCGCTGTCCTGGGCCGAGTAACGAGAAAATTAAAAATATAATCTATGTCATGATGCTGATAATTAAAAAGTACAAATTACTTAAAAATAAAATGCTTTTTAATCTACCCTTGAGAAAATAAATTAGGAAAGTGCACTTATCTCATTAATAAAATAAATATAGCAAATTAGGAGGGGGTCTTGATTGAGGAATCAGTCAATTTAATATCAATTGTATGAATCGCCACGGCTATTAATGTTTCTGCGTTGTAACGATTCAAATTTAAAACTTTTATTTTTAATCATACAAAAATATTAAGTCTAAAAGAGACATTTCGCATTTTTGTAAGCTCATTTAACAGCCGTGGTTTGCGGAAATATCTAAGTACTTTCGGCTGGTATTGTTGATACAAACTCGGGCACAAACTGGTTAATAAAATAAAACGCACGCATCGAATCGTAAATAAACCTTCTAGAAAATATGAAGTTCTTTTAAATTTATATTAATTATTGGAATTAGGCTAGAAGCTGATTGCCCTTCTCACGCTCAAAATAATGACTGTAACAAATTTAGTCTATCTTGATGGTCGTTTGCAGTTGATTAGCCATGTAACAAAGGTCAAGTCCATGCAGTTTAATTAGGGCCATAAGATATCAAGGTTGAGGAAATGCATTTTAACTTTTAACCCGTTATAACTTTAGGTTTCTCGTGGCCTTAGTTATCTTGATAATTAATTTTATTATGTAGGTCTTTTGCATCGTGTAATCAAACGAATATTAAAAAAAAGTTATACATTTGCTTCCCTTTATATTTACGTATGCTGTTTACATTCGAAATCATAATTCTTACTTTCGCGTATAGCAATATTATACTGAAGTAGAATTCTTTAAATCACGCAACTTCTTGAACGCTACTGCTAGAATAAAACCATATCATGTTTTGATTTGTATCCCTTTCAGCTTCGATACTTAAACTCATAAAATCGTACAATTCAGTAAATGTTTCTGCTTGAATTTCAATGCATATTTCAACTTATTATTCAATTAAATTGAATAATTTGTTTATAATTTGATAGAGCGCATACAACCTTATAAAGTGAATTGATCTCGAATGTATTTAAGAAGGCTACGAGAGGAACTGCGCACCAAAATCACAGTGGAAATGGCCACGGCCGCCCGCAACGCGTAAAACTGCAGCTTAACTTTTATGTTCAGAGTTCAGTGAATAAAAAAAATAAAAATGCCTGCCGATTCAGTTATTGTAGCGGAGGAAAAGACAGAAGAAGTCCTCTTCCAAAGCCTAACAGACAGGTCAAAGCATGAGGACTTTTTGCGACGCGCTGTGGACTTTTTGATGGAGAGAGTGGTCTTCGCAAGATCCAATCGATCATCGAAGGTTGTGGAATGGGCTGCGCCTGAAGATATTAAGAAGATTATAGATTTAAAGCCTCGAGAAGAACCCGTGTCTCATGAGCAACTGTTGACGTTTATGGCTGATGTGGGTATCAAATTTTATTAGTATTTATTATTGTGCTATTCTCAGAGCTTCAAAGCTGAAGTGGGCTTCGGAAGATTCCATGTCAATTTGCTTATTCGTCTAGACGCCATCCTACGACATTCTAACGATATATTAAAAGGCTATTTCTATTTCTGTAATTTCCATTATTTTTCAGGTTGCTCGTTATTCGGTAAATACGGCGCATCCGTATTTCGTAAACCAGCTCTTCTCTTCCGTGGATCCATACGGTCTTATTGGCCAGTGGTTGACAGATGCTCTTAACCCCAGCGTGTATACCTTTGAAGTGGCCCCAGTCTTCACCTTAATGGAGGAAGAAGTTTTGAAAGAAATGAGACAGATTGTTGGGTGGGCGGATGGAGATGGAATTTTTTGCCCTGGAGGCTCTATTTCTAATGGTTATGCGATCAGCTGCGCGCGATTTCATCAGTTTCCGCAGATCAAGGTAAGATACTGTACATATTTCTAGCCAGCCAGTCTTATTACATTCAAGATTTCTCTTCTATCTTCGTGTAGATAAAATATTAATTACGAGTTTTTCCTTTGAATTTTCTTTTTTTGGGGTTCGTTGCCCTTTGAATTCCCAACTCGTTGACGAATAATGATTATAATCATATTATTCCTGAATGCTTTATTTTGTGGATAAAATAATAGTATTCATTAAAAGCTAATCACATATTTAGTACCACAGACCTGCCTATAGTCTGTAATTGCTTTATAGGCAATGGTCACCTTAACCTGCTTTGCTTTTGCGTGTAGAAGTCATAAAAACATAGCTTATAAGATCCAAAGTTTATAATTACAAAATACCACGATATGATTATAATGATGCAGTAGAAATATGGATTCATTAAATTTTTTTAAAGGAATATTTGTTTAAAATATGTTTATTAAATACTTATTAATTAAGTTTGTAAATTTTTCTGGTTAAGTAGGATAAAAACTATCCTATTTATATATATCCTACTAATATTATAAACGCGAAAGATGGTAAGTAACAGTAAGTAAATATCCATCCAGGATGTTTGTTACTCTTTCACTTAAAAACTACTGAATGGATTTTAACGAAACTTAAGTACATCAGAATAACACATAGGCTATAATTTATAAAGATATTGGATGAAATGTCCAAAATATCGAGTAAGTAGGAAAAATCTACCATTATGGCCAAAAAAGTGAACTATAATTACAAAAAATTGATAATTTATTTCATGCACATTTGGTAGTAATAAATTGATTCCTAAATAAAAATAGATACTTTTATCGATTCTGGTATTTAAAGTGGATAAAATATTTCTTTCACGCTACATCATTTGGACACATATTATTTTAATCCTGCGCAGACGAAGTCGCGGGCACCAGCTACTATATATATAAATATTTACATTTTACACATATATTTTATAGCATACCTATATATATTAATTAATCTTTGTTTTCTATACCTAAAAGCGAACTACACACACACATACAAATATTTAACTATCAGATCTAACTAGCTAATCGAACAGTAAACCATCGTACAATCATTAATAAATCAACAAATAATAAAAATATTAACGTTTCAGACGAAAGGCGTATACTCAGTACCAAACCTGGTATTATTTACATCCGAGTTAGCACATTATTCTACTAAGAAGTTATCTTCGTTCATGGGAATTGGTAGTGACAATTGTGTTACAGTTAAATCAGATAAATATGGCAAAATGGACGTTATCGACTTGGAAACAAAGATCACAGGTGCCATAAACAAAGGTTCAACGCCATTTATGGTGACGGCCACCTCTGGAACAACTGTGTTCGGAGCGTTCGATCCTTTAATCCCAATATCCACTATTTGCAAAAAGTACGGGATTTGGTTACATGTTGACGCGGCCTGGGGAGGCGGAGCTCTGATGTCAAGAAAACATAGACATCTTTTAAAAGGAATCGAGTTGTAAGTTAATACAAACTTTGTTGACTCCGTTTATATAAACAAAGTAAAGAAAAATTATGATGCTTTAGCTATTCGTGCGTAATTCATACCGAAAGCTTGACATAAGCAAAGAGTGTAGCCTTAAAATGAGTATATTTTTTATTTTCAGAGCAGATTCAGTAACCTGGAATCCACATAAATTATTAGCAGCCCCGCAGCAGTGTTCAACATTCCTAACCCGACACAAGAACCTACTTGCCCAGGGCCACTCGTCGAACGCTCAGTACCTTTTCCAAAAAGACAAATTCTACGACACGTCCTACGACACTGGCGACAAACATATCCAATGCGGAAGGCGAGCGGATGTCCTTAAATTTTGGTTCATGTGGAAAGCGAAAGGAAGTGAAGGGTTCGAAAAGCATATCGATAAACTTTTTGACAACGCTGACTACTTCCTACAGCATATTAGACATCGTGAGGGATTCAAATTAGTTCTTGACAAACCTGAATGTACCAATATTATGTTTTGGTACGTACCGAGGTGCCTTCGTGGTTGTGAAAATGACCCTGACTATAACGAAAGATTACATAAGGTCGCCCCGAAAATCAAAGAGAAAATGATCAAGGAAGGTTCTATGATGGTCACTTACCAGCCGCAAGGAACACTTGTAAATTTCTTTCGCATCGTTTTCCAAAACTCAGCCTTGGACCACAAGGATATGGTCTACTTTGCTAATGAGTTCGACCGTCTTGGCTCAGATATAATTGTTTAAATAAAACGAGTGTAACAACCTTGTAAACGTTACACAATGCTAACCTGTGATTTAATTTATAATTACTTATTACGTAGTTTTTTAGTGAAAGATAATTATTAATACAAATAAAATAATTAATGCATTACATTACTTTTTTTTATATGACCTGGCGTTCTAAGGGTACATTCAGAGTCGAGACGAGTATTCTGTATTAGACTTGACTTATGGGAGTTACAACTTAGCTGTCTGACTCCGAATTTTACTCTAGTCTGGCCTTTCTGTTCTCTTAATCATTTTCTTATGTTACCTTGGATTTTTGGGACTTACTCATGCTGATTTCCTTACGTTTTTTTTGATCGTATAGGCAAGTATTCATTTCAAACATAGCAAAAGTACACAGCCGCGATTCGTACGCTTAACGTTAGGGTTTAGGCTAACACAGCTCACGTGAATAAGTTAACGATATTTGCAATCTGCATATTGGCAATGTTTGATAAATATTGTGAGTATATGAGAAGGATTTAAAGTGTCTCATTAGATGTTAATTGTCTGACTAAAAAAAAACTCTTTGTTAATATAAAAGATAGTCTAATTTAAAAGAGTCGATTTATGACTTCAAATAAAACTGTTTATGAAATAAATGAATTTTCGCTTTTGGTAATTAAGTTCCGAGAATTTTTGTTAATTTATAATTCAGATCATTTACAGCTTCAACATTAAAATATATCTCATTTTGCATTTTATAAATTAAAGTTTTTGCTTGTTCAAAATTCATTATCATCCGATATCTCTTCTAGTGGTATTTCTTGACAGTTAATCTGAAATAAACATTACTGTTTTATTAATTGTGTGAATTAAGACGTGTTTTAATTTTAAAATCTATATAAAAAAATTGTTAATAATTAAATTATTAATAAGTTTATGATACTCTAACTAAGTATGTGCTATTTTTCTATTAAGATATATTTTAAAAGCATAATAATTAATACTGTTTCCCTAACTTAATTGTTAACACGGCTTTTAGCGCTCTGATGCTATGTTCGATTGGTGACAAGTGATGCTTCGGTTAATAATAATAATCATAAGTTATCTATTATCTTAGCTGACGATAGAATACAGATGCTTTTACGCATATAATAACTGCCCAAGTTTAGGATTCCAGTTATATATGATTATCATTAACATGTATTCATTTGCCTAATGAAGCTCTCAGTTAATAAAATATAATTAGCAACAAAACAATGTTTTTTTATCAAGTAATTTATGAGTTCATTTGAATAGTCATCTTATTGCGACAGTCACTTGTAACTTCGTATTTGAAATAAATTTTGGTGTATTTGTCTCAATATCCGAAGCGATGTCACAACTTTGAGATCGCGCGGTACAAAAACACCAAATTAAAGATATGGTATTCCACAATACTAGTGCAGATCATGTAAATATGTAAACTTACCAAAGTGATATCATCAGGAACTCTAGAGAGCAAGTCTAATATTTCACTATGAGGTACTCTGTTGGGTTTCAATATTTTTCTTGTGAATTTATGGATACCTAAAAATGAAATGCAAGTTATAGATATTAAGAATTTAGAAATAGTTTTATATAAGTAGATAAAGGTTACTTTTTGGTCAATATCGATAATAATTGAGTTTAAAGCCATAATTAAAATAAATATCAAAATAAACGTTAACTTAATTCAAGATACGTACCCCACACCATTAAAATGTATTGAAGTGGTATCAAAAACATAATACACGCAATTATGGAGATGAGGAAAATTGCCAGAAAACTTACGAAAGGCACCGAAAAATTGTATAAGCTGAAAAGATAGATTTATTAAACAACAAACTGATTTAGCTTTTAGCTGTGATTAAGGGAATTATTTTTTTCCCCTGTTTCCTTAGAAAATAATAATATCTGTAAAATAGTCATTAGTAGTAATTCCAATAATAACTAAATATGCCCGATAAATCCTTTATTGAGACATGCAGATAGATGTTACAGTATATGAATGGACTCAAGTGTACTGTCTATTCCAGAGTTCCCCAAACTTTTTTGTGTCGTAGACGCCTTGCCATGTTATTTCGTGTTGGGTAGACCCCCACTTACCTGATATTGATTTCCTGTAAATTTCTAACTGTAGTGAAGTTTAGTGTTAAAAACTTAAAGTAAAAACACATGTTAATTTATACATTTATTCATTGAATTTAAATTAAAACTACTCAAAATATAAACATAAAATAAACTATACCTAAATAAAATAACATAGCAATAAGTCAATATAATGAATATGTTTTGATATTATAAGATAGTATGATGTAAGTAAATAGGTACTATCAGTGTATGTGTTGAGATCCACTATCGTGGACCCACATTTTCATTTCATGGACCCCCAAATTATTTTTCGCTGACGTAGACCCCTTGCAGGTTTATAGCCCCCTGGGGGTCGATATAGACCACTTTGGGAATCACTGGTCTATTCAATAATTCTAATCGGGACGGATGTCACGACTTTATACAGCTTTATTTTACATTTGCCTCCAGGGCAAACGGGAATGATGCCTTCCTGATGTTAAGTGATACCGCCGTCAATGGACACTCTCAATGCCAGAGGGCTGACGAATGCGATTTAAGAATTGGTACGCTCTTGAAGGACTCTAAGTTGAATTGGTTCGGAAATACTTCAGTGGGCAGTTGTTTCTACATAGTGGTGGAACTTTTATATTATCATTCAAAACTCAACAAAACTGCGTATTTTCTAGTTTTGATTCCTTCCGGGAATCGCAGCTGAGACCCGAGATGGTTTTGTGAACATGACAAACTGCATAATGAGGGCACTTAGCAACAACCTTCGGGAGGTTAACAGACTAAAAAAACGTTGTTAATGTTGTTGTTGTACTTTTAATTAAAAAAAATAAAAAACGTGTGGCACTCGAGGACTGCCGCGGTTAAGCTATTGCATAGCATTTTTTATAAACTTATGCAATACAATTATTTATTTATTTTTTGCAGTATTTTTTTTTCTTTGATATTAATTCAATCTACCACTCTACCAGACTCAGACTACCCCGCCTATCCGATCACGCTAAACCGATCTGAGACGCAGTATGCGTTCTGTCCCGCTCTAACGCGTATTGGCGGCACCTATATTACGTCATCGTGTGTTAGGTTTATTTCGTTACGGAATTTCTTGATTCGGTCGCCGCGCTCAAAGCCCGCGATAAAATCTATGCAATAGCTTAATAATATTAGTAAAATTATGAAATCTGTATAGGAGATGTTTAATGTTAATTATATACGTACTTCTTAATACTTTCACCAAGGCTTGCTACTTTACCAACAAAGTTTTGAATTGTTTGAATCGTTTCTTGAAAATCTTGGATTCTTTGTCGTAGGGACTTGTCTTCCTGGAATTATAAGGAAACATTGTTCATTTCTGTAGAGATTTTTGAAGATGGTTTACATTTTACTAACCTTTTCTTTTTGTAAATGTTCCTCTTCTTTTGTTAACTGTTTCTTACCTAAAATTAAAATATATTCGCAGTAGTAGTAAAGTTTTTTTAATGATCTATAAAATTCGGAAGAAATTTTAATTATTTAATTTCTACAGAACATTTATGCTTTACCCAACGTTATAATTCTGAACAAACCAACCCCTTTTGATTGGACGCGCTAATATTCTGAAGAACTATTAGTATTGGTTAGAATTGAATTTTATTTTCTATTAATATCCTATTAAATGTCATACTTATATATAAAGTTGTGCCCACTTTCTTCATCTCTGTAAGATACTTGTCTACGAGAACGCTACAGAATCTTTGATTTTTTTTGGAAAAAATAGTTGCTATACTAATGCGAGATACAATTAGTAAATAGTAGGTATGATATATCGAGTTCATTTTTTAATCTCATTTCGACTTACCCCTCAATTTATTTGCATTACTTTTAGTGTTAATTTTGTTGGCCTAGTCTGAAGGAAAAACGAGCGACGAAATTGAGATGACGGGGGAAAAAGATGGCTGAAGGTAGCAAAAATTAGAAAATTGTGGAATGCTTTTACTCGTGGCGGGTCCATAAATTCAACATTTTGTTTTATTACTTACTGTTAATGTCTTGTGTCGCATATGTATGTATTTATGGAGTAAAATAAAGCTATATTATTATTATTACTATTATGCGACCCTGAGGTCGTGTGTTCGAATCAAAATCAGTGGCGCTACAACCACTTTTAGGTCTGGGCCTCAAATTTCTGATTCTGTTCAATTTTCAATGTAATAGCAAGCAATGATCATTTTTCAATCTATTGTCATGTATGTGATCAGCCTCCCGCGCCTGACACACACCGTCGACTTTTTGGGTCTAAGACATGTCGTTTTCCTCACGATGTTTGCCTTCACCATCCGAGCGAATGTTAAATGCGTGCAAAAGTCCATTGGTGCACAGCCGGGGATCGAACCTACGAACTCAGGGTTGAGAGTCACACGCTCAAGCCACTAGGCCAACACTGCTGCATTTATTTCTATATGACATTACGGCACGCCTTAACCCAGCTGATCACCTATTTGTCTACAGTAAGAGAAATCTGAGACTAAGACCAGAGGATGAAGCGCCAATGTTATTTTAAATCTACGAAACTTTGTCTTCTTAAAAGAACAGAAACATACTTGAACATTCTATCTGGTTATAGTTATCTGCCCCATTAAAGGTCATCTTGTTATAAAATAAACTTACCATTCGCCCGAGGTCGATAAATAAAGAAAGGCAACAATAATAGTAATGGTAGCATCCAGGTTTTATAAAAGTAACAAAATAATAGCCAACAGATTAGCGATATAATATTGGCTTTCCTTGATTGCCATTCAAAGCATGATCTGAAAAAAAATACTCTCATCTAACCAAATGTATTTTATTAAATTAGATTCACAAACATTTCTGAAACTAAAATCAAATTTATTACATATTTGATTTCAAGTAAACCTTACGCTACGATGATTCACAGTTTTGTAAAGTATTTCCAAAATTTGGCAAAAGTTATCATTTATATTTCTCACTTTAATAATATATAGCTTGTTAGTTAGTAATAGCTCTTAAGGGAGCGTTCAAGTATTACGTCACGCAATTTTTGAAGATTATTAACCCCCCCCCCATGCAACGCGCCGTAACGTTTTCTGTACCCAAGTATAGTAAAACGTTTCATGACCACCTAGTGACTCTTTATACCTAAGTATATAAAGTACTGGAAAGTCGAAAATAATATTAACAATAACGTGTAATTCAATCCCCGCCCCGCATCGTAACGTTTTACAAAAGGACCCTCCCCCCATATTCGTTACGTAACACTTGAACCCTCCCTAAGTAAAAAGCTGTGTTTGCTAGTTTAAGCAAGCAAGTGTACAATTATTATTGTAATATTTGTTTGTTTCTAAATGTAAGAATTTATTGTTATGCCCGATTTTTTGAATAAGTAAATTAGCTTAGATAAATTTGTTTTTATAAAATTCTCCTCTGAAACAAAAATTTTCGGTAGATCTGAGAATAGATTTTTTTTTGTACTGCTGTAATATGGGTTGTTTCCGTTTTCTTTTTGATTTGGCATAAAAAAGTTATACTTTCTTCTACTTCTACTTCCTTCTACTTTAACTACTACCCCCAATTTAATTATTAGCACTGTAATAATCTTCAACACTTATATGACTCACATCGCAATACTACAAAGGATTATATATCGAAGGTACGTTAATATAAATTATTTAAATAGTTGTATACTAACTTCAATATCCGAAGCGCATCAACCACCCACATGATTACAACTTTTCCCCTGGCTATGTTTCGAGCTAGTAAATGTCTGTCAAGCTTTTCCTCTGATTCCATTAGATTAACTTCTTTAGGTGTTATAACTTTCAATGAAGCCTTGATCTAAAAGAAATACGTACACGCTTATAAACGTTTTTAATGATATTGTACTTAAGTACTTAGAGGTTGATAATCGCAGGTTCTGAGTTCAATTTGGTAATTTTTTACTTTAAGGTAAATAAGCCATACCTGACAGTCAATTTCGAGTCTAAGGATTCTGAAATAGGATTTACGGCGAACTATAAATTCCTTCTGTTGTAATTAAATTAAATTTTCACCGCGAAAAGACAGAAAGAAAATCTACTTTCTAGTCATCCTATATAGGCTGTTCTAGATACATTATGTGACCGAGCTAAATATACAAGTCTAAAATGCACTCACAAGATTCCAAGACACTTCCATTTCCAATAATATTCTCGGGTTATTTCCCCTGGCACGTTCGCGTTGCGTGCTTTCTTTCAATGCGTACCATTTTTTCCCCGACTCAATGTTCAGAAGAGGTATTGAAATATTTCCTACCTCCTCGCCCTTCTTTTCATCGTAAACTGTTATCTCTAAGATTGAAGTTATGTCAGTTACTTGGCTGAAATAATAGCAGTTTTTAAAGTGTAATGTTGATGATGAGACATTGCTAGATACTAATGAATTCATATTAATAATGCGACAATTCATTAAACAGAGACGCTATTGAAATGGTAAATTTTTGAGAAATTCTTGTTCTACCTAAAAATAAATTATTGTATCTGTTAGTCAATGATGTCCGGCTTATACGTCATGTTAATCAATAAAATATGAATGTTATCATTATAATTTTATAGTAATAAACCTAATTAAGCGGTCGGCGGTTCTCAGAAAAAATAAATAAATTAGGAAAACAAGATACACTATGAGAATATATTTTTATATAAGTAAGCGATACCTGATAATGCGAATGCAGGGCTAAATTATGTAATTACTTGTTTATTTATGAGCTTGTTACCAAGTTTTAACAGTCACTCGTATGGTGAAGGAAACATCGTGAGGAAACCGACTTGTCTTAAACCCAACAAGACGACGACGTGTGTCCGCCAAAGAACTATGATCTACCTACTTTCCTATTGAAAAAACAAATGATCACGAAACAGATTTAGCAATCTGAGGCCCAGACCAAAAAGGGTGGGTTTTCTTAAAAAGTTCTTATGTGGAAACTTACAAATGAAACACTTTCATCCAACTTGGTGCATTAGTTTTATTATCTGTCGCTGTAAACACCCTTTCATTGTTCAACGAGAGGATACAGTAACAGTCATTTCCGATTAAGCCTTTTGCACCATAGACAATGACGTTTAACCAACCAACATCTGATGTGTCGCATAGACGATACCATTTCTAGAAAATGTATAAACTTCAAAAACATTGTAATGGCTATTTCGAGGAAAGATTAATTTTACACTGATTTATGGTTATAATTATCGATACTAAAATTAAAACTTCAATTGGAAGATATTCGCGGGAATTCAAAAAGCAATTTCTATTATAAATGTACTTTTAAAACATATATATAATAGAACTTGCTTTTACGGATAGAATGATCAAGAAACAGAAGACTGAAGGGCATATATAGGAATGACACCAACTTGCTTGGAGAGGAATCACTTGCACAGGCGTTAAGGAATTTGGCTTTATTCGAAACTGGAACTATTGATTTTGATTTAAAAACAAAATGTAATTCACATAATTCTTGTGAATCCAATTGAATCACTGTAATATTATTCAATTCAATATATAAATATTCGATACATGTTGTTGTATTAATTTAATTTCTTAACATGAAAATAAACAATGAGTCTAATACACTTACATGACTCAACAATTATAATCTATTGAGACATTTGATAAGAGGGAATCCTTTATTACCTATCTAAAAAATATATAAAGACTAATATATGTGTGTAAGTTATATATCGATTATATTTATGTTGTTAAAATAAACTTACATACTTTCTTCTCAAATTTTTAGCTTCTCCTCCGTCATTTTCATACATATTGTACAAAGTATTAATATCCGAAATTCCACTTATGGTTAATAAATAAAATATTCGAATTTCCGAGTCATCTAAGGGTACTTGCACTTTTTTAGTTTTTTCTTTTTCTATTCTAGACAGATCTATTGTGTGTCTGAAAAGTAACATACATAAGAGATGGAAGGATACAACAAGTTATAGGGGACATTGCTATCATACTATATTTTTTAAGGTCCTTAGAGGTAGGGAATGTATGCGGAAATTTTGGAGAGACTGGGGCTGCGCGCCAAATAATCACACTCGACGTGGTAAAAGGTCGCAATCATGGATGTATTAAAAATTTCAAAACCAGATTATACCATATTAATATTACCAATTCTTAAAAGGCCGGCAACTCGCGAGCCCTCTGACCTTGACAGTGTCCATGGGCGGCGGAATCACTTACCATCAGATGAGCCTCGTGCCCGTTTGCCCCCTGTTATATAAAAAAAACACGATAGGTTGAACAGGGAGCAACGTATTAACAGTATCACTATAATAAGAGTGGCTGAGAGCTCTCAGCCGATCTACACCCAGTAAGCAAAACCATACTGATCACTAAATTAATTTTCTTGAATTTTTACCTTCCTACTTTAACATCCTTGTCCCAAACAACGATTTCTAATATATGTTCATCCTCATATAAACTAAAATTATGTAATTCTTGAAATATAACTTTTGGGTCGTTCGTTTTAATCATTTTCGATTTACGTTTTTCTGATCCCAATCTGAAATTTAAAGAAATATTGGCTGATTTTTGCACACTGCAAACAAAACTTTCGGGTAATCTAGCAATCTGGTTTTGGTCTTCTTGATCCTTCTACTCTTAAACAGTATTTCTATGTACTAACGTAACTAGAACATTATTTTGGAGTGGTCTGCATATTGTTTGTCTGGTGTGCGCGTCCACAACCAATCCGACAGTTCAGTTGGGCCAGTGTACGCGCATAAACCCTCACGCGATCAAAATATCGGCAGATAAAAAAATTATAGTTTGCTGGGACTCTTAATCATAAGAATTTTGCATGATAGACACACAAATTGCAAATTCTGCCAGTGATGAGTTTTTATACTACAACTGTTAATTGTATCGTTTGGTAGACATTCAAGGCTGATCCAAATCTTAGTGAATATTGAGTTCATACCTTCAATTTTCTATAATCAAGTAACTAATTAGTAACGATGTTATTAAATTATTCTGCCCATTTTGATGAGTTTAGTTAATTTGTGCAACAAATTTTGGTGTTTATGCATGATGAGGCTTTATTGAGTATATAATTAAAGAGAATAATTGAATATGAATGAAAATTATTATTTTATATATTATCTATAATAGTATTATGCATATACTCGTAATATGGAAGATGCATAGACACATTTCGTGTTACGCTTTCTTTTGTATAGTCAAAATACTTACCCGGGCCCCTTTGTTCGACTTTACAAGAATAATTAGACTTGGAAGTCATTATATGACTAAATCATCTGCCCGATAAATGTTATACTACAATAATTGCGTCTACCCCAACATTACTGACCTAATACGACAGCCAATGTTTCGAGGCTTTTCTACTTCAAGTACGTTAAAACCTGCAACTTCTATTAGAGCAACGGTGACAGTCGCAATTTTAGTCTTCTTAGTAACCCTTGTTGTGACGTCTTTCTTTGTAGTATTCGATAAAATCAGCTGAAACATTATCAGAACTATTTATCTGCTTATCAAGTATAACCCAATAAATTGTTTTTACCAAATAAAAAAGAAACGAGGGCGTTGAGAAGGTCTATTAGGGATATTAGCAAGATTGTATTTTGGCGTTTATTGCTTTGTACATATTAGTTATTTTACAAAACGCAGTTTTCGTTTGATGGCTACACATGTATCCGTACTGGTAATTAATCTGAATTATTATAATAATTTAAATTATATATTATTTTTGCAAGATAGGATTATATTTATTCTATTTGCAGTACACATTTCTACTTATTTAACTGTGTATAATAAATATTATATATGTAAATAATCTTCTAGATCCTCTAATATAAAATAATAATAATACGAGTGCAGTAACATCCTTTAGAATTTGTAAACTACCATCTCTTTCGTCGATTTAATTAGATGCTTAATGGCGCTGGCCTAGTATTAGTATATTGGACAACAAACTGACAATTTAAAGAGTCTACTTTAATTAGCTTTCCTATTAATATTATTAATGATAAATATAAGTTTAAATTTTCCGCCTTCTAAATGTAATGTAAATAGTCTGTGTTTCGTTCTCTACGCTGTGACATTACGAGTAACACTTATCGTCTTCTATATTTAAAATAATTTATATTTCTCGACGTGAATCGATTGTCATAATTTATTAAGAACATATTTAAATAAAGTGCAGTGTTTACCTTTTCAACATTACTGTACGAATTTCTTCTTTTGTTTTTATCGTTCTGTTCTTTTTCCTGTCGTCGCTTTCTAGCTTCTCTTATTCTTAAGCGAATACGACTTCGGATTGATTTTGGTGCTGGAGATGTGGGTTCTATTGAGTCATCGCTTAAGGCGTCATCTTTAACTTCGACTAGTCTGAAAAACATTGTAAATATTTTTGTATGTGTATGACTATTGACTACTGCTGTTTGATAAGAACGAAGAGAAAGAATCCTTTAATAACAATTTTCATGATATAATAACTAACAGATTTGTTATTAAATCATTAAACCTTAAAGTTACCTTTTACTAATATATTTTGTGTTTAGTTACACATTACAAGGTAACTAAATAAGTCATGTAAATATAAAAAAACTCATTTAAACAACTTTTTTTTAACAACATTATAATTAAATATAGGTAACGTCTTATATAATAAAAAGGCTCGCCTGTATATAAGAACATTACACCAAAATGCGACCGTAGCAAAAATATATTAAATACTCATAATTTCTAATAAATTAATGGCCTGATCTTAGGTAGTGGACTTGCGCACGAGAAACTAAAATCTATAAGATATATAAAGGGTTAATAGATTCTTGAAGACGTTAATTACTTACGATTCAAGACTTCCCTTAAACGACAGGTCAAAGAGAAAAGCGTTTTCGCTCTTTTGTATATTAGTGTCATCGTTTATTGTCAAATCTACTATGGGTACAATATTTCTTCCGCTAATAGTAGCCTCGTCATATACTATTTCACGGGAAGTAGAATCATTTCCTTTAGCATCATCTACTTTAACAGTCTTCTGCGTTGCCATAAAATTATGACTATTATCCTCTTGCAATAAATTTGAATTTAGTGGTGGTAGTTTTGTGTTATGGTCATCTTTAACACATGCTAAAAGATCTGCAGACTTTGCTTTTTCTAACTTCTTCTGCATTTCATAATATTTCGTTTGCACTCTCTCGTGTAATTTTGAAATATGTCTACTCTGTATTGAATTTTCCTTCTTTCCATTTTTCTCAATTTCCATTTTGTTATTTTAACAACTAACGCACTATCATTATACGAAGGGAAAACTAAAACTGGCCATTAATGTTGATATTGATTGTTGTTATCTTTAATCATATCTAATCTTTTGTGATTGAGCACTTAGTGATCTGGTGATTTTTACTGTACATTTAATTATTTCCTATATATTTTTTAATTAAAATCAACTTCATTATTGTATAATAATTGCATATCTTGGCAAGTTAAATAAGCGTCTATGTAATAGTCGTATTATTACGTATACACTATATACTACACTCCAAGTCATCACGCACAGTAATCTATACCAAAATTAAAATTCCTATAAAGTGTTGTTTGTACACAGGAGTATCAGCCGTTTTTTAATGCTTTCATCTCTCAGAAAAAATTACGCAGATTAGAATTAATTAGATTAGCTCAAATCCAGGAGAGATCAAAACTTTAAACTAAAATTACTTTTAAGTGTTACATTGTCATTCTAAAAGATAAGCAGTATGAAAATACTTTATAAACTTTAGGATATAAATTCTTTAAAGCAATCACAAAGTGTAAAAACATATCCAAAAGTTAATTTTCCAGGTGAATTCATCATACTCCAGTTAGAAAATGCTAACGACGAAAAAGCGTGAAATGCAGCAGAGCATCAATGTTCAGGTGAATATATGGGCGCCTCGCGCAAGAAGCCCAGCGGTTTGTCACGTCAGCCACAAATTATGACCTCCGCAAAATGCACTTCGTTCCTGTTGTGTCACACTAATATGAGAACACCAGACAGCGGGCAAATTTTATTTTAAGAATAAACCTCTTTATTTTTGTATTACTATTATTAAAGTTTTGTTTAAAAACAATAAATAATGCGTAACTCTATTGTCTGTTATCCTTCTATATTTAAACATTTGGTATAGGGATAGCGTTAACATGGGGAAAGGCAGAAAGTTTCTATAAAAGTTCGTCATCGTCAAGTACTCTAACAAATAAAAACTAATCTCACGCGGGTTCACAAAATAATACATCCGGGTCCCTACGGGTTATGGTATAAATATAATTCTTATAGGTACAAATGGGGCTAATCCAATAGAAAGAAAGACTGTGAAATGAAATGATAGAAAAAGTGAAATATGTTTACGTATATATTATAGTAAATTAAACCTATATTACTTTGTCATAATGTTTCGTGCTTACTCAGCATTTAAATATAAACAAATTAAGGCTTATAACATAAAGTACTGATGATTATTCATAACCTATATAGCAGCCTTTTTTATAGAGTTGTTTTCGTTTCAATGGTATCATAAATACTTCAGATTTATGACAACTAATAAATTCCTTTTATCCAAAAATTACACATTGAATATGTATTGTAGTGCTCATGTTTAGTTATTTATACAGATACATTACCGAAATGCATTAAATTAATACATTTATTAAAGTCAAATCACAGTAATTTCGCATAAATTAGATTTTAAGTATAACTTAAAAATATCTAATACTAAAAGTAAACAGATTTCCTTTTTAACATTTCCTTTTCAAAGGCTTCGTAAAAATTCAGCTCACGAATTTCTGATCACAATTTGATCGGTTGAGAGGACCTTGGTCTTGTGCGGTATTGAGATATCTCCCTTTGAATTTATGATGCCTATCTACTTTTATTACGAATTGGAAACGTACAGATGTCCCAAGATATGCCAAGGAATACGTTCGACGATTTTTAGTGACAGTTCTAGTTATTTTTATTTAAAGTCGTGGACTATTTCGAAAGTATTCGTAACGTTTGACAAAGGTAATCTAACTGCATTATGTGGTATATTATATATTTTTTTTGACATGACGCTAGATAGCATTTTGTCCATTTCAATGGACAAAAATAATTACAGAATGGCAACCACGCGATTGAAAAAGGAAAAGAGGAAGACAGAGCAAGAGATGGGCAGACGATAAAAAGAGAATAGGAAGCACAACTTGGATAAGAAGAGCTAACATCAGAAAAGAATGTGACACAGGACAAGCTGACTACCTAAAACGGGTCAAGTGATGAGATTAAGTTTTATTTATGTATTAGAATTTAGAATTAAGTTTTTTATGTACCTAAAATAAAAGTTAATATATTATACTTGGTGTCAGCAATAAAGGCTTAATAAAATAAAAAATATATATTTTAACTAACAAGGTGGAGGAAGGGCTTTGTGCATTCCCTATGCATTCCAACCTAACGGGAGGATGGAACGCACAATGCAGTCTTACCACAGACTGGCTGGCCCAAAGTCTCAGTGGCTAAGGTCGGAACAACTTTGTTAGCACAATTTAGGGTATGACGTCATCGTAGTAATTTGAAAAAGCATATTGTAGGTGTCGTTACAAAAGGATTACGTTACGTTTTCGGTTTCATCTTTTGTTCAGGCATAAAAAGACTGTATTTCATCTACTAACCGTACTCATGTACAAAATTTAAACGGATATAAACAGAGTTCTTTTCGTGTTTTATGAAGTTTTGACTCTCTGATCATTCTATATTCCAAAAAATCGTTTGAAACGTTCGGTCGTTTTAAAATATAAAAAAGTTATTTGATTAAAATATTTAAAAAAAACAATGTTCTCACACTCGTTTATCCGAAGACGATTAATCGAAATTTATTTTACGAACCTCATACACACTCGATCTGGAAACACCTTTGAAAATTTTCTTAATGAAATAAATCTTGTAAATCAATTTTGTCAAATTTCAGTAAAAGAATAGGGTATAGTACAAAATTAAACGTCTTTAAAATAAAATAATATACGTTTTATACGCTATATAGGTGTTTAAAGAGTAATGAATGAAAACAGAACTAATGAAGAGAAAACTTGGCCCAACGAGTTAGACGGTCTCAATTAAGTTTAAAGCTTTCCAAGCTAAGTCGACATTTTATCTTTACACCACGAGAAACTTCAACCTAATTGAAACGCAATCTTTTGAAAGAGCATTCTTTTAAATCTTTAGAGTACCTGTAATGAATAAAGTTTAAATCAATTATCATGGCTAATGAAAAGACATAAGCGATCAAGGTACGAAATAATAATATTCAAAAAATCATTGTCTTATAACTACTACTACAGTTTATATCACGCAAAATCTGACTTTGACCATTCTGAAGCATTAGTGGTCTTATGAAATCGATGTATAAATATTATGATTTGGATCCTACTTCCATAAGTTAGACTAATAGGATTTTCATACCCCGAAAATAAATATATCGTTAAATACATTTAATTATCATTACGAATAAATAAATTAAAGAAATATATAGTTTTTTTTTGATTGGACAATTCACACCAATTGACCTAGTCCCATGCTAAGCTGGTGAAGCTTGTGCTATGGGTACTAGGCAACGGATATACATACATATTATATATAGATAGACATATAAATACATATTTAAACACCCAAGAGCTAAGCACAACCCCAAATGCTCATCACATCGATGTTTGTCTCAGCCGGGGATCGAACCCGGGACCCATGGATTCACAGTCAGGGGTACTGACCACTAGACCAATGAGCCGTCGAGTTATTTGGTACTTTTTCGTGCATTTTGGAGTAATTCAAAACAGTCTATTTGGCATTAAAATAACTATGTATAAAGCTTACAAAAAAGTTTAATTATAAACGACCAAAATACACGTAAATTTGATTTTAATAAGTCAACATTTGCTGAAAGCCAGCAAATGCCGGGAAGTGGCACAGGACAGCTGGAAGATGCTCGTTGGCTAAGACACATTTGAAAGGTAAAATTAAATTCCCTTTTGGGAGTTGATCAAAGTATAGTTTAACAATTACTGAAACTCTAGTAATATAATAAGAATGCCTGTAATCGTAAAAGCTGTTAGTTACCCAGATATTATTTATTTTTAAGCTATTGCATAGATATTATCGCAGGCTTTGAGCGCGGCGATCGAATCAAGAAATTCCGTAACGAAATAAACCTAACACACGATGACGTAATATAGATGCAGCCAATACGTGAAAGCGGGACAGAACGCATACTGCGTCTCACATCGGTTTAGCGTGATCGGATAGGCGTGTTCTTCTGAGTCTGGTAGAGTGCTAGATTGAATAGATATCAAAGAAAAAAACTGCAAAAAACCAATAAATAATTATATTACAAAAGTTTATAAAAAATGCTATGCAATAGCTTTACCGTGGCAGTCCCCGAGTGCCACACGTATTTTTTTATCCGAGTTTTAACGGCGCATCCGAAAAATAATAGATACAAACAATACGACCCACGCTTTCGCTTTAAATAATGTCTTCTAATTAATAGTTTCGTTTATTATCTTAATAAACTAAAATGATCTTAATTTAAGGAATCTTTATAATTTCGTCATCACAACCACAACACATTGTACTTGAAAAAATAACGTACTTTGTACCTGAAAATATGTAAATATAACGGTTAGAGTGTCAATAAAGCATTTTTGTTGGTACATCTTAATTTCCCTAAGGACGACAGGAGCGACGCGTCACAATCTCACTGTTTTTTTAACAGTGGCTCATTGGTAACTATAATATACATTACTACTTTGTTTGTAAGCCGGTCGATAATAACACATTTTGATTCTATAAGGACGGCTGTTAGTTAGTTAGTTCCCATACTCCTCTGAAACGGCTCGACCGATTCTAATGAAATTTTTTATGCATATTTCTGAGAATTGGCTACTATCTATCTTTCAAACCACAAAGTGATAAGGGGTGTCCACCCCAAAACATTTTGTTTTATTTTTTTGACAATTTTTTTGTTTTTATTTATACAAAAATACATACAACCCAATACATATTGTTATATTGTTTATTATTCACCCCTCTACGATTAATCCCTATTTTTTATTTGTTAATTTAAAACTTGAACTCCGAGGTTTATATAGAGAAGAAATTCACCGAACAACCTAAAAAGTTTTCATTCCGGAAATGTAAACATTCTCTTGGGTAGCATAGCAAAAAGTTCCATGTTGATATGTACTAAAAAGGTAGGCTAAGAAAAATCACATTAAGGAGAAACGAAGTTCGCGAAGGCAGCTAGTTTATGTATAATAATGTTATAAATTCGTTGAACTGGCTTCCGTTGTAGGTTTTTTTAAAACTGTACCTAATACTCGCGTGATAATATTAATTGTAATCAGCTTAAATGATCATCTAATATTATTGTTCACGAAGACTTGCTTTTGTTTTTCGTAATTATCTTTTTCTAATCTGATAAAAATATATCTAAGGTAATAATTAAAATTCATTATTGTTATACCACCTTCGTGATTATGCTCAGTGCGTGATATAGCTCGGGGCACACTAATTATATACCTTTTTGCCTATAAATAAATGGGATAAATGAATATTGGGATACTTAATGTGTATCCGTTGTCACACTAGACACTTTATTCAAAGTAAAAGAAATAAATAATATTACTTTATCTTATAATGCACATTAGAGCTTTGTTATTGTAGTGTGTATGCCTAGTGATAAAAGTTTCGTTGAAATAGTGCGTTCGAACCTTGCTTGTGCATATTCAAACATCTTTCAGAAAACAACGACATGTCAGGCACAACAGTGTTGGCCTAGTGGCTTCAGAGTTTGACTCTCATTCTTGAGGTTCGATCCCCAGCTGTACACCAATGAACTTTCTATCTATGCGCGCAACGATGAAGGAAACATCGCGAGGAAACCTGACTTAAAAATTCGACGGCGTGTGTCAAGCACAGGAGGCTGATTGCTGATTGCACACCTACTTGCCTATTAGATTGACAAATAATCATGAAACAGATACTGAAATCTGAGGCCAACACCTAAAAAGCGCCACTGGTTTGATTTTTTTTGTCAGTCACAGAAGACTGGTGATATACATAAAAAATAATCAATAAATTCTGAAAATCTTCGCAGCAAAAGGCATTGGTATTATGGCTCACTGAACACTAAAGTAATAATAATCCAAATTTCAAATTCAAAATAATTTGTTCATTAAGGTTACACAATGTCCGTCAAAAAAGAAATACATGTTAAATGCTAAATGCTACTAATTTTACATTTACTGCCAGTTATCAAATCAAACCCTCGGCCACTCTTTTTCTTGTCTCTCTTTTCCAGTGACGCTACAATCCATATTCGGGCTTGGCCTCAGATTGTATCCATTTTCTCCATAATTTTTATTTTATAGACAAGTAGGTGATCAGCCGTCTGTGTCCGACACGTGTCATCGTATTTTGAGACCAATACTTGTTCAAAAAAGGTATGAAAATAATTTGATAAATTCACATTAATAATAAAGATGTTTATTTATACAATGTTCTTGTTGATATTAAATATAAAAACGTGTAGCTCATTATTCCGTTTATGTTGTGAAAATGTAGTAATTGAGGTAAGGACCGTATATCAAAGCGATGTAAAGTAAATAAATAAAGTTTTGATGTTTATTAGGGTCTGAACAAATATACACAGGGTCGCGGTAATTGTTTTTTTTTCGACGAAATATTAACATCATACAATATTTAGATATGATTTTATATTCAAACGTAATATAATCGTGACTAAGTAGAAAATTAATGTTTTTGATACATCAACATGTTAATTATTAATTTACATTAGATTTGCATTAAATTAACTTTAAATGGATAACTTATTAATCTATTCTAAATTTAAATGTTATCATTGTAATTTTGGTTGCTACTTTTTGTTTTTAATCTTCGGTTTATTGTTCATTGTTTATATTTAAACTATAAAGAGTATTTACAATATTTTTAACATACATAGTAACAATAATAATAATTTAAAACGTATAAATAGAAAACTAAACCAAATTTGAAAAGTTTGGTCCTTTTAATGCTGGAAGCATTCCCTCGCTGTATTTGGATACTTATTCGTTGAGTGAGGAAAGCACCAGCTGGGGTCACCGCCACTATCTACCAGGTGCCAACTAAAATTTTAATCAGAGCCTGTGCACTTTAATCCTCCAGTCCCACCAGTCCTAGAGTCTCTACTCCAAAGGGAAACGATTAATTAATGGTTTATAGTGATTTT
The DNA here is from genome assembly GCF_905475465.1 of Pieris napi. Classification (NCBI taxonomy): domain Eukaryota; kingdom Metazoa; phylum Arthropoda; class Insecta; order Lepidoptera; family Pieridae; genus Pieris; species Pieris napi. The sequence goes on along the minus strand of NC_062237.1, from coordinate 3,803,976 downwards.
GTCTGTAATAGGTGTAGGTTTTATATTAAAATATATATTAATACAGCAAGTAATGGCGGGATTTGGAGGAAGCCTTTGCCAAAATAGGGCACACAGATGATACCTAGGAATGAAAAGTATCTGAATTAAAATGCTTTCATTATTATTGATATAAAACTAGGCTATAATAAATAATATCTAACCAAAAACGAAAAGGCTAATGGAGTTTTATATGATCCTAGCTATCCTATAAAAATTTGTTCTTTAAAATACGTAATATTCTTCACTAAAATGCCTATTTACGATTGAAGTGTTTATTAGCTAAATACCGATGACATGACACATTTTGTAACATTAAATAAAAACGTGAAATAATTGCCTAAAAATTCAATATATTTAGCAAGCTTTTCGGAAAAACTTAATAAATTGTCTATGCAAAACTAGCGAACAAGAAATCCCAAATTGTCATCAGTCATCATTGATGAACCGAGAAATAGCGAACGATTTTAGTAGAACTAGAATTTCCTTCAAAAGCGTGAACTATTCAATTGGCGTATCAAGCTGATTACTGAGTGTTCGGGGATCGTCTGAGACTCAGTATAATTACGTGAAACCTACCCCGGAACGTGAATTGTACTAAATTCAAGCCAAATACAGAGACGAGGCATTTGATGTTGATATAGAGCCTTCACTTCTCTTGTATAGTTAAATAAATATAGTAATAATAGTAAACAATATATTTTTAGATATGTGTGAAATTTTATTAAGTTTTATTTTATTTATTATTATTTATTATGTGTGAAATAAATACCTACTAATACTACTATGAAGGAAGAAGAAATTCCGTCTCAACAAACCAATCTCTCATTCAAATTTTTCGCAAATACAACAGAATGAACGCTAGTTATTCAGAGCTTGGTATATTCGGTAGTTGGATGATCAATTAAAAAAAATAGTTGTTAAGCTTCTATGAGGTACCTAATCCGCATTAGACGAATCTTATCTATAATTATATATCTTTAAATAAGTAATTACTTAGTAAAACCTAAAACTGTTTTATTTCTTCTCTTTTTTGGTAGTATTATATTGTATTGTCTTTGATTAACATAACCTTTACACATTTAAAGAAAAACGCTTTTTACCGGATTAAAGTTATGTATTACATATTATAAATTTACAACTATTTGACATAATTTTAAATTTATCCGACGTTTCGCGTGCTTTACAGCGTGCGTGGTCACGGTGACACCGTCACCGTCGAACGTGAAACGTCGGATAAATTTAAAATTATGTCAAATAGTTGTAAATTTATAATAATACATAACTTTAATCCGGTAAAAAGCGTTTTTCTTTAGTATTATATTTTTATTTATATTCACCGTAAGTGTCATATACATAGTTTAGAATAGATAGATTTTAACTTAACTGTAGAAAATGTATTATGCACGATGTGGTGTACTATATTATAAAAACTAAAAAAATCACCCTCTAAGAACCAAAAATCACTAGTTGTGTGAAGAATAGCTGGTGGAACACATTTGCCAATAATAACAATGAACGGCCGTGCCCAGCCACAAAGCTAATACATAAATATATGTGAATAATTCTACGTTTCACATTTACTTGGAGGGTAGGTCAATTCAAAAACATTTTTATAATTACCTCATTAAATTACGTCCTACAGTGGCAGAGACCTGTGAAGTTGGTAACACTTTAATAAGAAAACTTTTATGTTCGATTTGAGAAGTTTCCTTCGATGAAATTATTTTCCTTTTGCGTGTTCACCAATGTTAGATGATTGATGAGATTTGGTCTTATTAAGAAGGTTCTAGGGGCGTTAGTATATTCAAGTATTAGCCGTATAATATCTACATGTGGCACATTTGGAAAATTCCTGAATAGTAATAAATAGTATGTTTAAAGTACGCAAATACTAATCAATATAGTAATAATAATTTGGTAGTCTTAGAAAAACACAAAAATTTCATTAATTATAATTAGACTGACTAGCTTATATAGATCAGTTAAAGTATCATAACCCATACAATTTTGTGTTAATGTCTCGACTCTCCTCTTCTAGGTTTGTTGGTGTATAACTTTTACATTCATTTCGTCATAGTCGTAGAATAGTGACGGATCTGACAAATAGATGATCATTTAAATGTCATAATAATATAATCATGTTAGTTTTTGTCATAACTATTTTAATTCATATTCTGTTATTATGAAAATTGGCATGCAAGCAAACAAAAGGGTTTGTTTTGAAACAAAATAAAAACATAAAATTACACAGTTTTCTAGGAAAATCACAGGTTATATCAAATCCGTCACCATACCGACTGATTCATTTGAAATTTAGTCAATGTAGTATCTAAATATGGTAAAAAGTGGATTTTTTTCAAATCCGACATTGTTCTTCGATCATGACGATTTGTTCTGCTTCACCGCATCCTTTGCGATCTTTATACATCTATATGCAACAAAGGAATTTGTTTCTGGTTTTCATTTTATGAGTCTGTGAAACCGTCATAAGTCACATATATTCTAATCTGCACGTCACAAACCTACACTTTTGAGAACTTGGGCGATCCGTCAAGCAGTGGTGTATAGTGCTGGGCATTTCGGCATATTGGACTCTTCTTACACTTAAATCTATGCAAATAGGCGGAGAATCTATTACACAATTTTATATTACTATATTAGTCTTTGATCTATACATCATACGTGATGAAAAAGAATGCATCTCCGTCGCTGAGTCTGTTGTCTCAGTACACCATTGCATTCTTTAAAAAACCAATAACAACGGATACTTTTATTTCATGTTAACTAAGGTACAATATTTTCTATTGTATATTTTATTATTTTTCTTAATTAATATTTATTTTTGTTCTAGTTGTAATACATATATTTTAATATTTTCTTCGTCACTTGAGTCAGCCGTAATTTTTTAAACTAATTTAATGAAGTGTGTGATCGTTATAATATGGTATGTTATGTTTAATAAAAAAATCAAACCGTATCTCAACCGTAAATCCGTTAGAAAAACTTTTAAATTATTTATATTTTGAAAATTCTATTTAAAACCTCATATGTCGGTCTCACACGTCGCTGAGTGTTAAATACGACGATTAGTTCGAAATATTTCATCAACTTTAGTTTCCGTAGAACGTAGAATTCGGATATGAAATTCAAGTCTTTACCTGTGAATAGGAAGCAATTAATCTGTCAAATGCAGTATCGCAACGTAGATCGCACACGAGCGAGATCGCTTCGATTTTCGAAATTCACTACTGCATTAGTTAATAAATCACTTTCAAGTTAATTGTCAAATCAACTGTGATTTATTTATTATTTTTGAAGTTATACTTTTTTAGGCGCGTTATGAAAAATTGATAAGAGTGAAATTTTATATTGCATTGGACATAATTTAAAAACAACATTCGAATAATAATTGAATTTATGTTACACTTAATGTATGAGAATATTAATAAATATTTATTTCTTTAATTTTTCAAATGTAAACTGAACTTTATTGACTATAATGACTCCTTTTCCAGTCTTTGATTATTTAATTGTAATTAATTATTTGCATGCAATCAAAAACTATTTTTAATAATGCCAAAGAAGTATAACTTCTTACGCGCGTACATAAGTACACGCACCCTTTTTTTTTTTTAAATTTGTCCCAGTTTTAAGTTGCCATTTCGAATCATTTAAATTGACATTAACAAGGTAGCTTAAACTAATATAAAAACAAATGACTGTTGTGAAAACATTTATTTAAAGTGTATAAATACATTTGCATAATACATTTTCGATGTTGACAAAAGCTTAATTCTAAAATACGTATAAATGCTTAATGGTATGTCATGTTATTAATATTATGACCAATTTTACTATTTTTGTTAAATTACTCCATAAGTATTTTAAATCTTTGGCGTTTTTTCATAAAATACATGTACATTAGGAAAAATTTGTTTAGTACCAATCACTTATTCTTCCACGATGGTTATATGTGCGACGTAACAAAAAATGATAAAAAATAATCACTTTTTGTTAACATTCACATAACTGTGTCCTCAGTATCCTCTCAGTGGGTCGTGGTAAGACAAAATTTTGTAAATTTCATTGAAAATTGTTCTTCATAGGCAAATATAAGATGTATGTTTGTTATATTCAAAGCATATAAAATGGTCAACAAATAATTAAAAATACGTGTACATAACAAGTTTGAATATACAAAAACAGTAAAATATTTCGACTAGGCCACGCCTTACCCTAGTGGTATATTATTTAGGTACTATAAAGCAAAAGCTATAATTGAAGTCAATTTTGTGATATAAATAAAATAATTTAATATAAAGGTCATTGACCTCAAAATGTCAATACATGTAGGTGCCGCAGAGGGTTAACAAGTTGTCAAATTCCTTTACGCAAGTTTACCATCACTTACAGTTCCAATATTATTTTTGCGCTATATTTTACTATACTTTACTTATATTATACTTTACGAGTAGTATAATACAAATATGTTTCAATTACCGGGAATTCACAATTTTTTTTTGTATACAGAATTCTCGCTATATATTGCATCATCTACGTATGTTTTACAATGGCACATTATTATCTATAATAACTTGGAAATAAAGCTAATAAGTATACAGATGTTAAATAATGTTTTAATTACAATATACTACATCCAATTAAGTATAGCGTTAAAAACAGTATTATAACTTAAAATACTTAAATAATATAAAATTTTATTACAATTTACAAAAAACTTTGACTAAATTATATTTACAACGCCGTGCTTTATCTACGTAGAATAAAATAACTTAGTATAATGATTTAATTAATTATTTATATTAATGCAGCAGCTTAAGCAAATCGTAAACTTTCTAAGTTTTTTTATTATAACCATAATACAGTCACGTGCTTACTAAATAACAACTAATACAAAACTTTTCCTATATAATATAGCTAATCTCTTGTAAATGCTTTAACAAATTGATAATACTTAAATTTTACAGTTAACCAAATTCGGTATGTTAATTTGATGCTAGCTAGCTTCTCATGAATGGGTACAATCACCATAGTAATTAACAAAATTTTTCGAACTTGCTACGTAAATATGTATTCGAAATTCAAATTCTACTCGACAAGTGACAAAAGATCTTAGACAAAGACAAGTTTTTTTACCGTAACACTTAAAAGCATGCGTACGTTATGTTTATAGTTTATACGTCTTACATATATCTTCATTGGGGCAAACAAGGCTTATAGACTAGCATTTTCATACTTAATATTCATATCTGATACTGTTATAATATAAACATGCCTCATTGGCCGTACGTGAAGCATTTTCTCATTATTTAAATTGAGATCTTTATACAAATAATATTATTAACATACATTAATTGTAATTAATCTTCTCTAAATGGTTGAGCAAATATATCATTAAGTAGCTCTTGATATTCCTCAGCGTTGTACAAGTAGTCCTCGTCGTCTTGCGTTGAATTGTACCTGGAAATATATTAATTTTTAGTTAAAACAGTGAGATAAGACAGATTTACATACCGAACAAATGTATAAACAATCTAGACGTATGTATAAACATTATATAACTACTAGCTGACCCGGTAAACGTTGTTTTGCCATGTATATTATTTCTAGGAATTTTGTTTTTACTTCAATAAAAAAAACTATCTACTATAATAAAAAATAGAGGTTCATCGTAAGGGGTGAAAATTAAGGGGTGTATGTATTTTTTAATGCCACATAATATAAAAATAAAAACAAGAATTTCTATCAAAAAAAAACACCCCTTATCACTGAGGGGTTTGAAAAATAGATAGTAGCCGGATCTTACTGAATATGCATAAAAAATTTATAAGAATCGGTCGAGCCGTTTCGAAGGAGTATGGGAACGAACTTTGTGACATGAGAATTTTATATATTAGATAATATATGATAGCCGTACTGGTGATAGTAGGTATATATGATAGTCTTCGTGAAATTGTGATGGCCGCGCCAAAGCGATGCCAATACATAGAAAAACCTGTAGGAGACTTTTATCCATTTTAATAAACAAAACTGGTATTTTTTAAGGAGTCATAGGAAATTAAATGAAGCTTTACTTCAAAAGTATATTTCTTAGGAAAACTTAACAAATCAAAATTCATACCTGAAAGTACTTCTTTTTCTTCTAGAGCTTTCGTGAGCTGTGGCTTCTATACATAATACTGCGAAGTGATTATTGCACGAATACCTGGGAGATACAAAACTTATTGTCTCATACACGTAATATACAGAATATATTTGTCATAAGCTGGTCTTATAATACGTCTATGTTTTTCCCGTAAATCTTAATCAGCTTATTTTGAGGGACAATGAAAGCAATTAATTTTTTTCGGAAACGTTTAAGTTATGGCGTGCGTAAATATAAATTGTGGAGTCAAGGTCTAAAGGCCACAGTTAAGGGTATTTTTTACCCGCGACTGATAATATATTCATTGATTGTGGCCGTGATCTGATTATTAACCTCATTGGTTTAACTTGGTTTTGTAAGTAATATATCGCAAGAGTTTTATTTTAAACATCTCTTTATCAGAGATATACACTACTTATACATTTTTTTAACGCATATACCTTTCCTGAGAGAGCAGTTTGTGTGAATATAATGACGCAGCCATGCCCCTGGATGTGGGCTCTCCATTCTGCCATTCTTCGCAGAACGTGTCCAACGCGCGTTCACCACTTGCGTGGGAGCCGTGCCATATTAGTTTTTGTGGCCTAGAAAATATGAGTCAAATTATAAAATCTTTCTGTAACGTCATTTGATGATTTCGTTTTATGTACCAGGTGCGTTGTGGGATTTGACGTGAAGATATATTACGCAAGTATGTTACTTACAAAACATAATAATACATTTGAAAATAGAATATGAGAGAGAATTTGATATGTATATTTAATTTTGTATTTATTTCTAAAACATATGAAGAAAATAATTACAACATTAAAGAAAAAGGTTAAAATTATAAAAACAATACCAATTTGAATCCATCATAATATTCTTCCCGCTAAAGCTGTATATTCGTGGAGTACCAGCAATGAAGCCTCCATTTCCATCAAAAATATTAGAAAATGATTTAAAGAGGACCTCTCCCATTATATTGACCACTGGTAAATGTCTGTCAGCGTAACGTACTGTGGAGTCTAGATTTTGTATCCTGAGGAAAAATTGGTAAATAAATTTTTAACGATATGGGAACAGGTTAAATTTTTATAATAGTACCTAATTATAAGATAGATTTCTACATATAAAGAAAACAATAATAATCTAATTATAATCTCTCCATTTTTTTCTCACTGATCTCTCTCACACCTGGGTATGATAATTATATATTTTAAATATACCAACCGTATTGGTACCGTGGCTTCTTTATAGAATGATACAAACAATCGATTATAGAAAGGAAACAAAAGAATGTGAGTATAGAGTATAGAGTTTACACTGTATTGAATAAAAACTAGTACTCTTCTCTTAACATCTATGGTACTATATCTATGGTACTAAATTATATCAGTCCTCCGGCAAAATTGTAACAAATCATTGTATGCCCGGAGCCACCCCTGTAACCATTTTCAACAAAGTCTTGTGTGGAAATTACACAAATAACACAACTTTAATATTGCTTTTTGGGAGAAGGGGAAATGTAGGACAAAATGAATTGTTGTCATTTATTGATAAATTAAAATCACTTAATGTAGAGAATATTGTCTTGCATACATTTCCTTACATCAAAGGTGCACCAAAGGAAAATAAAATTAGATATAAGTTAAATATGCTATTGCACAATTCATTAACTACTAACAATATACAATTAAATTGTGACTTAGGTACACTACCTAATTTAATGGACATAAATTGTATATTTAAAAATAAGTATGTATTGACAAAGGATAGGTTCCGCCTACCTAATTATTATTTACAACAGATAGCTACTATGCTATCTTACTTTTTATTTACAACTAAAGCTAAACATTTAGCTTTTCAGACAACTGCTTCTATTGAGCAGCTAGCTTTTGAGACAACTGCTTCTATTGAGCAGCTTAGCTTAAGAGAATGTAGTGATACTTGCAGTAGCACTTCATTAAGTATTAATCATTTAAATTAGATAGTGTGACAATAGAGGCAAACTCTAGCAATAATTTAGTACAACTCAGCTCAACACAAACATGTAATATTACTAACAACAACTGTTTAAACTTGATGCATCAAAACATGCAAGGTATGTTGGGCAAAGAATTAGAATTGGAGTTGTTTTTAAAATCAAGAAAAATTGATGTCCTATGCATTACCGAACATTGGCTTAGAGAATGCCAAATCATCTTTAACTTTGATCAGCACCAAGTTGCAAGTTCGTTTTGCAGATTGTCGGCGATTCATGGGGGCTCTTTGATTATTGTTAATAAAAATTTAAAGTATAAAGAGCGTAATGACATCGTGTGTCTGTCTGTAGAACACTCTTTGGAGGTAGCCTGTATAGAGATTGAGAATTGCATTATTTTAAGTGTTTATAGACCACCAAGTGCATCTTACGATTTTTTTGAAGCAAAGTTGGAGGAAATTTTGTGTAAAGTTAGTTTTAAGAACAATAAGTATATTATTGTATGTGGTGACTTCAATATAAATTTATTAGAAAATACCTCCATTAGTAAAAAATTCAATCTGTTATTAAAATCTTACAATCTTGTTAACTTGTTTCTTGAGCCCACTAGAATTACAAACTCCACTGCTACATGTATAGATAATGTATTTACAGATGCAGAGGCAATGCAAACCTCAATTACAACTGATCTTAGCTCAGATCATTGTGGACAGTTAGTGGCGCTAAAATGTAAAGTGGTGAAACAAGTAAATAAGAGCAGTGTGTTTGTTCCAGTAAATAAAAAGCGAATGGTGAGATTTAGACATAATATAGGTAAACACCTACCTTTATTACCGGTAGGTACTACCGTTGATATACAATACAACAATCTAAGTGATTGTATTAATAAAGAGTTCAACACCATCTTTACCCCAAAGAAAGTCTCTCATTCGCAGTGTAAATCGTTTAGTGATTGGGCGACAGCGGGAATTTATAAAAGTAGACAACGGTTGTATGACCTTTACGCTGAAAAGTCATACAATCATAATGAAGAATTTATTCTTTATGTTCGAAACTATTCGAAATTATTTAAGAAAGTTTGTTACGCGGCCAAGTCCTTAAATATTAAAAACAAGATTAAAAATAGTAGCAATAAAACTAAAATGACTTGTGTAACGCGACAGACTCGCGTTGGCGTAAACAATATCACACTACTGCCAAGACGCATACACGCAACGCACACATAGAAGCGCGTGGCTTCTATATAATGCGATGTCCGATCAAGCTCGTGGCATTCGCTAGCTAGACGTCTGCAAGTACGATAGCCCACCGGGTCGTCTGCTTGTGGATCTTCAGTAGCTTTTCTTGACCGATGCCCCGCGTCGTTAAGTTAAGCCTTAGCTAGGTGAACATAAGGGTTGCGATGCCCCGCGTCCTCCCTACGGTTCAATGTTAGGTTAGTCGTATTGTACCTACCTACTGTAATGTTTTCAATATTGTAACAAGAAGAACAATAAATTACTTTCTTAAGGACAATTGAGTTTAATTCTCAACACGCCCTTACAACTGGCGCCCAACGTAAAAGAAGAAGACGGGTATACTAAAAATTCAAAAGACCCGCATTTTTATCAACGCGCCTTACAACTGGCGCCCAACGTAAAAGAAGAAGACGGGTATACTAAAAATTCAAAAGACCCGCATTTTTATCAACGCGCCTTACAACTGGCGCCCAACGTAAAAGAAGAAGACGGGTATACTAAAAATTCAAAAGACCCGCATTTTTATCAACGCGCCTTTCAACTGGCGCCCAACGTAAAAGAAGAAGACGGGTATACTAAAAATTCAAAAGACCCGCATTTTTTATAACGCGCCTTTCAACTGGCGCTTAATGTAAATGAAGAAGACGGGTATATTAAAATTAAACAGACCCGCAAATTTTCAACGCGCCTTACAACTGGCGTTCAATGTAAAAGAAGTAGACGGGTATATTAAAATTAAACAGACCCGCAAATTTTCAACGCGCCTTACAACTGGCGTTCAATGTAAAAGAAGAAGACGGGTATATTAAAATTAAACAGACCCGCAATATTTTCAACGCGCCTTACAACTGGCCTACAACTGGTTTACAACTGACTTATCAACGCGTCGTTCAACTGGCAACAGTAAAAATAAATATACGGGTGTACTAAAATTTTAAACTACCCGCATTTTTTTCAAAATGAGCGAACAAGCTACAAATATAGTTATGAGTGACAATCAACTCATTCACTTGATTGAAGCGATATCAAGAACATCATTGTCTTCAAGAGAAGAAAGTTTTGAACGACATAACTAAAACTGATGATTTATTGCATCAAGCTAAAGCAATGCCATATATGTCTACAATTGACTTACAGTCAGGTTACTGGCAAATAATTGTAAACATTAATGACCAAAACAAAACAGCATTTGTGTCTCCCTTCGGAACAAATAAATTTAAGAGAATGCCATTTGGGTTACGCAATGCTCCAGCAACTTTTCAGAGGCTCATGGATCGTTGCAATGCATTCAATTTACTCAAAGAAGCATTAACTACTGCACCAATATTGCGTCAAGCTATAAATGACGAACCATTTACCTTAAAAACCGATGCAAGTGACTATGCTATTGGAGCAGCTTTATTGCAGGGGGAGGTCAATAATGAGCATGTTGGTAAATTTCATACATCAGCAATAAGGAAGTTTGAACAAAGAGAAGAAGAAGATGTTCCAGAAGCAGTCCTGCCTTTTAGAAGAAGAGGAAGACCAAGGAAAACTCCTGCCAATGTTAATGCTGGTACTCTCATCGGGACGACTCACCGAGTACCAGAGGGGGAGGATGTAACGCGACAGACTCGCGTTGGCGTAAACAATATCACACTACTGCCAAGACGCATACACGCAACGCACACATAGAAGCGCGTGGCTTCTATATAATGCGATGTCCGATCAAGCTCGTGGCATTCGCTAGCTAGACGTCTGCAAGTACGATAGCCCACCGGGTCGTCTGCTTGTGGATCTTCAGTAGCTTTTCTTGACCGATGCCCCGCGTCGTTAAGTTAAGCCTTAGCTAGGTGAACATAAGGGTTGCGATGCCCCGCGTCCTCCCTACGGTTCAATGTTAGGTTAGTCGTATTGTACCTACCTACTGTAATGTTTTCAATATTGTAACAAGAAGAACAATAAATTACTTTCTTAAGGACAATTGAGTTTAATTCTCAACACGCCCTTACACTTGGAAGATAATTGATAGTGAAACTGGAAGAGTCAGGGATCGCAATCAAGACATCGAACTATGTGTCGATAACACTATAATCAAATCTAACGAAGAGATAGCGATTGTTTTTGATAAGTACTTTTCTGACATTCCAATTTCGACTACAAAGTCTCTTCAATCATCTCCCGCCCTCGCTGAATCGCTGCTCAAAGATAATGTAAACGAGTGCAAGGTCAGTTTTACATTCCGACCCATTGGTGCCGACGATATAGTGAGGATATTTAGAACCATAGATATTAAGAACACTACCGATCTTTGGGGTATTTCTGTAAAAATAATTAGTAGCATAATTGATGTAATTGCTCCCCATCTAGCTATAATTTTCAACAATTGTATTAAAAGTGGCGAGTTTCCCGATCTAATGAAACATAGTAAAGTCATTCCATTATTTAAAGCAGGTAGTATGTCCGACCCCAGTAACTTTAGACCGATTTCCGTACTACCTACTTGTAGTAAAATATTTGAAAAAATTATATTAAATCAACTGGTAAGTCATTTTAACGTAAACAAATTATTACATAATAATCAGTTCGGTTTTACCAAGGGTCGCTCGACAGCCGATGCCGGTGTTGAGTTATATAGATATATAATTAAGGCTTGGGAGGAGTCGCATGACGCTTTAGGTGTTTTCTGCGACTTATCCAAAGCATTTGATTGTGTCCAACACGAGACCTTAATCGGGAAACTCCGCCATTATGGCATCAAGAATACCGCACTGAATCTTCTGACTTCCTATTTACACGGAAGAACTCAGAAGGTTGAAGTGAATGGTAAGAGGTCCTCTGGGTCGGCAGTAGATATGGGGGTACCACAGGGCTCAATTCTTGGCCCTTTCCTCTTTCTTGTTTATATAAATGATCTACCTTTCATGGTAGAGAGAAAACATCAGATAGTTTTGTTTGCTGATGACACGTCCTTGATTTTTAAAATCAAACGACAAATAACAAATTTTGACGATGTGAACAATGCTCTGTCTTCGATTGTCCATTGGTTTAGTATGAATAACCTTCTACTTAATGCAAAAAAGACAAAATGCATTAAATTTTGTGCAAAAAATTCAAGGATTATGGATACTAGACCAATTATAAACGGTGAGGAATTGAATCTGGATGATACAACTGTATTTCTCGGAATCACCATGGATTCAAAACTTCAGTGGTCTCCTCATATTAACGGATTGGCGAAGAGACTTAGTTCTGCAGCCTACGCGGTTAAAAAAATTCGCTCTCTAACTGATGTCGATACAGCTAGACTTGTTTATTTTAGTTACTTTCATAGCTTAATGACTTATGGCTTATTATTATGGGGTCATGCTGCTGATGTCGAAACTATTTTCATCCTGCAGAAGAGGGCTATTCGTGCAATCTATAATTTAAAATGTAGGGAATCTCTTAGAGATAAATTCAAGGAAATTAATATACTTACCTTTCCCTCGCAATATATTTATGAAAATATCATGTATGTATACAAAAATAGTGATAAGTTTACTAGAATAGAACATACGCACAATCTTAATACACGGAACAAACGCAGGCTGCAATTTCCCCGTACTAGACTATCTAAAGTTAGTAATTCTTTTTTGGGGAAAGGGATACTCTTCTTTAATAAAATCCCAGAAGCTCTTTTATCACTGCCTTTCAATAAATTTAAGAAATGTATTAAAGAAAAGCTGTGTAAAAAGGCTTACTATAAAGTCAACGATTATCTAATTGATAAAAGGGCCTGGGACTAGTGCTAGACAGGCTACTTCTAATTAATTTGCGATATTTGTTATAAATAAGTGTTGTTTGATGATTTGCTGTTTTAAAAGAGTACCGAGAGTTTTTTACGCCGGCTTTTTCTCTCGGCCTACACCCTCTGTCTTCTTTGCCGATGAGTAGGGATGCCTTCAAATTTAATGACGTGGAATAAGTGATACATGTATCTTACGTTCCATAATAAACATATTTTATTTTATTTTTATTTTCATCACAGCGTACTAGTAGACACTGACAACTAAGGAATTTAGATACAGTAATAAACCTGATAAAATACAGTAATATGGTAAGTTGGTTATATAGAAAGCTGCATAAGCTTACCTGCTCGTAAGAAAAGCTCTGAAAGTTCCCTTTAAACCAGAGCGCCTGGCTTGGCGATAACACGCGTAATCAGCGCGCCGTACGCCATGCATGTTACCTGATAGAGGTTCATTTAGTGCGGCTAAACGGAGCTGTAAAATAGACGTTGTATACACGTTATAATTACGAAACATACAACTTAGTTTGGTTCCTGATTATGACCATTACCAACATGATTTTTGAAGGGTCAGGGTCTTAAGATGCTGTCTAACATTCTCAACCCCATTTTCTTTAGCATGTTTTTAGAACAGTGTTAATTATTTCAAAGGTCAACAATTTAAAAAAAAGTACGTCATAAAACAACCATTGATACTACAATCTTCTAGGTCTGGGCCTCAGATTTATGTATCCGTTTTGTGATTTATTTTTTCATAATAGACAAGGAGGTGATTAGCCTTCTGTGCCTAATATACGGCGTTTACCTTTTCTTGGATTTAAAGCATGTAAGAAAAGGGACTCAGGATGTTTTCCTTCACTAGCGAGTGTTAAATGCGCACATTGACCGAAATACTATTGGTGTACAGCCGGGGATCGAACATACGCGCACAGGCTGAGAGTCACAAGCTGAAACCATTAAGTCAACACTGCTCTGGGACGTCGTAGTATGATAAGAAAAACAGCTTTGATTGATTGTTAATTTCTATTCTTTTTTGTCGATGGAAATACAACCTTAATAAAAATTAGGTAATTTTTGAAAGTCTTAAACCATGGGAACAAACTTGGTCGATTTCTTTAAGAAACAATTACAGATTGGTCTAGGCGTGTATAAGTCATTGGGTGATACATTAAAAAGGTTTCTGGTTAGTTAGGAACCTCCTTTTTCAAATAATAAAAAGTATTTCTTAAACAACACAAACGGATGCGCAATTAACGTAGTTTGTTTTAGTAATTTTCAAACATTCTTACTTCCTAATATTTTAACAGGTCAGCGACTACCTTAAAGCATCTAAATCCTAACACCTGTTGCTTACATACAAATACAGCCACTGGATAGTAAATTATAAATAATACTCACACTTGGCCCGACAGGAGCGAGTACTGGCGAGTCAACTAAATTGGATATTGGTCCCCTGTGAACAAGACTGGCTGCGGGCATTGGGGGTGTGACGGGGGAGTGCGTCGTTGTCAACGGTGCTGCTTGGGACACTACTGACCCGAGCTGGGAATAAATACAGATTGTATGTATGTGAGAGGTGCAACAGGACCCAAAGTTACGATTCGATTATTGTTATCTATCGATTATTATATCTGCACCGATCGAGCTGTAATTTTAGCATGATATATAATCCGCATCAAGGATTGTTTTTATCGATTTTTTATCAAATTTTTTGTTTTTTTTTTGTGTCTATATTTTCATTTTTTTTCACAAGTATTGCAAAATGAAATGTTTTCTTTGTTTTTTTCTCATTTCTAAACCATTCACATCGATCACAATGTGCCATAGCGAAGCGTGTCAGGTAACAGCTAGTTAATCTTATGAATAAATCAAATACACAAATATCCCTTTCTCCTGCTTCCCTGCTTGCCTTTTATGTAAAGTGCGCAGGCGTGTCTCTGTCTTCTGTGTCACAAGATTCTGGGTCTAATTCATGATTTTTCTGTTTTCCCTAATTTAACGAGCTAGTGAAATAAACCTTTTCTAGAAAGGTAAATGTAAAATTAGAAGCATTTAATTTGTATTTCTTTTTTGACGTTCATAAGTGTACATATTATGTTACCTATATGAATAAATGATTTTGATTTGATTTGAATATATTATTTGTAGTATAATTTTACTAATTACTAATAATAAGACACAATATTGAAACAGACTGAAAAATATTACCAAAACATATTGCCATCCTGTATTCACTTTGAGGAACAGAACTTGTTCTTCCATAACATAGGCCAATGCACCAACGGGGCTCGAAGAGGCAAGCTGATAACGGAAAACGAATTTCGTATTATTTTTAATATTTTTTATTTAAAAAAATTGGTTCTAGGTTGAAAGAAAATTTTAACGGAAATACACTATTTCCGTTAAAATTTAATAAAAAGCTTTCATTTTAAATGATAAATATATGGAAAACGTCGGGACAGTTTTACATCATGGTGTAATGGTTGCAGCTCCTTACAAACGTTGTGTAAAGCAAAAAACTTGGCGATTAAAAAAAGTGGCGGAGAGTTTATCGCCAGTTCTTCCCTTCCGTTCTACGCCCTTGATTTGAGAACTGGCAGTAAATGTAAAATTAGAAGCATTTAATGTATATTTCTTTTTTTGACATTCATATGTGTACCTACATGATTTTTTACTTTACTTTACAAAATTTATTAATAATAATTATTAAATGTTCACTATGATATGGCGTGATAGCTTTTTACTCTATGATAGACTGGATTCTGATTGATTTTGTATTTACCCGCATCATCTCTTCAGTGGTCCGAAATACGGACGCACCTGGTACCGTTTTGCTTGATTCATCTGCATGGTGACTTCTTGACTCGAAATTATCTCGACCTGCAAAGGTGTGTTCCTTTGTAAATATTTGAGCACCATGTATCTACATAATAATTTTATTATCTGCTGCGTTGTTTTTTATAACACCATGCGCCTATTTTATTTTAGTATAGTAGTTTTTTTTTATTTTAGGTTCATGGTCTTCACATATCATATCAATGTATTCAAAATATTGTAAAAACTCTTTCTTGGCCATTCTTCTCCATCTGAAACTACCTTTAGAAGGGGCAACTAGTATTTATTTGAACTTAATGATTTGACATTGACTTTGTTTCAATTGTTTCATTTGGTATCACTTTGAAATCTTGTTAGCTGGAAAGACGTGTTTGTTTTTAGATATATTTATTGTATCAGAATTATAGTAAGTCGCGTGAGCCTTATTACGGCAAGTAGAATAAGTAGTACGAGTAGTAGTTTAAAATTAAACTAATGATTGAACAATTTATTAACAATGGTTGACTCTTATGTAGGCATAACAAACTTTTCTATATATAAATAAGGATAGGCACTTACCAAGACGTTCTTTAGTCTTTTCTTTTAGTTCTTTTAACTCCGTTAGAGCTTTCAATTCGTCAAAAGCACTTTTTTGAACTGTCCCATTGCGAGCATAAATTAAAATTGGAATTATTAATAACAAAATAATTATTACGGTCCGCATTATAAAGAACCTTACCTGGTCTGCCGAAGAACTTCGTACTGCCATGAATAGGACCTTCTTCTATATAGCTGATTCCGGGTTCTCCTTTAGGACCCACTATAGCTAGACCCGGTGATCCGGGAGGTCCAGGGGGACCTGGTGGACCCGGCACGTACTGGACAACATCCGACTTTGGAGCAATGCCTGGTGGGCCCGGTGGACCCTGAATTCCCTTGGGTCCTGGAAATCCATTGTCACCACGATCTCCCTTTTCACCTTTGAACTATAACATAAAAAAAAAAAATGAGACTACAAATCACGACGTCTGACGGCATTGGTCTAGTGGTTAGTACCCCTGACTGCGAATCCATGGGACCCGGGTTCGATCCCCGGCTGAGACAAACATCGATGTGTTGAGCTTAGGTCTTGGGTGTTTAAATATGTATTAATAAGTCTATCTATCTATAATATGTATGTATATCCGTTGCCTAGTACCCATAACACAAACTTCACCAGCTTAGCATGGGACTAGGTCAATTGGTGTGAATAGTCTTTAAAAAAAAAAAAAAAAACAAGTAAGAACTAACCAATTATCACAAATGTTTTTGTTTCTTTTAGTCGCCGGAAGTTCGTGTGTGATATGTACAATATTAATTTTAATTGCCACATTATAATATAGCAAAGACCCTACAAACAACAGTAGTACGCGTTACGTCTACAGTAACAGATCTAAGTTCCTATTGATATTAATCTTTATAACACACCATTGAGACATCCAAAATATTCACGCCTGGGTCTCCTTTTTCCCCTTTAGGTCCGGTGTTCCCCGGAGGACCAAATGTACCCGGTCGTCCCTGTAAGATGAATTTTTTGCAACAAATATTGGTAATTGTTACGATTCTTAACGGTTGAATTTATAAATTGTATTAAGAAATGAAAAACAAACCTTATTATTCTACGGCAGCATGAAACAATTACAGACAATTAATATAAATGTAAGTAGCTTTTAATTTTACTAACTCAAAATATTTAAACGTTATTTAAATTAATAACTCTATTTAATTGATAACCGGGTCGGCCGCAGAGCAGGCGGAAAATAATAAACGGCTCAAATATAAGTCTTTCCTCCAACTTCGATTTCGTTCCCTTTGGAGTAGAGACTCTAGGGCCGTGAGTTTCAAGAGCACAGGTGCTAATTAAAGATTTAAGTGACCCCTGCCCTGCGATTCTGTAACTCACTTTTCGAACTCACAGAGCGGTTTTCGCATCGGCGGTCGCTCTCAAATCAGTCGTGAAGCAGTCATTTTATGATTTGGTGAAAAGGTGGGAGCTTGTAGTTTATTGTTTATCAGAATGCCAAATCATAAAATGACTGCTTCACGACTGATTTGAGAGCGACCGTCGATGCGAAATCCGCTGTGTGAGTTCAAAAAGTGAGTTACAGAATCGCAGGGCTGAGCTGGTGCTTTCCTCGCTCAACGAATAAGTATCGCAAAATAGCAAGGAAATGCTGCCAGCTTTAAAGGTACACTGACACAGGGACCGAACTTTTTAAATTGGTTTTAATTTTCTATTTATTAATTTTTAATTATTATTATTACTATGTAGGTTAAAAAAATTGTTAATATTGTAATAATAAATAATCAAATGAATACTTTGTTGAACGTAAAACATTTTCTATAAAACCTCTTTGTGAAGCTGCGAGCAAAATTGATTTGCATTTAAAGCAAAATTTCAATGTATTGATGGGATTATACGAATTTAAAGTATTTCCAAAAAATATATTTCGTATTTTTACTCACCATCCATCCAGGAAGTCCGTTTTCACCTTTATCTCCGGCTTTTCCCGGAGGTCCAGGCACGCCTGGTGGGCCCTGAAGTCCTCTAGGTCCTGGTGGTCCAGATCGACCTCTTCTACCTCTGGGTCCTAGATCCCCCTTTTCGCCCTGTTTGGAAGGATTCAAGTATTACGTAACGAATTTTGGGAATAGGCGGGGTCCTTTTGTCAAAGTTTACGATGCGGGGCGGCATTGAATTACGCGTTATTGTTAATATTATTTTCCACTTTTCAGTACTTTACACCACATAATGGTAACTTTTAGGAATAAAGAGTCACTGGGTGTTCACAAAACGTTTTACTGTTGGGTACAGAAAAACGTTACGGCGCGTTACATGGGGGGGGGGGGGGAAGGGTCAATAATCTCCAAAAAATTGCGTGACGTAATATTGAACGCTCCCTAATTCTTAGGTTTTGGACATACTATGTAAAAAGTTTATTTATTGATAATGTATTTAAAACATTAAATATATGTTTTCTTTATAAAGCCTCTAATAAGTATTTTTTAGTACAAACCTTGACTGTTATTATGTCAGAACCACCTGAAGTTATTGATACTGGTCCGGGTGGGCCTCTCTCTCCCCTTTCTCCTTTTAAACCTGCAGCACCCGGGGGTCCAGACATACCGGGCATTCCTGAAGGGCCAATATCTCCACGTTCTCCTGATTTTCCATCCTTGCCTGGAAAACCTGGTATGCCATCTTTTCCAGGGTCACCCTTTTCACCCTGTCAATATTTATATTACATTTATTTAACGTATTAATACTGAATTGGTCAAGTAAATCCATCATAATTATGACAATTAAAACCTTACCTTTTCGCCTTTCTCTCCATGCAATCCGGCAACGACTCGACCTACAATTTTTTTTAATATTTACTATATTTACATTGAATATCAAGTAAGTTTTGGCCCGTTTAACGAAACGGTAACGAACTGTAATTAAAATAATTTTATAACTAACCAGACGAAAGGAATTCTGAATCCTCCGTCGTAAAACCTGTGACAGGAATCGATGGTGGACCCGGCGGCCCAGGTGAGCCACGTTCTCCTAAAATATATATAAAGATAATAAAAGTATTTCGATTATTATTTTGATTTAGCATCTTGCATTTGAAACTGAATTTAATAGTGGGTTCTATAATTACTTATTAAATGGATACGACATAGGTTATTGATTGAAATTACCAAAACTATTCCAAACATATTTAGGTAGGTAGGTTCGTTTATTTTGTATACCTTTTTCTCCCTTTTCACCAAAGCGTCCGTTTGCCCCCGGAAGTCCGGGACGGCCATCCAAACCAGGACCTCCACGGTCACCTTTTACTCCTCTGTCACCTTTAGGGCCAGGATAACCCTGCAAATGTGATAATATACACATCTACCCGATCGTACTATGTGAAATTATAGAAATATATTAATAGATATAGGGGGTAATTCCTTGCAAAGATCCACGTTTACTCATGGGCAGGCGAAGAATAGCCTTGCTTGCAGGAAAAATTATCAGAGAACAATAACAAACAGATACGTTTCTGACATAAATAAATCATACCTAATTCTTGATACAATAATCAAATTTATGTCAGTAACTTACACGATCGCCTTTTAAACCACTTTGGCCCGGAAGACCTCTTTCGCCCTTAGCTCCAGCAAATCCCCGTTCTCCTTGAAGTCCAGCGGGCCCTGATTGCCCAGCATCCCCTTTAGGACCAGGAGCTCCGGGTCTGCCAATCGCACCTCCGCCGTAAGCCCCCAAAAGTGATTCCTATAATATATCGTAACATTATAAGCAGGTATCTTAAAACAAGTCTTAATTTGTAGGGTTAAAAAACAACCAGGCGTCATTGTTCACGGTCAGTTCATTGTAATAGGCAAATATCAGCAGTCTGTGCTTGACATTCTTCATCGATTATAAGGTTTAAATTTTTTTTAGAAACCACGGTATAAAAATGAATCTGCTAATAATAATATTTAACTTCAAACAATCCATTACTTCAAAACAAAGAGCTCCGATAGGGTTTAAATAGTACTTATAATAAAATTCTAAAGGTGCCTCTTCACTGGAGTGTTCCATTGTCATAACGAAGTGATCACAACATTTTATTATAAAGTAACCTTCCAATATTGCAAGCGTCAGACCGCGTCTTTTAAATTGATTTCGGTGTATTCGGGGATTGAGTATTTTTCATAGCGCGAACCTAGTATAATATGCGATGTATTCCCATTCACAGTTTACCCATGGACATAATTATCTGATTTATTCTTAATTGTTTATCTGCTATAGATGTATGTAAAAAGTAGTGAATAAGTATGAATACATACATTTACTCGATCAAGCTATGTACTAGAGTTAAACATCCTTTGAGTTCCTTTACTGGTTTAGCCTTCCGGTGAGATACAGCCTTAGACAAACAAGCCCACATAAAGGTATTTGACATTGTTACCAACTTTGATGAATTTCTAGACGAAGTTTGACCACAAACAGTGAAAATCAATTTCCTTATCTTTCCTCGATACATATCTAACCTTAAAGAGGAAAGTCGTTGAGTAAACTTTGCCTTGCCAGTTTTGTTTGCGGAAGACAAACTTTCCTTTAATCATTCCCCTTTAACACAAACTCGGAGACACTTAATGAAGAGGTAATCGACAGGCCTAATTCTATTCCATAACTTAGGAAATACTTTGTTGTTCTTACTTGTTTAATTTAATTAAACTGTTGAATTTAATGAAACTCGTTTATATCTGTGACAGCCATATGAAATGAGGATTTGTATTTCAATGACGTAAATATTAGTTTGGTTTAAGCTGAACAACTATTAACTTAAATGCCTTTTGAAATTAACAAACTAAAACAGGTTTTGCTTATACCCTTAACGCAAAAACTTACTTTAATGTTAAAATACTTGTTAAAAAAGATTTATTGATATATGGAAATGATACTCTGATTGTGTTTAAAAAAAAGCCTAATCAACATTTGAATATAAAACGAAAGCTCGTGAAAAGTAGTTTCCGGTCTAATAAAAGCTCGTAGCAAAGCAAGCTCCATCCATATTTAACGATACACTCGCAACTTACCTTGTATATTTGCCTAGGTTTCCAATTTGACTAAACAAGCAGCAATGGATGGCATGAAAATGGTAAAATAAGATCAGCATAATAAATTTCAAGTGGAAAGTCAGGAAAAGCTTTATAGAAACTTGCAAACAAGGGCCAACGTATTCGAAATAGTTTAAACTTGAGCTTGATAGACTTTAGCGTATTGACTCTGCTATAATAAAGTCTTATGGTGTTTACTTAAAAACTTTTAATCGATAATCGCGAGCAGCCTTTATATAAAAATTGTTATTAATACCGTTTTTTTAATTAACACTGAACATATAACGGGTCTTTCATTAAGGGCTTCCTATCTTCAAATTTAAATGAAACAAAATTTGTGTTAGATATCATCAACAATTTTTATTCGTTTGAAAGGCCTATCGATGCCATTATGTGTGGAATATAACATCGTTCAAATGTCCGCCCCGGCTTCTCTGGGTGGCGCGCATCCGAAATGTCCAAAGAAATATTGACCGATCATGCCGCCAGCCCAAAATCCACACCAAACAGTGACTTTTTCGGGATGCATTGGACTCTCTTGGATCTCATGTGGATTTGTATCGGCCCAAATTCGACAATTTTGTTTGTTTACGTACCCATTCATCCAGAAATGGGCCTCATCGCTGAAGATGATTTTTCGATGAAAATTAGGGTCAGTTGCCAACTGCTCCAGAGCCCATTCAGCGAACACAAGTCTTTGTCTATGGTCGTTTACCTTCAGCTCCTGGGTCAGTTGAATTTTGTACGGGTGCAGGCCAAAGTCACGACGCAAAATTCGCCAAATTGTCGTCTGTGAAAGGCCGAGTTCTTGTGAGCGACGCGAAATCGACTGCCTCGGATTTTCCTGCATGCTCTCACGGACAGCAGCAAAGATTTCGTAGATCTTGCGTTTCGTCGACGTACGGGTGTTGGTTGATCGTTTACTGAACCAGTGGACTCAAATTTATCCACCACACTGCGAATAGTCCTCTCGGTAGGACGATTATGGCGCCCGTAAAATGGGCGAAGCGCCCGGAACGTTGCCCGAACAGAACACTCATTTTGATAAAACAATTTTATCATTTGCACGTGTTGTTGAACGCTATATCCACCCATGGTGATTTGGCAAAACAGACTGAATAAATGACAGCCAATTTGACAGATGTAGCTTCAACAAGGTGGCCGCTATCAACTGTAAAAGTTCGGAAGTCCCTATTGAAAGACCCTTTATATGCACCTTTTCAATGTGCAGTAATGTTCAAAAATAAGTTATTTATGTTTATTAAGTGTTCATGAATACTAACCTCAAAGTTACCGTAGTCAGACGAACCGGGCGATCCAGGTGGTCCAGGCGCTCCAGCAGTGCCAGGTCTTCCATCAACGCCAGGCTCTCCCTTTTGTCCTGTTATGCCTTCTGGACCACGGGGACCTTCATCCCCTCTATCACCCTTTTCGCCCCGAGGACCAATCGGACCGCGTTCACCGGTTGGCCCCATTTGACCCTTAAAAACATGATATCTTATTTACAGTAGCGTAACTTTACCATCTGGGGCCCGTGGCAATTTCTTTTGATGGGGCCCTATCAGTAAAAATCGTCACGTTGTACTTAGATTAATTTTAATAAGCTTCGTGATTTTCAGCGTACTCAATTACACGTTGTAGGTATATACACTAACGGCCATAGGCCTCCTCTCTGAGGTGAGAGGGAATATGGTCTGTAGTCCCCACGCTAGCCCAATGCGTATTGGAGACTTTACATTCATCCATGGAACATAATGTCTCTTGGGCAGGGGCCCTCTTGGGTCGGGGGCCCGTTGCATTTTGCCAGCCCTGCCACCCTATTGTTACGCCACTGCTTATTTGTATACATATATGTGTAAGATATATGGCAGTTATCATATCGAGTAGTCCTTTACAATACTTATGAATGGAACATAAAATTGCGCAGGAATTGGTCGATTACGCGTCTTGTGCCAATCACAGCGCAGAGTGAAGTAATTCTGAGTTGGAATCCGTTCAAGTTCCATTCTAGAATAGTCACTAAATACTACTTTCTTTTGTATAAAATATGTTTATGTTTAATTTTAAGAAGCAAATCGATCTTTTGATAGGGTAGGGGAATAATACAATTGTGTGAACATTCTTTGATTTGAGTTTTTTTAAAGCGAGCGTTGAGTATACTAGTGCGCCTTAATATCCTATTCAAAATTGAAACTGTGGAAAGTCCAATTTAAATTGTTTTATAGATCCACAATGAATACAAACTTACAGGTATGCCAGGTGGTCCAATGCGCCCTTCTGCTCCAGTGACCCCCGGTGGACCTGGAGGACCTCGGAGTTCCGGTGCCAACTCGAGAAGTGCCATTAGTGTGCTGCTGTTGCAGCCACATTGCCCGACTGATGCGTAGTTCTCACCGAAAATTTGCTGCAAGCAGTCCAGTCTTTCAGTATTGAGATATTTGTTTTAAGTCAAAATATTGTAAGCTTTGGCAGTACTATAGAAATTTTTTGAGAATAACCTTTAGGTTTGGATTATATTTTAGTATAGCGAATAATTACGCTCAAGATTTGTGTTGTTCGAATTTATACTTAACTAGCTGTACGCCGTCACGCTTTGCAGTGGCACATTGTGATTGAATGGTTGAGAAATGAGAAACAAAACAAAGAATACATTTCATATAAGTTTAATTCTGCAATACTTGTGGAAAAAAATAGATAAAAACAATCCTTGATGCGGATTATATATATCATGCTAAAATTTCAGCTCGATCGGTGCAGAAGTTTTTGAGTTCTTGAAGCGTACGCAAACCAACATAACATTTTGATATATATATAGATTGTATTCTACTTTTAGATAAGTTTTGAAATATTTTGATAAAATATAAGTCAATGAGACTGTACACAAATGTAATTCAGCAATATTCTAGACAAGAAAACTAAAAAATATGTAAGTATTTCCGGTACGTACCTTTATATTCATTGCCTGAAACGTATGCGTAGAAAATATAAATAAAGATTTAGCTATTAACCTCCTCCATTAATATTATTCTCCTATATTATTATATATAAAAATTGTACGTAGTTTTGGATACGGAAATGGTGTTATACGAAATTCACAGTGGTAACGGCTTCAATTGAGTTTCAAGATATTATTTAACGCCCTTAATAGTTTCATAATGAACACAAAATGCATAAATTAAATAAAATATTAAAGTGAAAAAAAACATTTGCGCTACAACTCTCGGTCCAATTTTTGTATTTGTTTCTTGATAGTTTTGGAACTGATCTTATTTCTTTATAGGCACGTAGACCTCGGCATTGCCTGGCACACTTAAAATTTCACGTATCCAAGGCATAAGAGTGATAAGGAAAACCTCAAGATATTATCCTTCGCCGTACAAGCGAGTGTTCAAAGAAAAATCCACCATTCTATCCTATCAAGATCAAACATTTACATCAAAATGCTAGCAACTTACATCATCTCCTGATGATTCAACAATAGCTGTTCCAGGAATACCGGGAAGCCCTGGCGGTCCTGGAGGTCCTGGTGGTCCGCGTATCGATTCTCCGGGTAAACCCTGTAAATACAAAACATGTTATTACTAACAAGCTATGAAAAGACGGAACTGTATTGTTATAAAAGGTACGGTGATAAAGAAATATATCTCAAATCGTTAATAAAACAGTAAAGCGACGAAAGGGTTTTAACCACTCATTATATTTTAAGCTAAAAAAGAGCTTTCAAAACAGCAAATAAATTTACATATTAGTATCTACTAGCTAGAGTAAGCTAGGTGTAATATATTTATCTTAAAACATTCCTTTCAGCGCAGCTTAGTATCAGTAATTATGTTTATCATGTAGGTGTAAACGCTTGGAGTGTTTGTCATTCCTCTAATCACAGATTAATTCGGCGTTAAATCTACGTATAGGAATAGTCTTGAATTAAGCTATATATTATATGTAGTAAATATTTTATTGTATATTAATGAAAATGTTTCTCACGTCTTGGATAAGTAGCTTTAGAGTTATTATCTATAGTTATGTAATAAATAATAGGTATATCATCTATGGCTACAAACTTCCAATTTCATTGATAATTTCTTGATAGGCAAGTAGGTTATGTAGCCTTGTGCTTTATTTATTTAAAAAAATACAACAATTTCTGTGACGGGTCGACATTCATTCATTTATTACAATAATATTATAATACTTTATATATTATTCTAATAATAGATAAAGTATTTACTTTATAAATATAATACTTTATAATATTATTGTAGTGAATGGAACTGAAAATGAAACTTCACAAGTAAATATCTTAATTGGAATAAGGTATTGATGTCAAAGAAAATGTATATTAAAGTAACATATATTTATTAAAATAAATAAAACTCTTGCCCTTGGTCCTCTCTCTCCCTTTTCACCTCTTAAGATTGGGGCATAACCTGGAATAAAAAACTTAATGGTAATATATTTCTTATACAAGTGACTTTTACATGCAATATAGTATTTATTGTATGTTGTAACAATGTCCACACACATATGTGTGTGCTCTTTATCAAACGACTTAAGAAACTTGAAAGAGGATTTATCGCAGACTAAGTTCGTTTCTCTTTATAATTAAATAGTCAACTGGAAAAACTAGTAATTTTCGTAATTTCATATTCAATTCGTATTAAATTAATGAAAGTTATCTTAACAGTGCTTTAAATAAGAAAATGTTACAATAAACTGTTGTGTAAGAGAGTTATGCTAGAGTTACCGCAGGTGAGATATTATATATTCAAAAATCGAACGCCATATTTTTAATTTTAAGTTTCGAATTTTTACACTTTGTTTTACGAAAAAGCAATCAACAGAGAAACGTTAACTTTTTTTCTTAAATTCTTAGACTAAATATGTTCTGTGTAAACTAAAGTTTCCGAGTTCATAAGTCACCCACAGTAATTACGTATCGTTTAAAACAAACAGTCGTTAATCCAAGCAAACATGGTTACTGCACGATCCCTCGACTTGAGATAAATACGCTCCCCAAAGCCAGCTATTACACGGTGTCGAGTAAATATTGTATAACTGTTCAATTAACTGAAGATTTGGTTTATAAAACTATTAAATTATTGGGAAACCATGTTACTTGGTATATACGAAACCATTATCGGCAAGAAGTGCGTGATTAAACTTCGCGAAGCACTTAGACTACTTGACACAGATCGGTTCGCTTTGACTGTTGTACGGAAAATCAAATCCTGTGGCCTCCAAATGGAACAAATAAAGGCATTGGCTAATATCATAGTTCTAATCACCTATATATTCTGCTTAAATATCATATAGTAATAAATTATTAAGTTTTATAGTACGTAATTACACTCGTTATTCAGACGCCTAGTATTCAGAAATCCAACGGTCGTACGGTAAAACTATTGAAGTGAAAACTTCTTTAGCGGCGTTGTACACTTTTTTTGGAATGGGTAAAAAATGTTAAACTCGCGTCAGAATGAGTCAAAAATTTTCGTAAGACGGATGGAGAGTAGATAGCTGGCGCTGCGTATTTAATGTAATATAAATGACCATTTATCGCGCAATAAATAAATATTGTATTCTACCACATAAATTATAGTATACTGATAATTAAAGCAATTCGTGCAAAATTATTCCCTAACCATTACAAAATATCAAAAATGCACAACGTTAATATTTAAGTTTTCACTTCTGCCGGCACTCCTGGAGTGCAACCCGTCGTTTTTTTTTATAGAAACCAATAGCACATTAAATATCGAGAACACCACGTTTCAAACATTCTAAAGCATACAAAAATGTCCGGTCATTAATAAAAGGTGTTTTACCATTAAGTCCGGGTGGTGGGGGCGGAAATGGCGGAATCGTCCCATACCTCCCCGACCCCTCAACATCCCCCTCTTCTTGGTCCACCTGCGAAACAATTAATTACATAGAATGCATGTTTAAATACATCTGTGCAATAATTAAGCGGCTTACTCAGTACGTTTGTCTTTGTTAGCTTAGCGTTTACGAAATATTACACAAATTTTTTATCGGATTTTAAATGCGTTGTTACTTTAATATGGGTATTAAGCGATCTGAATGTTAGCAAATTGGAGCTTACATATAACAAGTATTACTTAGTTGAATTTTTTAATCGCATTTAAAGTCGATAAAAACTATTATAACTAGGTTCAGGCGTGTTTAGTTTTGTTAGTTACGTTAGAAGTAAATTAGTAAGAGCATGCAATATAATAATCTATATGTGAGAAGTATATTGGCCTAAGAATTCCTTTTATGAGCAAACTTTTCGAGGCAAAATACGTCATTTATAAATAGTTACGGTGAATAGTAAGGTGAAAACACAACAAAAGGATGTATGGACCTTATCAATCAACTCCTTAAGTTTACTATTTAAAGTTACGATGAAATCAATGACTACTGTTATTCTAGTTCATCCCATTTTAAATAACTCAATGTTAATTTGAATCTATGAATACCAAGAATCTGATATTCTGTATCTATGAAGTATTATAAAAAAACCTTTATTAATTTTATTTAAAAGCTTGCTAATGGTTACACTAAGTGACTAATACATTAATTTAATTATTACATATTTAGGACTGAAATGTATTCCACTTATTACGCATTTAAAAACAAAAAATAACGAAATTTGTAATAACAGGGATTTTACGGTGTCAGAACAATGGATGTCTAGATTAAGCTTATCAATTTTAGCCATATAATAATCTATAATATATAGATAAGCCATCATCTACCAAAATCAGTTTATCGGTCTAACATAAGCTTCGAATTTATCGCAAAAAGAAGGTTGACCCGATAAATTGGCACCTAACGATAATCAAACAAGCGTTGACGAGTAAATGAACTAACATTTCAATGTATAACGTAGCTTCAGTGATAGGCACACGAGAACGCTTCGAGCGTTTTTATTAGTTTGAAAATAATTATGTGACAACAATAAAATATTAGATTGTTTCAAACGAACCTATAGGAGAATTGCATATTGTTAAAAAAAAATTGCGCGTTCTACTTTGTCTATGGTTCTATGTGTAGTCTGTGGTCCTTTTGCGAACTTTACTACTAGTTGATACTCTATATTCAGTTACTTCCTTTTTTATAACCTTGATAAACTGGCTGTACCGATTCTAATCTCTGGTATATTAACAATAAAACTCATTCAACAATTAAATGAGTATTCAATTACAACTACGCTCTGCTAACACATACAATAGTTAATCTAGCCTACAGTTCTAGCCGTGATTAAATTTAAAATACATTAAAAATCTAAAGAAAACTCCTACTCTCACCACTACCACGTGGAGTATGTATCTTATGTTACAACGTACGATCGGTGGATAATGTTCCGGCTCCTCCTAGTAAAGTAAATAGTTATTTACTTTTAATTAACGAAAGAAAATAAATCAGCCTTATCACACTGTTTTAGCTGAAGCATGACAAGCAGAGCAATCTTTTTATTTGAACGATGTCGTATTTGTTTAGTACTAAATACATTTTTAGTATTATATACAATAGTTTTTGATACTACTTTTTTATAAGGATTAAGTAATCTTCCACCTGCTTCGAAATATTTTTATTTCATCGTTAATTGAGTTCAGAATCTACACATACATATGTCTTACCAAATAATACATGGATGCGATTTCACTCTTTAAAAATATATTTTTATATTTGTCCGCTGATAAAGTCGCATGCATCAGAGGTATAGATGTAGATTTTTACTAAATATGGTTAATGTGTTCAGAGCTTTACGATAGCGAGCCATTGCCGGAAATGTTTGCATAACGACTTATTTGTTTACTTTTTCGCGGCAAAGTAAATACGATTGGGCGTCGGGAATTATTTTGTGGTTGGCAATGGAATATTTGCTCGAAAATATCGTTGATTTTTTTATCGCTCTTATCAATTACATATACGATATTGACCTCGATGTCTGCATGGACACAAAAAATCGGTTACGTAATATGTAAAAGCTTGTAGACTTTTTAAAAAGAAAAATATATTCAAATAGATGTATACTGAGTCCAAGTACTTACTTAGCTTGACATATTTGGTAGTGGGCTGATCAATTTAAAAAAAACATGATTAAGTGCCTACCTGATACTTAATGCGGTGTATTATCTACTAGTAATTTTTTTTATTATATTTTTATTGTATTTTTTTTGTAACATTTATGATTACCATTATTGTAATATATTTTAGAAAAGATTGTAACATATATTATAGAAATAGCATTATGTGTTATGTGGTTAACTTTAATAATTTTAATAACACCTAAAAAATCTATGTTTTATAAATACATATAATGCATGTTAATACCGAATCTAAAACCGATCATCGTTATATCTTAATAAAATATTGATTTATAAGCGATTAACTACAATCGACGCGGCGAAACACACTTTAATTTTTTAGGAGATTTTTACACTCAATTCTTTTTATGGGACCAATTTGTTTTAAAGCCTTATCATCTAACAGCTCGATCGTCGTGTCACAAAGAGAACTATACCAGAATATATAATAAAAATATCCCTTAAATTTTACAGGTTTGGTTTTTTATTTAGTGAAAAATTTTAGAAGTTTGCTCTCTACTAGGTCTCTGTTACAAAATAATGATGACATATACTATATTTTCATGTAATGACTAACGCGGTCATTGACGTGAGATGGTCATATCATATCTTGAGAATGTCTATCTCGAGACAATCTAACTCCTTGAGTGTACGTTTATTGTTATTTAATGAATATTTCTCATTCAGTGAGTTATCATAAAGTATTTCGCGGTTAAGTGAGTCAATAAAGCCCCATTTATATGTCAACCTGATAGAAAAACCTAAAGTATTGTGCTACGTATTAGAAAATTTGGAATTGAAGACTTTAATGTGTAGACAAGCGTTGTAAACGCCTATCCATAATAGCAAATAAGTATCAGGCGAATAAATATGTATTTTGAAATAAAAAAATACTAGTAAAAACTAAAATTGGAAGCGTAGTTTTTATTACGTTTGTAACATTATTTTTACTTTATTTGTCATGTAGAATAGATAGATTGTAACTTATACTATAGAAAATGCATATTATCATGTGGTGTACTTTAATAAATAAATACATATGGCAAAATAAACCTCTATCATAATAAAAATCACGATTTCTCATGATATACATACTGACTATTCGACTGACGATACTATCCTCCTGTTAAGTTTTGGTATTTTATATTTCCGCAGTCGTCAAAATGAATCTTTGCGGTAAAACGAAAACTATTAAATCAAATACATACAAGGAAATTCCTTAATATATCTATCACCAGCCTAGATACCATTAGTAGGTACTAAGTAAATGATTACTTCGCTGTTTCTAGAGTTAGTTATCTCTGGTATAAGTTTGATAAACTATTTGATAATAAACTATTAACATAGTTACAACGTAGTATTCACAAACTATGGGTAAAGATTCAGTGACGAGATATAGCGCAAATTATGACTCTGATATGTCAAAATCGATGCCTTTTGACATGCGGAAGTGACAACTGACAAGCGCTAACTCTAAGCTTAGACTTAATCCCCCAAGACTTAAATAAATGTTTTAGGTAAACATCATCTTCATTGTAGAAATACGGGTTTTAGTATTAAAGTAGTTATTAAAATACTTAAATATAATTATTTTTCAAACATACACAATAGTGCAAAACAATAACATTAGTATCAAGACGTCACAATTGGTGTTAGTAAAACAATAACTGATACTATTCCATTTATTTATGCAAACCAGAGGTTTCGATATCAAAATACCAGGCGTTAAAACTACCAGTCGTAGATTACGAGCCGAATTGACGGCTTTAAAATTAATAAAATATATTTTTTTTAAATACTTTTAGGATTTTCTTGGATTAATATCAGTTATAACAAAAAAGGAAATAATAATCACCAATGAATTGTCAATATAAATCTCGTCTCCTTCGCCGCCTTTGCCTATATCCTGTCAAACCATAATTAATTATAATCTGTATGAAAGTAGGTCAGACTCATAAAATTGAGTAATATTTTATACAAATGCAATTTAATAAGGTTCTCAAGAGTGTTTCCTTCAAAAGTTCTCCTATAAAAGAATTTTCAAATCCCACAGGATATAAATTAATTTTGTATTACTGCTTATGGAGTCCGCTTTAGGGACCTTTTTATGTATTTAATATTTATATATGTGTGACTAATTATTTGTATGAATTTAATATACGAGTAGACTAACCCGTTATACATAATCGTCTCTTTCTGTCAAATTATGTTTTCGCTGTGATAAAAAGAGATGAGTACTGCGTTAAAAGCTATTACTCTGATATTTTTTATCAATAAGGAGTACTTATAAATTAAAGTAGTTTTCTATATTTGGCATGCTTAATAAGTATGTATGCAATATTATCTATGCAGGCCTATCAATAAATATCTATCCTATCTCTCTATCTAAAATCCTAAGATATTATTTTAAGAAAAGATAAAGCAATTACTATGAAAAAAAAACTTACCTCAAATGTGTTCACACACTGTACTTCGGCTTGTGAAGGCGATCCAAAAAGCTTCAGCTCTTGAAAGGCACCCTGTATTATTACCAATGTTAACACTTGGAACCAAACCGATCCCATTTTGGCTGACAAGATATCAAGACTGTACCGATACCTTCACGAATATTGTGTATTTAATATTTTTTTATAAATATAATAGTTATTAACGAGATATAAAAAAACAAGTTTAAGCTAACAGCATTACTCGTAAGGATAATGTAAGTAAAATAATGATAATGGCGGTTGCTATAACATCCGGTAAAGATGCTCACACGCACCCGTGTCAATCAACGCATGCGCTGTACAGCACTAAATTTCAAACAAACTCGTGCCATATCTTGACAACTTGTAAACAACCAGTTTATTGTGTTACCTGTGAACCCTGAAGTTGTAGCTAAATTAATGCCCATGAAAGATCATTTTACGCTGGACGTAAGATTGTATGCCTGATCGCTGTCATAAATCGGAATTGATAGCAATGTAATTTTGTAGCGTTTTAGTTTCATTTTGTACATTTTCAGTTTTTAATATTTTAATTTTAAACTATATCTGAAAGTCAGCTACTTATCATTTGTAGAATATCACTACGCTGTATATACATATGTCAGGGAATACTAGGATTATCAGGAAATGATATGTCGAACCATAATTTAATTTGATTTGTTTTGTTATAATTTAATTGTTTCATTGTTTGCATAACTTAACGAATAAACGTACGAATATTGTTACGACCAATCAGAGCAGAGCAATTGCCTCAAGTGGCGTACAGGGTAGGTAACAAACAGTTCTGATTGAGTATTCAGTGAAGCATTGTGGTGATGAGAAGATGGAGCAAGTTGGGTCTAGTAGATTGTGATTAAAAGTGAGATAGGTGCCCAGAACATCGGTGCTGCTCGTTATATTTAAAGCTCTTCTGTCTGAATCAATCTGAATTAAACATTATACGATAATTATTTGTGTCCTTACGGCCAAAATTAATATGCAATCTTAATCCTATTTTAGCTAGCTTAGATCGACAATTCAATCCATTTCTAAAGAATCCATTTCAATCCATAGATTGATTTACTAATTTAATTATTCAACCAATCGTTCAGAGAACGGATCAGAGATTAAAGATTTCCCTCTGTGAAAATGAATGTTTACACATGCCAATAACTTATCTATCCATTTTGTCAGTTGCTTCGATTGGCCAAATCAATCTCGGATTGCTATCTGTGAAATGCTTAAACTGCTGAAATAGTTGCTTGCACTATACCCACATGAGGCCCACTAAACCCGCTAATGGCGATGTCAATATGGATGATCTAACGATATTTCTCCGACAAAATATTAATTTTAGTTATTAATATATAATTGTCAACAAATTATTTCGTAGAACTAAATTTCCAGTGGTTGCCTGGAAGAGATCGCTCGAAAGCGATAAGGCCGCCAGTTGCCTTCCTTTACATTTAATTATGTAATTTTTTTATATTGTAATGCAATGAGGTGTAAATAAATAAATCAATCAACAAAAAAGGATTGCGTGGTTTTATGAAACCACGGTAAAAGTGAAACATTTTTTCACATTACAGACATTTAAATAAAAAAAATTGGAAGAATATTCTAAATATTAAGTTTCCATTATTTCAAAAAGTTTGAGACGATGTAATAAAAGTTTCACTTTAAAAATAAATGATCCAGTATTATACAAAACTCATAAAAAAAAAAATTACTACATAACGGTATATGGATATTTCAAATTCACCGAATCGCGGGTTCAGTTTAATAACGAAAAAATTTCGAACTAATCAACGTTGAACAAAAGGTGAACCTAGTCTAAAACAATTTTTCGATTTCAGATTTTTAATTAAAAAATACGTCGGACTACACCAGCCATTTCCATGACACCACTGAGTAAATAATATTTCGCGGTGTGTGTGGTTTTCGGTGGGACAAAACGTTTTAAGTTTTAACGAGTTGCCATATTGGATACATTGAAACATGATTGAATTTTGTAATTTAAAATTGTTCGCTATAGAGATAAAAGCCTCGAGTTTCCATTTTCCGCATATAAGTTTTTTTTTTTATATAGAACAGTGGGCAAACGGGCAGGCACCTGATGTTAAGTGATACCGCCGCCCATGGACACTCTCAATGCCAGAGGGCACGCGAGTGCGTTGCCGGCCTTTTATGAATTGGTACGCTCTTTTCTTGAAGGACCCTAAGTCGAATTGGTTCGGAAATACTTTAGTGGGCAGCTGGTTCCACGAAGTGGTGGTGCGCGGCAAAAACTGCCTTGAAAAGCGCAGTTGTGGAACGGCGGACGTCGAGGTGATTCGGGTGGAATTTCGTATTCTGTCTATGTCTTTTTCATATATTAACACTATACATCTAGTTAGTATTATCAAACTGTCATATAACAGCAAGACCAAGCGTAACTGACAGAATGCTCAGTGATGTTAAGATATACTGCTGTCCTTGAAAACAGCCAGAATGCTCGCGAGTGCGTTGCCTATATATTATAGAATTCAAAAGGTAAATGTAAATGGAGCTATATCACAGGGATCCTCTGTTACTATGGGAGTACCGCAGGGCTCCATACTTGGTCCCTTCTTATTCCTTGTCTATATAAATGACCTGCCATTTCTTGTAAAGGAGCTTCACGAGATAGTACTGTTTGCTGATGACACTTCGCTTTTATTTAAAGTGAAACGACAAAATCCATCACTTGATAACGTAAACAGTGCCATCTCCAGTGTAGTTCACTGGTTTAATACAAATAATCTTAAGTTAAACGAAAAGAAGACAAAATGTGTTAAATTCGTAACTACAAATGTAAAAAGTAGTCATTCTCAAATAATAATTAAAGACGAGGAAATAGACTTTGTTGATAATGCGGTGTTCTTGGGAATTACTTTAGATAGTAAACTCCAGTGGGGCCGACACATAGAAGGTCTTTCGAATAGGCTAAGTTCCGCAGCGTTCGCAGTTAAAAAGATACGCGATCTTACGGATGAGAACACAGCAAAGCTTGTTTATTTCAGCTATTTTCATAGTATAATGTCATATGGTGTTATTTTGTGGGGTAATGCAGCTGACATTAAATCGATATTTGTAGTGCAAAAGCGGGCTATAAGAGCGATCTGTGGGTTGTCCCCACGGGAGTCGGTCCGAAGCAAATTTAAGGAATTACATATTTTGACTCTGGCAAGTCAATACATTTATGAGAATATTTTGTATGTGCGGAAAAATATAGATATCTTTAAAAAGAATAGTAGCTTCCATAATTATAGTACTCGTAATAAAGACAAAATTAGCGCACCAACCAGAAGGCTGCATAAAACGAGTAATTCTTTCCAAGGCAATTGTATACGTTTTTTCAACAAAATCCCTAGTGAGATACAAGCGTTGTCAATAAATAAATTTAAATCGTACATTAAAGTAAAACTGCTTACTAAGGCTTATTATAATATAAATGAATATTTAAACGATCCTAGTGCTTGGATATGAGTTGCTCCAGTATATATTATAGGTAACACGACTGAATCTCTCGGCTGCATTTCCAGACTCTGGGGCGATCGTCAACATCCACGACTGTTTTAATGTAAAGTGGGAACAAACCGTGATCCATGTGGTATCCAATTATTTCAGTATTATTATTATTTTCTTATGTAGCCAAGTCCACATTTCAAGGATCGTCATGCTCGCTTAAATGTCATTGCTTGTGGCGGCGTCCATGCGTCGGGTTGTCTCTCTCCCTAAAATATGGCGAGGGGGCCGATGGCTGGCCATGCGTCATACTCGTGAACGGGTGCTGCTTGTGGTGACTGGTCGTACTTGAATTCGTGTATGCGGTGATGTTAATTATTTCGACTATGTGTTTGCGTGTTGTTCCCACGAGAATGTAAGTGCGTGCTCCTATTTCACCATGCCTCCTGCTGATAGGGGACAAGTCTTTGTTTTTATTTATGTTCTTATTATTAAAATGTCATGTGGAACATGGTGTAATGGTTGCAGCTCCTTACAACCTTTGTGTAAAAAAAAAAAAAAAACATGGCGATTAAAAAGAGTGGCGGAGAGTTTATTGCCAGTTCTTCTCTTCCGTTCTACGCCCTTGATTTGAGAACTGGCAGTAAATGTAAAATTAGAAGCATTAATATTTATATCTTTAATGACGAATCACAAGTGTACATTGTGTTACCTACGTGAATAAATGATTTTTGAATTTTGAATTTTTGAATTTTATAGTAAGTTTTCTATAAAACGAGTAATTCAATGTGAGCAGTGTCGGTAAAACTATGTAAAACTAAGGCACTAACGCATATTGCAATGTAAAGGAGCGATATTAGTGGGAAGAAGTATTAATTGTAAGGCATTTTATAAATAATCGAACAAAATTAACTGATGTATCGTATGTAAGCTGTTTAACAATCAGGTTGCCTTAACCTTTTATCAAAATTCTAAATTCGTGTACCCCCTAGATACCCCAGGCATTACCTCATACCATATGTCCCTCCTTTCTGAAGAACGCGTTTTGGTCAAAGCTTACCGATGTCCAGATTGAGCATTGATCAACGAGGTAGGTGTGGATATCCAGTTGCTCCACTCACACTTTAAAATCGATTTTCGTTTAGTTTTTGTAATTTTAATTGTTTTGTTTAGTATTTGAATTATCTCTTCGTGTACGTCTTGCTTGTCCCATTAAAAATTGTATATTGTGGTCCTTTTACTAATGAAAAGATTTTATCAATAAAATAATAAATAAAAAAAATAAACCTGGCCAATTTCACACACCTATAATTGTGGTATTCATTTTAATAAAATTAGGCCATCCTTCAATGAAGTCTTGAATTTCTTTGATTTATTCTCTTTGTTAGAAGATTGCGTTGGTTGCAACTACTGTTTAGCTCATAATTATTTCAGCTTGGGAACGTCCTAAAGAAAACAAATGCGGTATTCGTTACAATGTATTTCTTAATGAAAGGTTAGAAAGCATTCAACCTGAGAAATAACAAAGAAACGTAGCAAAATGGGAACAAATTATAAAGCTAAGTTAGGACTCGAAGATTAAGAGCTACCATCCATTCCGGGCCATTTCAGAAAACATACGAATGCCATTAATTTTATAGGTCACAAGATTTTCTTCCAGCGCACCATCACGTAACCAACAACCAGTGGAACAAGATCTCCCTCGTTATTCCCTTAGTAATTTTCCCTCGGCGTATTTAAAGTAACATTTTATATGAGGGGTCTATATAAACTGGATACGTTATAATAACGTTGTATAAGGCTGGTCAATCTCTGGAGAATAATCGTTTTCGCAAAAAGAGTGATTTTATTTGAGTTTGATTGTGGCTATATTTCTAGCCGGGTCATTAATTTATATTGGAGAAGGCTTTTGCTTTGATTGATACATGATATATGATATGAAATGCGCTCCTTAATAGGTACTACCTCTGAAACAAAACGTAATTCTGTTATCATAACCCCAAAACGATATAGGATCTCACAAAAAACAATGCAATTCATGTATATGTAAATCCTTGTAATATAATACAACAGAGCAGT
This sequence comes from Pieris napi, assembly GCF_905475465.1. Classification (NCBI taxonomy): domain Eukaryota; kingdom Metazoa; phylum Arthropoda; class Insecta; order Lepidoptera; family Pieridae; genus Pieris; species Pieris napi. The sequence goes on along the minus strand of NC_062237.1, from coordinate 3,766,248 downwards.
GTTGGCCTAGTGTCTTCAGCGTGCGACTCTCATCCCTGAGGCCATAGGTTCGATCCCCGGCTGTGCACCAATGGACTTTCTTTCTATGTGCGCATTTAATATTCGCTCGAACGGTGAAGGAAAACATCGTGAGGAAACCGACATGTCTTAGACCCAAAAAGTTGACGGCGTGTGTCAGGCACTGGAGGCTGATCACCTACTTGCCTATTAGATTGAAAAATGATCATGAAATAGATTTAGTAATCTGAGACCTAAAGAGGTTGTAGCGCCACTGATTTTTAATATAATACATCAACAACTATTTAATATTTGGGAGCACATAACGATAACAGTAATAAATGAACACGTATTCAGAACGAGACCAAGCTTTTCCTCAAATAAAGTATTAATTAGTTTTTAGTTCTTTTTTATATAAGAACAATGGCTGTAGTCGTTGAGGTAAGGCTTCAAGCTAAACACCGTACTTACTTTATTACAACCTGAAATTATACAAACATTGTAATAAATTACTTACAGATTCAACTGTCCGAGGTGCAGATTTCCATTGGCTATACATCTCAGCTTTACCCACTTTATGCTCAACACTATCGAAAAGTTTCATCGTAGATGCTACAGCCAGTCCGATCCCTAACAGCACTAACACTAGTAATGTACACATACACATCTTAGTTTTAGTTGATATCACCATTGCCATGATGCACTATTTTATAACTGTTTATTAGGTTTTGAAATACATATTTGTCTATGGTACAAAGTAGCTTGCTACGCTTGGAAACGTTTTGTGTCTATATTGAATATGCTCTAATGAAAGAACTATATTTTTAATACACATTTCAAATTTTACGCGAGCCTTATAAGAAACGGGGGCTCTATGCCCTTGTGCATTACTCTCCGAATGGTAATGTCATATTTGAACCACTTATAACGAGGATTCAATCGTTAGGGCTACACTGTAAAATCGATAATTTTTATACAGTACTAATCCAGCCTCAGAACTTGACATTATTAAATATTTTTGGATATACGACTAATATTACCTTTATTTTTAAGCAAAAGAATGCGCCTTATAAGAGTTAATAGCAATCATGTCTTAAGTATGGTTGCCATAATATCATCATTGAAAAGATACTAAGAAAATATAATTTTACATGATAAAAGTTATCAGAAGCTCGATAAAATAAGAGGTTATGCTATTAGTCATTGTTTATTTTTATTTATAAATAAATAACAATTGAAAATAATATTTATACTTTTTAATTTTGACACCAAATTCATATAACCAAGCACTGTGTCATATAACTGTCAAATATTATTCTTCGTACAAAACTATATAAAAAGGGTTTGTGATTCTGTCTTTTCTTCAGTAACTTCGTAAAGTTTCAGTAACGTTATTTCCTTTTGAAAACTACCCTCAGCATTGTTTGAAATGGCGCTATTTTGAGATCGATCTAAGGTACTAGAAACTGAAATGAATTGAAAAACTATTCTTGTTCCGGATAGTCCATATCATTAGGAAGGTGAAACCGCAGGGTAATGCTAGTTTTGGTATAAACACAAAAGTTTAAGATGACTCTTGTATAAAAAAAAACACTTTGTAACTACCCTCCGCTTATTTTTTTTAGGTATATAATATGAGTAGGTTTTATTATGAACGCGTATATTCAATGAATACTCCATAAATAAAGAGAACACACAAATGTTATTTATAAACAGTTGAGAGATCGAATCTGGTTTATTTAATTTAGAATTGTGGCAAGTGTTGAAAGTATTAGGATAACGCTGAATATTTGAAGCCGATAAATCGTAGCAAAGCGTAAAATAATAAATCTATATAGTAATAAATAAAATTAACTTAATTGTTATTAGTATTCCTACAGATGATGTATAAGCTTAGGTTCGTCGCAACACGCGTTTGAAAATATTAACATGCTTTCGTGCCTAGATTTGTAGCATACCGTTCTAGGATGTTATTTTAAAATAATTTTAATAGGACATTATAACAGCTATTTTATTTGTAACACTTTGTGTAACACGAAAATAATTTATTAGGAAAACTTGAAAGTGAAAATTAAATAATCAATATCATCAATTGTAGCACTTGTGCATAAAATTCAAAATAAATCGAAAAAAAACAGTGTAAAGTTGACATGTCTTGTTGATATGTTGTCACTTGACACCTGACGCGCTAAAGAGGTTTACTATTTGTAATTTATTAGATAATAGTAAAATAATAAAGACTCATACATAAATATAAGTTTCTTGCCAGTTCTTCTTACCCGCTCTACGCCCTTGACTTGCGAACTGGTAGTGAAGGTTAATATACAATTAATTTAACTTTTTTCTGACAATTCATAAGTGTACTTGTTTACCTACATGAATAAAGATATTTTGAGTTTGAGTTAAAAAAGATGTTGCTTGATTATTTATACAATTTTGTAAAAATGATTGATTGCGTTCCAATTGAGAATTTCTTGAGCCATAGAGAATAGTGCACATGTTCTTCAGGACATAAGAAGGCACCTGATCGGCAGTACTGGGCGCCCAAACGTATAAGTATCGCGATCCAGCGAGACAATGCCGCAAGTAATACTTTGTCTAAGAGAAGATGTTATTACATTTATTTTATTCAGAAAATAAATATTTGTATAATAAAAAAACAACAAAATATTAATTATTAGTTCGAATTTTAAAAGTCATAATTATTGCGCGGGATATTCACAGACACAAACCACAGATTAACACTGAATCCAGTCCACAGAGATAAAACTGTTTATTATTTTAATTTACGCGTATTATTTTCGGCAGAGCGCTCTGCCCGCTAAGACAGTACTGTAGCATCAGCTGGTAGCAAGTCGATATCCCCAGCGAGTTGGCGACGTCTAGTCTGTGATGCTGACCCAGATCGAAAGCCTCAAGGAATGGCAGATTGTTTTTCTTTTTTATGTGGTATTAACATGTGCGATGGATTTCTATGGATTAAAGTAGATTTTTCTGAAATAAGAAATTCCGCGAGTATTTCTTTCGCGATTTTTTAAAATGTTTATCCTAATTAGAAGATAATATAAGAAAAATTACGTAATTAATGAATTAGATTTTATAAAATATTAAGCGAATTATTAATATTATTTAACCTTTTGTTTGACTCTAATTTTTTCGAGTATCAATAATTTATGAGTATTTAATTTAACACAATTCATTCCCAACACAAAAATGATTTCCAAAATTGTTCTAAGATGCTTTCCAATTTACTGCCAAACAATGTGAGACTAATTAATATTATCATAAATAGTCAAAATTTGTCATGTAATCAAATAAATGATGAAATATACCAAACGGTCAATTCAAGAATAGCTATAGAAACGTATATGCTACTACAATATAACTTTGTCTAATAACCACTAGATAACAAATAATTCGGGTTTGCTCAAAATTATCTCACCATTAGAGTGCCTCGTATCAGTTTTAGTGTCTTATCTAAGTGCTTTCCTATTCTTAGCTACACTAAAAGTATCGGCTTTCTGAATGTTTTTACGGAGCTTTTAAAACAAATAATGTTTTCTTACATATAAACAAAATATTTCTTAAATATTTGTAGTTTTATTACAGTCTATGTACCTACAACGAACTCCCTGATATACTTAACGGACATAGTAATAATAATAAAAAATTAGAAATAGAAATTTAAAGCAGATTTAAAAAGTTTGTTCCCTGTGGCAGTGTACATTTAGTGCCGGCAGCATTTCCTCGCTGTATTGCGATACTTATTCGTTGAGCGAGGAAAGCACCAGCTTTGGGCTCACCGATACTATTTACCAGGCGCCAACTTAAATCTTTAATTAGCGCCTGTGCACTTGTACCCCACGGCCCAGTCTCAACTCCAAAGGGAACAAAATCAAACACAATACGCATAACTGCAGATGTCAAATGTAAGTTTGTATAGATTTACATGATCACTAAAAGGCTGGAGGATGGAAATTTCGCTAATAGTGTTTATTTTTTTAACTGCTTGCTATACTAGAAAATCTTGGCGTGTCCCCAACACGCCAAGATTTTCTACACAGATGGGCCATAGACACGGACTCCAGGTGAGTTACGTCATCCTCCTAAATCCAAAAATCCAACACATTTTTTATGTACTGAAGTCAGACCTAGCGCTTTATCTCGTAAAAAATCTTAATTTGAAGTACTAAGAACTGTAATTATTTATTACGTTGAGATTTAACACTCAATAATACAATAAAAAATCTTCAAAACTGACGTTTCAAGTGTAAAATCTGCGTCAAAATGCGTCAGGATAATTGGTGAATTTTTGGCAAAGTCACAAGAGGGTTTCTCGAGTCTCAACGGCCGTGTTTAAGTCAATATAATGGCGTCGCCCAGTCTCCCGACCTCGTTATCTGAAGGACCACAGTGGGCTAGTTATCGTTAAATATTTACTTCACTGCTCTATCCAAGACTTAATTACAAGTAAAGATAACTGACTAGCTAGTCCCTTTAATAGCCAGTCACTTTGTTGAATATAGTTGGTCTAGTTACTTTTATAATCAAATTAACTACAAATTCTAATTCAAATTCAAAATCATTTATTCATCTAGATAACACAATGTACACTTATGAACGTCAATAAAACTACATATTTAATGCTTCTAATTTTAAATTTACTGCCAGTTCTCAGATCAAGCGCGTAGAACGGAAGAGAAGAACTGGCAATAAACTCTCCGCCACTCTTTTTAATCGCATAATTACTGGCTATAAGGCATTAGAAGTATTAAATCATAGTCATAGTCGCCTAGAGAGGAAGATGCGCTCAGTTATCGTTCCACCATCGTCACATGGTGTATCGCTCACTGGTTTGCGCACACTGAATCATTTGTATAATACTAAATTAAATTACTTTATTAGTACTACAGGCCGAAAGTTAAAACAAAAGTTTGTTCTGTGCACTCATGTTTTTAGAATCAAAGCTTCATGTTTATGACCAGTGCCAAAGAAAGTAGGTAAGGGGAGAATATTTTTGGTAAATATATAATCCTAGAGTTAGCCAATTAAGAGTTGCCAATAAATGATAACAAATAACGTTTTGAGAAAGCTGGGAAGGCTTGGGATTTAAGATTGGATAATTATTTTTTACATTGAGACTCCAAAACAAAAAGCCAAATGACGTAATCTAAGGACTTAATTTTTTTATACAATAGGACATACGAGCCTATGGAACGTCCAAAAAGGGCATCGCAGCCCATAGACATTAATTTTAGTGGGTGCGTTGCCGGCCTTTAAGGGAGGAGTATACTCTTTCTTTAAGCAATTGGAGGGAAGACTCCCACCGGGAGTCTATTCTATTTTGATATACTTAAGATTACTTAAAATGTCATGTGGAACATGGTGTAATGGTTGCAGCTCCTTACAAACGTTGTGTAAAAAAAAAACATGGCGATTAAAAAGAGTGGCGGAGAGTTTATTGCCAGTTCTTCTCTTCCGTTCTACACCCTTGATTTGAGAACTGGCACTAAATGTAAAATTAGAAGCATTAATATGTATTTCTTTACTGACAAGTCATAAGATAATCATATATGAAAATTATTTTTTTAATTATTTTTGAATTTGGAATTTTGAATTTATAGTTTTCGTAACATTCGTAACAAATCAAATTTAGAATTAAATTGTGTAAACTTTATACTAAAATTGGTATCTCTTGCAACTTACCTAGTTATCATTTTTTTATCTCTATCAAAACCAGTTATGTATAATGGAATTTTGCCCCTTAAACTATTTTGGTACCTCGAAACATCAAACACAAATCATAGTTGTCTATTAACCCTTCAAAGAAAATATTCGAAGGTTTTACCTTAAATGCCTTACCAAAGCCCACATTCCTCTGTTATACATTCCACATAAATTATGTCCCTGTAACGTGGGATGAGTTCAAAGGATTCACAAGGATTGTGCACAAAAAGCTATAAGTATACCCTCAATTAGCTAGTTCTACAAATTTAGTATATTCTAACAGTATATTAAATGTAAAATATTTCTATGAAATTTGCTTTATAAAGGCTATTTTAAGATATTAATATGTTTGGAAGTACCTACTGAAATACTAAAAGTAAAAAGTAATGTGAATGTGTCAGTCATACAAAATATTTTATATGTAAATCACATATATCTCTCTATCTAATGTTAATATTTATATTTTTTTTATTTAACAGAGGGCAAACGGGCGGGACCCCACCTGTAAAGTGACACCGATGGACACTCACATTAGAAGGCTCGCAAGTGCGTTGCCGGTCTTTTAAGAATAGGTACGCTCTTTTCTTGAAGAAAATTCTATAAACTATTACGTTTAATTAGTAGTCAATAAATCTGAGTGGCCACAATTTTAACTTTGTTGGCAACATTGTGAGTATTATCTGTATTGCTAAATTAATTACGCGGAAAATAGCAAATTTAAAGTGATTATCACGTTAAGTATTAGTATCTTAGCTGACCCCAAGCTGCTACTTCATCACGCACACGCGGCATCACCCCACTAAGTTGGTATCACATTGACAGCTGTCATTTTATCGATAGTGTTGGCACTACAAAAAATTAACGTGCTGGCTATACAACCGGCGGATCTAGACTGAGTTTCACCTCGCTAAGAATTTGAATATTTACGATAAAAAGCGTAAAAATAACTTACATCTAGAAGAATAGTGGCGGTTAAAAATGTCCAGTACTCTTCTCTAATCAACGAATTGACGGCAATAAAGGTAATGGACTTTACTTGTTGCCAGTTAAAATTTAGATATAGAATAAGCATAGAGTTTAACCTTTTAAAACCTTAATTTAAACCTTACAGTTAATTTAAAGCTTGTTAAATAGTTTGTATAAATTTGTTAATAATTCTATTACGATATATTAATTACGTTGATCATTTTATGTATACCAATATATACAATTTAAACAAGTATACATTCATTTGAATCTTCATTACTTTTTGCTTTTTGATAAAAATATATAGGTCTCAGATTTCGGTATATGTATCGTGATTATTAATAAGGCAAGTAGGTGATCAAACTTCTGTGACACACACCTCCTTTTTGGGTCTAAGACATGTCGGTTTCCTCACGATATTTTCCTTCACAGTACGACCAAGTGTTAAATGCCCACATAGAAAGTACATAAGTGCACAGCCTGGGATCGAAACTACGACCCCAAGGATGAGAGTCGCTCGTTGAAAGCACTACGCCAACAATCCTCTATAACCAGTAATAAAAACATTCCCACAAAATGGGGTAAAAATAATCCAAACATCACGTTTATGGATTTTAACACGTTCAACCCCTTTGAACACACGGAGCAATCAAAACAAACAATAGTCACTTATCTAGTCGGTTATATTAACAGCGTTACATCTGTTATAATAAATTCATTTACAAACATAAATAGGAATGAAAAAGTTCATGTTTTCGCCTTTGCACTATTGAGACTTGGGTAGGACAAATTAAGCGGAAGAAATATTAATAAGTATGAATGATAATTAATTAGGTAATGAATATGTAAACAATGCTGAGAAACACCGATTTGCCAGCAGATTCCGAAGAGATTCCGGCTTTTCCAAGCAAACCTGGCGTCGTACAGTTACAGATGAGGCAAAGAAAGCCGGAAAGACTTCGAGCGAGGTGAAATACGAGCCTATAGACCGAACGCAATGGAGACTCACCGTAGACGCCCTCTGCCCCATCTAGATTATTCGGTACTACAATTCGTTCATAACAGTCAGTGTTATACTTGCTAAATCAGCTTTAAAATAAGCAAAGGGTTCGCGTCACGCATTGCGTGCTAATGAAAACAAAAGAAGGTTTTTTTACATTTAGGATACTCAAAATTTTGTATATTTTGTTTGTACATAGAGCGTTGTAAAGACTCTAACTCATCCCCGATTTAAATAGATATTATTGTACGCGTTAGCCAGCAACACGATAATGGAAACTCAGTGTACTGGTTACGAATCAAAGGCTTTCTGAGAAAGTCAATAAGCTATGAAATGTTATGCTAACTAACATTGGAATTCTGGTTTGAGCAGAACTAAAATCGATTTCTGCTTTTATTAAACTAGTCTGAGTGAAGCACGTTGCATATTTGCTCCTTAAACTTAGGTATATTAATAAAATTAACCTGATAATTATAAGAAACGACTTAATTTAATAATATATTGTAAAAAGTTATATTATTAAATTTACTGCGATTAAATTTTATTTCTTATACATTTATTGAGTATTAAAAAAAATATTTTTTTAAATCTTAATCAAATTCGATGTGATAATGAACCTATGTTAATTATAACGCATTGAGTTACAGAGGGAAAAAAATTGGATTTGCATTCTCTAGTTGTCTCATGAATCATGTAATGATAGTCATAAAATCTGATAAATCCAAGAGGCTGATTGCAGATGAATGACAAAAAAATATATAACGCAGTGTCATATTATCGATTATAAAATGCTGTTTACTATAAGTTCCATATCTTATCAAAGCTTTCGTACGGTTTGTAAAATCATACCACTTCTAATTTGGTGTCTGAGTTGCGTCGAGAGATTTCAAATGATATCTCGTTCAATCCCTAGCGAATGCATACTTCGCGATACACGTTATCCTGAATCTCAAGTGAATTCACTCGAATCGATGGCTTACTTGGAGGAGCTTTTTCTTCGTAGTAAAAATTTTCAAAACTTTAATTTCTTTCAATATTGCTCAAAAAGCTATAATGATAAACATTATGGTGCTTAAAAGCCCAAAAATATAGTGTAAGTCAAGTCAAGTCACCTTTGAACGTCAAATAAAATATAAAGAAGATTCTAGTTGCCCCTTCCAAAAGGTAGTTTCGTGTGGAGAAGAATGGGCAAGAAACTCCACACTTACTCTTTTAAAATAGGTTTACAATATTTTGTTTACATTAGTTAAATAATTATATGTGGAGACAATGTACTCTTAGAATAAAACTACTATACTAAAAAAAATAATAACATTTTGTAGTATTAAAAAATATAACAAAAATGTAAATCGTAATAAAAGTTTTATTTACTACTTCGCTTCTTCCCATATATACTTTTTGCTAAAAAACTACGAGTTTCCCAACGAATTTCCTCGTGAGTATTTGAAATTTCGAATTACGAAATATTGCGTTGCCATGCCGAGTACAGCAAAATGATTTTTAACCTAAAAGCGTGACGACTGTTAAACGAAGTCATATTATATATTTTCAATAATTGGAGATTTGAAAGAGCAGATCAGCAAACATTTTGCTTGGGAAGGCATTTTTTTATGGCTATATAATAATTTCCGATTTCCTAATCCAAATTATGGAATTTCATACTGAGGTGTTATTAGGTCTCTCAACATTGGTTTTGACGCTCTTGATTCTTAAGTAATTTATTGTATCAACAGTTTTAACCATGTCACTAGAATACAATATTCCTTATTAAAACTTAATTAGTGTACTATTTTAATTAAAGCACCTGTCTGATGTCACAGCTAATATAATAAAGCTTTGATGCAGATTTATAAGGGGATATTTTTGATGTGAAACATCTATAGCCGCACTTAAACCGATTTCTGGCGTGGCGACACGTCGCCACGCTATATGATAGTATATATATACAGTCTATATGCAGTATTGTGTACGGTGTGTGTATTTCGAAGTCACCGATTAAACGAATTAAATATATATGGAAAAAAAATCATAATATTTTATTTTATCATTATGACATATTTAGTTCCTATCACAATCTGTTCTTTTCTGCATATTACTTTTACAAAATAATGTCGATGTTTCACATCTGCCAGGCGTACCGTGACGGCTCACATTTTTTTTGTTATTATAAATGTCAAGGGATGTTCTCCACGCAAGTTTCTAAACTAAAACAGCTTATTCAATTGCCGCGGTAGTTATAATTCCAGCATCTAAGCCAAAATGCAAACGAGGCCAAAGTTTGGGAAGTGTTGGAAACCGAGTTGTTTTTCTTGGCACTGCGCTCGGATGCTGGTTACCAGGTAAAGTTTCTCGCAAGTTTTATTTATCCTATTTGCATATCACATTCCGTAATTCGAAATTTGAATGGTTATGTATTCTTTATGGATTTCTGTGGGCTATAATAATTGATTTGATTTATTATTATTATTATTTGATAATCATATTTTTTTCAATTAGAGCAACAACTTTGTTTGACTAAGACGAAACAGTTCAGTTAATTTGTGTAATTCTATTCAACCACCGAGATTTAATATACTTAAAAATTTACGTTACGTACGTTACGTTATTTAACAGTTATAACAAAATATAAAACCTTATTAGGTTAATTCAGTAATATTTTACTATAGGATGAATTGTACGTAAAAATGTACAACGTTCTCTGTACATTTATTGGTTAACGCTAAACATATAATTAATTTGTAATTATTACAATTAATTTGGTATTCAATATATAGGCAATATTTTTTATTGATTCTATTCAATTCGATCATTATTTCCCTCTAAACTCGAGACGTAGTAATGTACAATGTTCTATGTACATTCAATTGTTCCCGCCAAATATATATTTAATGTTACAAATAATTTGGTTTTCAAACTATAGGCCATCATTTACTTTGATTCTATTCGATTTGCTTCATTTTATTAGATTAAATTGTCCCATTTATTTTTGTTCATCCCTTATTGTATCCTTCTGGGTTGTAACGATAAAACATAAGAGATAAAAATACAACCTAGTATTATATTAAAGCAAGAAAGGTTCAATAAAACTATTTATATGTGTATTCAGCAAAGCTTTGTCTCCGAAAACACGTGATAAACGCATCCCTTACAATCTTGGGACGTGGAATCTTCGAAAAAGGGAATATTTGGGATCTGAATAGGATGTGATGGATGACGTAAGGGTGTATAGATTTTTATGTCGTTGTGAATGGGACATTATTGTGTCGCACATCACGTATATATAAATTTTCTTTAGCTCTTTTGTCATATTGGAGTATGTTTGTATATTATATTATGTATCATCCAGATAAGAGTTATATCGTGATCATTACGTCACTAAAAGGTTAAATATAATGGAAATAATTTGTTTTATATGTAGAAAATAACTTAACTTCATTTAGTTTGAAAAACAATACAACGGCTAGTAATGTTCATAGAGTAGAGAGTAGGGCATAGACAAAAGAGAAACAGACTTGACATAAAAGACAACTCAAGTCAATGGAGCAAATGGCGCGAAATTTTAATATTACAAAAGGATTCACTTATCATTTTCATTATAATTATTCCATTTCTCTAGTATCACGCTCGTAGCTTTCCCACAAATATGCAAATGATGATTATCAGCAAATAAATATTTTTTTAAAGAAATGCGCCGCAAATTACTGATATTTAACATATCAGAATACTCCACTGTTCTATGGAATACATACAAATCCAGGTTCACTTATTTCCAATAATAGATAATAGACAAAATTGAAGAATAAAAAACAGATATTTACGCCAAGAAACTTAGTTCTAATTTGTAATCCACCCCGCAAACCTAAACCCTGGCAATATTGAATTATAACACAAAGTCCCATACAAGTTAACACATAATTACATAAAGTAGTTGGTGGGAAAACGATACTAACTTCGGATAAGTTCAACTTAATAGAAAAGTTCCGATGGTAATGGACCTCAAGGGATTGGTATTAGTTTACCCAGAATTGGTACAAATATTCTGATACAGTTGCGTTCATTCGGTCTTTTTAAGATTTAACTCACACAATCTGTGAAGGTATATTTATCGATATTTATCTTGTCAGCCAAAATTATTAACACACCTTATACTTATAAAGTAAGTTTTACTTAAAATTATATTGAATATAATATTAAAGTTAGCAATGGTCTTAGAAATCTTCTTCTATCTTAAAATATACTGTAACCTTTATGTGTATTGACACAACATTCTATAATAGTCCAAAGTTATTTAAACATTAAGGATATAATTAGGTACTTACATGGAAAGCTCCAGAGATGAGTGGACCCGCCTGACCAACGTACAAAGTCGAAGCAGAATCAAAGACTAATTCCTGCGGATTCCTCTTAACAACCACCGTATCAAACTCTAAGCAATTTAGAAATAACGTTACATTATCATTTGTTACTCTCAATGCGAACCGTGTCCACTTCTTAGAAAACGAAGGTACCACGAACGAAGCGATCGTTTGAGATAACGCGTAAATATTCGCATCTGTATATAGCAAAGAAATATTCGTCAACCCGGGACCAGACGGTATAAGCTGTACACCGAGCTGAACAACAGTTTCCAAAGGGTTAACGACAGAAAAGAGGAATCCGCCGTCCTTATTTGCCGGTCGTACAGTAGCCGTTATAGAGAATTCAGCGTAAAGTTTCTCGGGCATAAAGAGTCGATACGGAGATTTAATATCAGATCCCGGCTTGAGCCCGTAAGCCGGAAAACCGTCGAGGCCTTCATCGAAGTACTGGGTCTTCGGATTGCTAAATGGAACACCGATAGCGTGCAGCAAGTCGTATTCGGGGATATCTGAAAAACGGAAACGTATAATTTATCCTTGTTTTATGTGTGCTTTGAATTGCTTCGAGGTTCGTTATAAGTTTTCGAAATTGGAATAGAATGAAATTGCTACGTTTTCGCTAGGTTATTTGGCTTAATACACGTGAAAGTTAATAATCTAAGTAAAGCCAATGGAAATGTAAATCACACGATGATTATAATAATTACGGTTATTGGTAAAAGTAATTAAAAACATGAGTATTAGTTTTGCTATCAAAATATTATAGACGCCTAGATGCAGATATAACGAGTTATCAAAAGGCCGGCAACGCACACGCGAGCCGTCTGGCATTGAGTGTCAATGAGCGGCGGTATCACTAACATCAGATGAGCCTCCTGCCAGTTGGGGTTCTATATAAAACCCTTCTTAGTAGATTAATAATATTGCGTTTTAAAAATTCTGTATAAGATTTGATTAGCAGCAGATATGCGACTCATTCTGGTAGTGGCTTTTTGGAACGCTGTTAAAAATTGTGGTTGACTTAAAGAGTTATAAAGAGATTAATTATTATGAAATTTTTTGTACATTGCGTGTTACCTAAAAATACATTTAATTATTACGATAATGTAGTATGTTACCTTTTTGTTTTTAATTAAAAATACCTTCATGTCTTTGCTTATAAATTGTATTAAAAATTCTCCTTTATAAAATACTTGTGATCAGACTTATTGTTGCTAGCATAATAAGCAATGGAATATGTAAGCTAACTTAAGATTAAGGTTTATTTAATTTCTTAATAAGAAATAAATATTTTAAACGCTTTATGAAAATCAAATTTACGTATAAAAAATATTTCATTCAAGATATAATTTAACAAAGAACAAAATGGTTAAGTCAAGTTCATTTCTCGCAGATTTTCTGCCAATAAAACGTTACGGTACCGATCACTTGAAACGATTATTTTACACCTCAATTCCAACTTGGGGTGTAAAACGAAATAGAGTTCGTTTCAGGCGAACAATTAGCAATGCTTTGAACGAAACAGTAAATAGGTATCGTGGTTCAAAGTAAGGACATCGGTAAAGAAGGGATATACGGGCAGTGTAACAGTGAATTCACATTATAGATATGTCAGCCTAATGAGCGCCTGATTTAGTAGGCGATTAAGAGGAATCTCATTGAAACCTATACAATCCTTACTGGCTATTATAATGTTCCAGGAATTGAGAAGCTCTTTATTTTAGTGAGAGCACACATTTAAGGTGTAGTTCTTTAAACCTGAAGACCACTCAATATTATATAAATTCCCTAAAGAACTTTCTACCAAACCGAGTAGTGGCTGACTGGAATAGGCTTCCGGAAAGTGTTTTTAGCGCACAATTATAAGAAGAATTCCATTTAAAATAATAACTCCGTACATCTAAAACCTGTGTTACGAGTATCCAGTCATTGGTATGAATAAGAATATGTAAGATAAAGTATTGTATAATAATACATAACTTCAATCCGATAAAAAAGTGTTTTCTTTAAATATGTAAGAAGAAAAAAAATCACACGAAATGATAGCTTTCACTTTCGGTTTTTTTAGGTTAATGACAGACTCCGAATATTATCAAATAAATTCGATAGCCTGTCGCAAAATATTCCATACCATCAAAATACATTATCTACCTTAATTAGTTCAAATAAATTCCGCTCCTTAGCACATCGTTAAACCCAAAACCTATTACATTCTCTGAATCGTATAATAAGAGTTATTGCTTACGGAAGCTACTAAAGAATATGGTTTATAACTTGGCGAAGATGTTTTATTAGATATCAAATGCATACGGTGTTTATAAAAAACATCTTTGGTCATTTGTTAGAAATGGTTTCTAAACGTAACAAAATGCAAACAATAAATTTTGAGTCTTGTAGTAAAAACAGATTTGGATTATTTAAAAATGTTTTAGGATGAAATCATTTCTTAATAAAAAAAAAAATTTCTTTCATTCAACAATTTCGTTGAGATTTTAAGGCAACCTTTAAAGTCTGTAAACGCATCACCAATTTCAGTTCCCTTCCAGGTATTTCTTAACCGTTCATCGGTAGAGGCCAGAACTTAAAAGCCTCGTGGTGATACAGGTATCCATGTCCGCCAGTTAGCACTTAACCCACAAGCACTTAACAAATTCAAAACAGTTATTATTCTACCGGGAACCAAACCCATAATAGTCTTATGTTATATGCAATAGCCACTAAGCATGCAAGAAGAAATATGTTTAAAATGTTTTAAGGTCACAAGAAATTCGAGTTGAATTTGCATTAAAATGCCTTTGATTGTAAAATTATATATAATTTTTGAACTTACCGTTTGGGTATTTTGAACCAAAAAGCCCTTCATTGCCGAAGCCGTGCGTTGAATGTAGGAGTAGCGACAGAAACAGCAATCTGAAATATACATCAAACTATAAGAATCAGCACGCCTACTCTTTAAAACCGATAAGGAGCGATTAAGTTATTAATTAGATAGAATTAGAACCCTCAAAGTTCCGATTTCAATAATAACACCTACATTAATTCAAATGTAATTCTTTTAATTGCGTCAATGTCTCAAAGAAAATACGTGGTAAGATATAATACAGGGTAGGCCTGCTTATCCTATTTTGTATTTTTTTTGGAAGAACAATACAGCGATATTTTAATCAACAAAAGATACTATTGTTAGTGTGTGTAGCCCATAGGCTAAACTAGACTTAGACTTTTCTGAATTTTATCTATCAGTAAAAGATAAAAAATTAGCAGTGTTGGTCTAGTGTCTTCAGAATGCGACTTGGATTCCTGAGGTCGTAGGTTCGATCCCCGGCTTTGGACCAATGGACATTCTTTCTATTTAACATTCGCTCGGTGAAGGAAAACATCGTGGGGAAACCGGCTTGCTTTAAACCCAAAAAGTTTATGGCGCGTGTCTGGCACAGGAGGCTGATCACCTACTAGATATTAGAATCATGAGACAGATACAGAAATCCCAGAGGCCCAGACCTAAAAACGCTGTAGCGCCACTGATTTATTTTAAAATATAAAAATACAAAGATATATAAAGGGAAAAATTGACTATTTGCAAGTCTGATGGTCGAGTGAACCAGCTTAATTGATGAATTCACAATTCTGTTCAGTCTTAAATATGATTATTGAATTTCAGATTTTTAATACAAAAAGCAAGTGATTTTTTATTTATCTGTATGTGTATGTAAATAGGTATAATTAAAAAAATATGTAGTCTTGTTTTGGTTATAACTATTCATAGCTCTACGTGCATTGTTGCACGTGCATTAATAATAATAATAATATGGACTCCCAAAAAAATATTAAGAAGCAATGTTGAATGTTTGTAAAGTAAAAAGTAAAAAATCATTTAATCATATAGGTAACATAATGTACACTTATGACTCGTCAGTAAAGAAATACATATTAATGCTTCTAATTTTACATTTACTGCCAGTTCTCAAATCAAGGGCGTTGAACGGGAGAGAAGAACTGGCAATAAACTCTCCACCACTCTTTTTAATCGCCATTTGTAAGGAGCTGCAGCCATTAGACCATGTTCCACATGACATATCAAGTAATTAATAATTATAACATAAATTAAAAAAAAATCAAACACTTGTTCTCTAACAGCAGGAGGCATGGTGAAATAGGAGCACGCACTTACATTCTCGTGGGAACAACACGCAAACACATAGTCGAAATAACCAACATCACCGCGTACACGAATTCAAGCACGACCAGTCACCACAAGCAGCACCCGTTCACGAGCATGACGCATGGCCAGCCATCGGCCCCCTATATAACAGCAGAAAATCTAAGACTGGCCATTTGCGCAGATATTTTAGTGCAGAAGTGTGACGTATACTTTAACATAACCTAAACTAGGCCGGAGAAATTGGAAAATATTCCATATGTTGTGTTGGCTACTAAGAAGGAAGACTAATTAAAAAAATCTGATTAAGGCGTAACGAAGTTCCGAATCATTCATAACGTAATATTAACATGAATAATATATCCTTGCTCCAAATCGATAGAGAGTAATCAAACTGAAATGTATAGTTAACAATAAATACGCAATTCAGTATTCACAAGTAATTAATTTGAATTACATACAAAGCGGAGTTAAAGGTTGTAGTTAAACCCAATGAAAGGGAATTGAGCAATAGAATAATCGCAGCCATTTGCAAGGTTTTATTCAAATGAGCGTCGATAATATGCCGTGAAATGACAGTTGTAATTGTAGGTATTTGTATGAGCAATTTTGTAATGTAATACATATTTTGTACATTGTTAAGAGTGTATTGCATGCATATATTATATATTAGGTCCTCACATATGAAATTGGCGTTTTGTCGTACTGGCCAGTTTGACCTCAAATATATCCTCTTTGGTTAGGAATTCCAAATTCAATTTTTTACAGCTAAATAGCTAGTTTTCGAAAAACACGATTTATTTCATGTTCCCGTTTTAAGTATTTTTCTTTGCGTCACTCTTTTTATAAAACGAAAAGATTGTTTTTGAAAGGTATCTCTCTGTTGGCCTTAAGGGCCTTTACGGCTCAGCTTGGGCTGTTTTGGCGAGCGTAGCTCGGCCTGAATGGGTGTTTTTCCCGCGACTAGCGCAAGGGCGTCTCCTGTGAGACTCGGACCTCGGCTTGGGCCAAGGGCAGGACGGAAGCTCACTAGAGTGAGCGAAGTACGAAGTAAAGGTCCCCGTTAAGGGCGGTTTTTACCCTTATCTGATTTTAAATTGTATTTGCCGCGCAGGCGCCTTTTAATTTGTCGTTAGCTGAACTTGATGCTGTTGAAAAAAGTAGTGAAATGTTGGTTTTATATATGTGTATTGGTGTGTATATATTTGGCCGACCGGCACTCGCGAGCCCTTTTGCATTGAGAGTGTCTATGGACGGCGTTTCACTTAACATCAGCTGAGCCTCGCCCGTTTGCCTCCTGTTCAATAAAAAAAATATACTCTATGCTGATGAGTGTTTATACAGACACTAAGACTTTGTTTATGTTTACACTTATTGAGTGTACCCGTGTGCACGTGTCATATGCAAAGTAAATTTAAAAAAAAAAAAGTAAAAAATTAGGTTTATTAAAGTTTAATGTAATTAAGCATATATGTTTCGTTCAAATGATTGACGATGTTTTAATAAAAACATTTTTAAGGTTCCCAGCTCTTTTAAAAATTAAAAGAGATGGGAAATCTGACAGAAGTCTTTTTTATTTCAAAATAAATAAATAAATCAGTGGCGCTACAATCTATTTAGGTCTGGGCCTCGGACTAATGATAATGAAACAGATTCATTATCATTAGTCAATTCAATAGGCAAGTAGGTGATCAGCCTCTCTGACACACGCCGTCACACGAGAGTCAGAGAGGCTGATTGGTTGTTGCGCCACTGATTTTTTAATGTTTATTTTTAATAATTAATATTGTATTAGTACATTTTCTCGTATGTGAATATTGTAATGTTCTTAATGACAAATAATTATTTTACACCGTATGGTCATAAAACCAGCGTCCAATTTTTGCGACTAATGACTCGCTTCGATTTTCGCAACAGTTCAAATTAATTAACCCGAGGAAACAGAAGTCATGAGTACCAATCAATCAACCGGTGAGGACGGTCGACAGCGGTTTTCCTCTGCATTCATATGATTGTAATTGATTACATGGAATCGAGTTATTTCATTGTGGCTGTCATTTGCCCAATTTTCATACATACTTAATACAATTGGCCTTTTTGTGCCATTCACGTTCGCAGATGTATTTACATAAGTTCTCGTGTTTTAGTTCGACAGTCCTTTTTATTCTACCTAAGCGACGTTTATCACTTTTCTCTTTCATCTTTAATCATTTCTTAGATTAAAATTGGTTGATATGCTCAGTTGAATTTGCTGCGGCTTATTTGTATGACTCAAAACTTAGCGATTAAAAAGAGTGGCGGAGAGTTTCTTGCCAGTTCTCCTTGCCCGCTCTACGCCCGTGATTTGCGAACTGGTAGTAAATGTAAATTTACAATTATTTTCTGACGTTCATAAGTGTACTAGTTTATCTATATGAATAAAGTTATTTTGAATTTGAGTTTGAAATATTATTCAGAAAGTAGAATCAAAAATTTTGTGTTATCTTTTCTCTCATATCATTTTGATAAGAAATAAATGTTACAAACTATTTGAATCATACTTTAGGCTGTATAAACATATGCTATTTAAGTATGCATGCATTTTTCTGTTCGAGCGACCAATTAAGTAAATATTCGAAATTCAAATTAGGTATGCATATGCATGTACAAAGTATATTGTATTCCATTCAAACACCGAAGTTTAGTCAATACGAGGTGTAAACAATAATTTCACAGTTCAAACTGTGACAGGTTCAAATGTGGGGTCAATGGGTTCACGCTTAACCTATGTTCCAGCAGTTAAGATCAATAACACTAAGCAAATGTATAATCTGTATTAATACCAAAAAATAATTAACACAATGTTATATGACCTTACTTGTTCCCTTTGAATCTTCTCTGGGAAAAGAAATTATGGCTTATTTTCCATCATACATCCTACACAAGAGCAGTGTTGGCCTAGTGGCTTCAGCGTGCGACCCTTATCCCTGAGGTCGTAGGTTCCAACCCCGGCTGTACACCGATGGATTGTCTTTCTATGTGCGCATTTAACATTTGCTCGAACGGTGAAGGAAAATATCGTGAGGAAACCGACATGTCTTAGACCCAAAAAGTCGATACGTGTGTCAGGCACTGGAGGCTGATTACCTACTTGCCTATTGGATTGAAAAATGATCATGAAACAGATTCAGAAATCTGAGGCCCAGACATACAGTTAGAGGTTGTTGTGTTGCGCCACTAATTATTATTATTACATTCTACACAAATGATTTAAGCTATCATACAAATTGAGACTTGTTAATTCAAGAATTCAAGTGCTATTGACCTATCATATTGCTGATTCGTAATCACTTAACGAGGTAAGACAACTCTGAGATGTTAATTAATTTACAGACGCACTAGACTTGTTACATTGTTGAAGCTACAAGGCTCAATTAATTCTTGCAATGCAAACAATGTACATTACGATTCTAAAGTTGCTTTTATAATCACAATCACGATTTCTGGCTTATTTGTGGTTACAAGGCACTAATGATTTCTGAAAATGCCCTTCCTAAATATTTTATATAAAGGACCAGCCTGTTACACATTATATCCTCGTTAATAAAGACGTTGCGCCTACTGAATGTCTCCGAAATTATCGACCTCTTTATATTATAGTAGCTGACCCGGCAAACGTCGTTTTGCCATGTATATGTCACCGTAAAATTGTAAACACCGTTAGATTGTAATCTATCTCGCGAGATTATAAACTGTCGAAAGATTGTGAACCTCAACGAACTGCTTACAATTTAACGTATTATTATTCGGTAGTTATATGAAATTGTTGGGAAGTAAAATTAATCTGTAATTGACCAAAGAAGTTTGAATGATAACTAAGTTAGTGTAGTACAATCTACCGAATAATAATACGTTAAATTGTAAGCAGTAAGCTGAGGTTCACAATCTTTCGACAGTTTATAATCTCGCGAGATAGATTACAATCTAACGGTGTTTACAATTTTACGTTAACATATATTATTTCTAGGAAACATTTTTTTAGTTCAATAAAAATAGAGGTTGATCGTAGAGGGGTGAAAATTTAGGGTTGTATGTATTTTAAATGTATGCATTATAAAAATTAAAATTTCGTCCAAAGAATAAAATAAAATGTTAGGGTGGACAACCCTTATCACTTATGAAAAATAGATAGTAGCCGATTCTCAGACCTACTGAATATGCATATAAAATTTGATAAAAATCGGTCAAGCCGTTTCGGAGGAGTATGGTAACTAACATTGTGACACGAGAATTTTATATATAAGATGTTCACAGTATTAACAGTTTCGTGTATCTTATTTTTCATTATCGTATTAGCTTAGCGAAAGGATAGTTTATGTATTTTTGTGAATAAATAAATGGCAGGAGTCTCAGCAGATAAAAAGTTATACCACCGATCATGATCACACAGTGCATTTACTTTACATAAGTGTATTTTAAAACGCAGAAAAAATATTTTTATTTTTTATATAATTTAAATAAGAATTTATTATGTTTATTTGTCCAGGAAGTAGAGCCAATTTTGAAAATAAACTGTACGCACTGAGACCGTACTGATACATAGTGAGGGACCCGACTCAGTAATCGACAAGTGTCAGGGGCAGAAGGCTGCTCACCTACCTGCCATTATGCAGATGACATATCAGTCGGATATGTCATTAAGGGTTCATTGATCCCCTGAAAGTGTATTTATATAAACATAAATTTTCACCTACATCAGTAGTCCTCGAAACTCCGTTGATAAATAACGAACAAATTAAAATGTTCTTCTTTATAAATACACGATAATTCACTTTCTTTCCGTCAGATAAACAGTAACTTGTATAATATATAATTTATGCGCCTAATATTTCATACTCAATACAAATTAATGTGAGGTGAAAGTTCACTTTTTCGATACAAAGATGAAATTATTTATGGTTCGCGCTCGCAACGGTTTAGGACGACCTTAATTCAATTGACCTTTGACAGCAAAATTTAAATATGGCTCTTGAATGAAAGTGCCTCCATAACTCAGATACTCTATGGTGTCGGTCGGTTTCCACTGGTTAGAAATAATTCTGTGTCTTACAACGTACCAAACAAATCGATCCTCATAAGAATACATAAACAAGAATAAATTAGCTTTACAAGTATTTAGAGACTAAAGTTTGCATTGTGAGTAAATAATCATACTTAATAAATATTGCAAGTGAAAGCAGTTATATCATAAACTCTTTTGCTTGATTTATAATTTGATACATTTTAGTCTATAGTTATTTTGGGCTGGCGATCTGAGTGAGTTGTTGCCCCACATATTTTTATGGTGCCACTGGCGGTATTGTTGTGTACCGGGTTGTGCAGCTCCCTTAAAAATGGTTGAGCTGCATGAGCTATTCGGGGCATGCTAGCCGTCTGCTGGCACAGGCTTGCTCAGATCGATCTGGTTCTTTCTTCCAAAGACCAGTCCAGTAAATACTCTGCATTTGTTTACACCAATTTATTAATTTATTATTGTATTATCTGGACTATAAAAGAGACTAAGACCCCCGAGTTTGTTTCGACATTTCTTCTCAGGGCAGTCAGTTAGGAAATGTCGACTTCATCTAGTTTAGGATGACATTGTAAAAGTGATTTATATAGTCCTACTTGCAAGAAAAAAAAAAAAAAAAAAAAAAAAAAGTGGTCTGGTACAACATTTGACCAACAGTTGGAAGGACGTCTTTATCTACTCCGTGATCCTTACAATACTATAAAATATTCAAACGCGTATCTATATTAAGGAGATCCTTATTTTTGTTTATACAAAGCAGTAATTACTTTTAACCAAGTTACTATACTGCTCTGAATGATTTAACAGCTTAATAGCAAAAGTTTAATTACAAAAAAGCCCTCACAGGAACCCTAAACACGTAATTCTCGGTCATATCCCTTGTGGCCCAATCTGGCCAACATCGAACTTCCAATCTAGTTTTTATTGCCGTACATCAATGAAGGTTCTAATCAAGTGTGATTTAATACCTTGACCTGCCCTTATCTCGGGATAATTAGCCATTTTAATGGGAAAATAGTGAAAAGTTTCTCGTACATTCAAGAGATTTATGTTTGTACAGCTGTTATTTGAGTAAAATTTGTTAAATGTCCCGTTTTGTATTCACCTGACGGCGTGTGTCTAACCGTGCTAAGGTGTTTTACACGACTTCGGAATTAAAAGGACATGAGACTGGCTATTGAAGGCGGCTTCTCTCGCGAAAGTTTTTGGGAATTTGACAGCTTTTCTGAAAAAAATTATATCGCGGTATACTTAAAAACCACGGAATTGGTTTGTATATGGTTTTCTTCAAAAGATAATGCAATTTCTAAAGCATATTTAAATGTATGTACTTATTTATGTAAATTTACTGACATATAACAATTATTAATTACGAGTTGCAAAAATGTTTCTACGAAATCGTCACGGGCGAAGACTACACAAGCTAGTAAAGTACTCGCAACCCTCAGTAATATTGGAAATTCGAAAAAAAATGAAAAAAAACCCAATATTTGGGAAATCGCGTTCAAAGATTTTGAATTGTTCCTCTCCGGTTTTTTTTGAATAAATTGCGATTTATCAAAGTCATTATTTAATTTTATTTCAATTTTAAGGCTAATAAGTCATATTATGTTAAATTATCTACAATACTAGTAAATAGCTTAAGTTAAAATTAATAGTCTGTGTCCTTTAATATATACACGGCAATAATGTCGTGTGTTGAATAAAAAATTAAACTAATCTCTTAAAATAGATGAACTTAAATAAAAATTCCTATAAAATTCTATAGATATTTGATAACTCCATGAATAAATTATTGCACCTCACTTAAACGGGTATAAGTGAATCCAGCCGATCCATATTAAGACTTAAGTAGGATCTAATCCCGAGGAGCGATGAAGCTTGAATAAATCAACGTGGAACGAGGTTTAAATTCGCTCACGTGAAAATCTTTAGAAGACGCTATAAAACTTGATTTTACTTCAGCGAACTTGCTATCTGGGCCACTTGATAAAATTAACGATTATTACTATCACGTGACTAGAAACGTCATGCAGTTAATAAAAAACTATATTATTCTTTATTGTCTGTGGTTTATGCATTCGATTTTTACATTATTCGAAGATTCCACTGCTTATCTGTAATCTGAGACACTGTCACGCCAAGTTGACAGTTGACTAATTCATATGATGTTGAGCAAAATGTTGCCATACTATATATTATTAAACACCTGTCTCTATTTATCACATATGTATATAGTATAGTCCTTTTCACGAAAGAAGTCCCCCAGACGCGGCGCTGCAATCGCATGACGTAATGTTGCCATTTATGAGTAAAAAATTTACCTATTTTATTTACATTTAGCAGATGTAATTTATCAAGTAATATTATTTTCTGCATACTTCGAAGA
Source organism: Pieris napi (assembly GCF_905475465.1). NCBI lineage: Eukaryota > Metazoa > Arthropoda > Insecta > Lepidoptera > Pieridae > Pieris > Pieris napi. The sequence goes on along the minus strand of NC_062237.1, from coordinate 3,742,602 downwards.
AACAATATTTCTGTTATGTAAAAAGTATATATTTATTTACTTATATTAGCGGTGTTCTACCTACTTACAGGGAAAAGTTGATAAAATAGGGTAAAGAAAAGCAATACAATTTTTTATTCAGAGTTTTATTGCATAATTGTTGGGTTACAATTTTTTTCGAAGTACACACCGCTGTTATACCTTCGTTTGTAATTCTTGTTACAGTTATTTCTGACACACCTGCAATTAAATTATGAACAATTAAAAATAATACTAACTTTAAGTTTATAATGCTTATGTAATATATGTTTTAATTTCAGTTACCTAGTTTCATCACGTTATGTATTTCTTGAATTTTGTCGCAAAAACGAATTTATATCATAAAAGTCCCATCAATACAGCAAAAAAATATTAAATGGCAACTCTAAAAAGTACCTGTTATGGCGGCAATTCTCTTCCGAACATTGTTTAGTTGTATTAAAACACCTTGATTCTTATGTTCCACTTCACAGAACTCTTTCACCTTTAATATCATTTCTCGAGCCGAACTTTTTACAACTTTTGGCATTGTAATCAATATTTAAAATGCACTAAGCTAGTTAAAAATTCACAAAAATCTACCACAACAAACGAACTTGATAACATCGACGAATGACAACATTGCCGACCTGTCAAATTTAGTTCCAAAAATATCCGCGGGACTTCTTTCATGAAAAGCACTATATATTAATGTCAGAGGTAATGTAATAAAAGAACAAGATGTCATTTGTTTTATAAGAATGGCAACACGCAATCTCAGACATCTTACAGGTTGTAAATAGTCAATGTGTCAAAGTAAATTTCTCGGTATGTCGGATATTGAGTTCAGTTACTCTCTAGTCTCTGATCGGCGCCTGTTATGTATAAGCATTGACATCAGTAATACATACAAAATCTATTAATTTATGAATTCCAATTACATCGCCGTAATGGGCAATTTAATAATCTTCTTTGATTTATTAAGAAAACTAAAAAAAATCTTAATATGTATTCTATATAAAAAAACCAGTTGATCTACAACTCTTGGGGTCAGATTTCTGTATCTGTCCATGATAATATTTTTTCTGTGCCTCATAGACGCTTTCGAATTTTTGGGTCTAAGGCATTAGGTTATAAAAATGCACGACACTGCTCTATACGAGAATATTTCATCTTACAAACATATTAATTAATACTAACATTAAAATAGCTATAACATGTATTACCCATTCAAAGGGTTCAACAGTTATTCAAACAATTAGATTTGACTTGCGAAAACTTAAACCCAACATTATCGAAGTTGAGTTGAGACGGGCGTGGACGAAAAGAGATTACCAACCTTTTTTTAAGACAACATTTAACTACAAAATGATTATATGTGTATATTAAAACATTCGTATTTATACGTGGCATATCAGATGCGTTTTTGTTCCAGCTGGAGGTTTATTCTTATTGAAACTAATATCAACTCGAGCCACATGAAATACTCGTATGAAACACACATTGTCGTATTCATTTTATTTTTCATTTCGTATACATATATACAAAAAACGATATAATTATATAACATAAAAATAACGATTAAGGCCAAAACACGTTAGTCTACAAGCTCTTAATTATTCGCTGCTGTAACTGATCGCTTCAGAGAATCGGCTCAACGCTCGAAAGTCCTTTGTCGAGGGTCAAAGGTTACTTACCCCTGGGCAAAGCCAATTAGTGCCGTACAGCGTGTCAAACTGCAATATCCAACTTTACATTTGACATTATTGCATGTCTTTGAGATTTGGCAATAAATGCGTCGAATCAACTGAGCCTTATACACGCCTAGCAATTATCGTGACACGTTTCTTAATGTTTGCTTGAAATTTTATACGTAAGATATTGTTTGACTTCGTTTGTGTACATTACAAAGCTTAGAAAGTAAATACCGCCGACGTTTCGATGTCGCACCGCCGCGCCGTGCATAAAATAGTAGGAATGTTCGAAAATTAAAATATAGAAAAACGAAGAGCAATAATTTCCTAAAGTTCTTTTTTTAAATTAATCTATTCTCCCAAGGTAACTACGGCTAGATACTCTAGTGAGTCTGTAGTTTATTACGTAAAAAAGCAAATTGAATTTTAAATTTCGAAGTATTCTTGGTGGCGTTTTTTGCGTGGGAAAAGAAAGATACCCAACAATTTAAACTATAAAGGACACCGTGTAATAATTAGTATTCAATTGTCGAAACAAGTACGCTGGCGTGAAATCAAGACATGGTGATATAGTTAAACAATACTTCAATACTTTTTACTCCTTTTAACGATTTGTATGCAGGCGTTGCATGCATAAAAAATGAGCTCATTTTTGAACACTGTTTTCTTTAGAACTCTTTAACGTTTGGTGTGATTCATGACTCAATTTTTTATGTCCAAGATTAAATTTCGTACGTTCAGAGTATTTATTGGTTTAATAAGTTCGTTAAGGATATCTGACATATAAACAAAAAACAAAGTACTCAATTATATTAACGTTAGAAATCAAATTAAAATCATTTTATTACACTTATAAAGGTAAATGAAGAAACGGAAGGTTCTAAATTTAAATTTACTACCAGCTTTCAAAATAGGGGCGTAGAGCGGACGGCAAGAATCTCTCATTTTAGAAACACAAATTAAACAAAATAATTTGTAGGTTAATTAATATTTTATTTAAATATTTTAACGAACAAAGCGGCAACATTCCATCTCCAATTACCTTTTACATTACAATATATCGAGAACAATTCAGTAATTAATTCACGTTAGCGAACAGCAGATTACGGTCGAGTTAGTACTTAAAATTTCAATCAGTGAGGATACAGTGCGTAATGACAGCTATGGCCATAGCATAGAAAAATCAGTGTTACCAAATGAAGAAATATCTTGTGTCAAAATGATTGCTAGTCTGATCTCTTTGGTCTGTTTTAAAAATATTGTATTAAGTTTTTGATATTTAGGTAATACGAAGTTCATCGGGGCATCTAGTATTTTTACTTTGTACTTAAACTCCTCCGAAATGGCTCGATCGATTGTTATGAAATTTTGTGTGCATATCGGTTAGGTCTGCGAATCGGAAAACATCTATTTTTTATCTCCCTAAATGTTAAGGGTTTTCCCTCTAAATTTTATATTTTATTTTTTGGATTTTTTTTTTGTTTTTTTTATGATACAACATACAACCCTAAATTTTCACCCCTCTATAATCAGCCCCTATTTTTCATTAGAGTAGATAGTTATTTTTATTCAACAAAAAAATGTTTCCTAGAAATAATATACATGGCAAAACAGTGTTTGCGGGGTCAGCTAGGAAAATTTATAAAACGAAGGCCATTCGTCATAAGATTTACACGTAAGGTGCAATTAATGGTTATGTTACAGTATTATATATTGACAAAAAATCTACGTGATTAAGTACCCAGATGTTGGCAGATCACGGTGGATTCTTGTCGTATCTTTACAGGTTTAGACCAACTGCTGTCTGTCCATGAAGCAATACAGCTGACGAGACGGTGTTACATGTCCTGACCGACTTTCCAATGTATGGATACAACAGGTATAACACTGAACGGCCTATGGGAATAAATGTAAAGGAGACGAAATTAAAGGAAACAATTTTTATTTCTGCCATCTTTCTGTAATTTGCTGTAAATGTTATACAAAAAGTTGTTGAAGAAAGGTAGTGCTTAATCATCCGGGTTACCAATACCATTTACTTAAGTTGACATGAAAACAGTATTTTATAATTTAAAGAATAGTTTAAAAAAACTAAAAAACACGCTTTTAAAGCACATCAAACTATAATATAACTAATCTATAGGCACAGAGCGCCCCACGCTTTTTCACAATAATACCAGTATTTTTTGTTCATTACCATTTTCAGCCTAAATTAGGAATTATTTTTAACTTTAAAGTTTGATGTGCTTTAAAAGCGTGTTTTTTAGTTTTTTTTAACTATTATTTATTTTTTAGTTAAATTTTTTTTTATTTTTTTTTTCGGATTATTGCATTGTCATCGATCTTTGACAGGTGCGCAAAATTTGAATATAATCTGTCCGTTTAAAGTGGGTCAAAATCGAGTCCGAAGGAGTCGGTTACATACATACATACATACATACAGGTGAAGCTAATATAAAGCGTGTAAAAATACTGTTTACATGCCAAAAGGAAGAGACTGGCTGCCCACAACACAGGGAATCCTAGTGCGGGGGCCAGTGCACTTTATTTAATCTAAATATCCTGTATATTGTGTATAATAAAGTTTTTCTTTTTTTTTTCTTTTCTCCTTTTCACATATACGTAAGTTATTTAGTACCTCCGACGACATAATAGTCAGGGAGTTAGCTAGAAAATATATAAAAAAAAAATTGACAAAAATTATCATTTGACGTGATTTTGTCTATAAAAAACGCTTTATATAAAGGCACCATAAATACATCATTTGTTTGTCAAAATAATTCTTCTATTTTTACTAACTATTGACATCCTTCTATTGTAATTTAAGCGTTGATTTGAAGTAACTCCTTTTAATAATCTGTGACAACGCTCACATAATATTCAGTACAGAATTCACTTTAATTTGTATGGAAATCGCTTAAATTATACTCGCGTAGCGGTCATGCGATACCCCCTCAAAATTCAGTATTTGTGGTTATTAAAAGAAATTTGTGCTTATTAATTGGCATACCCACTCTTGATTTTTTGAAATACTAACCTTGACAACATTATTATGTAAAATAATTGTAAATTAATAATAATACATAACTTCAATCCGGTAAAAAAGTGTTTTCTTTAAATGTGTAAAAGTTATGCCAATAAAAGACAATACTAGCGTAAAGAAGCCATTATCGAACAAACAAAACAACAGCCACAGGTCGGAAATAACGAATAATTTCGCTCATAGTCGAACGGTTTCAAAGACAACATAACATTATTACGACAGTGCAGCAGGGCACCATTTTAAGTTGACCCATGAACTGCCTCTATTCCTAACAAAACAAGAAAGTACCGTCCGCAAAATTTAATTTAAAAATATTTAAATTTTGTCTTAAATAAGTGATAACTAGAATTTGTAGTTATATGTGACTTGAAGGACCAAGGGGAAGGAGAAGAGGTGGATAGAAGATATAGAAGATATAGAAGCGTTAGCAAAAAGCGAATGGAGAAAGAAAGCCATGGAAAAAGCTGGAGGAAGCCTTTACACCGGTGAAGGGGTTCCGATCAATGGTACGGAAGGAAGTAACACACGCATATATTATAAAGTTAACAATATAACGTACGTGGTAATTTGTGAGATAGTTTTGTTTATTAAATTCACTGGCAAATTTTTATTAAAATCTCTGTTTAAAGTAACTTTCTGTGGATTGATGATGATGATGATGTTTGTTCCATATAAAAATGGTTACTATGGTAACCAAAATTCGCTACAGATTTTTGTATCTGTTTTCTTTATAATTTTTTTCATCTACACGTAATCAGAAATGTGTGGTTGACAAGCTGTTAGTTTTAGCTATGCTTTCCTTTACGTATGTATTAATTGCACTTTCTCTTAATAGAGCTTCTGCTGATAGTACAGGGCTCAATGGGAGTAGAGGGATCATCGTGTATGGTTAACGATAGGGTGAGATAACAATATGTCCAGGGTTCTGTTAGTCACAATGGTTCAATTAGGTATATGTGAGATAGACTTGTAAATGGAGAACATTTTGTATTGTTCCCGAAAGACTAGTTCATGTAGTTTATCCTAAATTTTTACTACCTTACTAAATAGCCATAAAATCTTTTGTTCTTACCCCTCTAGTGTTACGTGACAAAATGTAACTAATTTTGGCTTATCATCATCATCGTCAATAGCTGTTACCATTTGGGCCTCTTAGCCTCCGCAAGTATCTCGTGCTTCTTGCGTCCAACTTCGAAGACCTATTGTATCGAGCGAGATCCTTGACGTCTCCATCCCACCATCGCAGCCTCGGTCTACCGGGCTTATTTTGGGTTACTTACACTTTGGCGTCTTTTATGTTCTTTTTAAAGTATGTCAACTAGTTTCTTTGTAGCATAAAAATATTTCAGAACATATGGCAAAAGTAATTAAAATCTTATGATAAACAACATACTCTCAGATACTGTAATTTGGTAGCTAAAGCAGTAAAAATAAAGAGTTTATTGTTGAGTTAATAAAGCAAAATAAAACAATAAGTGGCTTAGGTTTGCACTAATGTAATTGTAATTTAATGTCGGATCATCAAATATTTATTGTTCAACAAGCTACAAGTTCATTGTTTGTATGTAACGATTCAAATTGTTTAATGCTGATTTCCTCGTTAGACAGTTTATCCACCCGTAGGTACACCTTATTACGACAGCGATACCGAATCCGACGTTTTTGTATGCAAGCTTGATGTAGTTCTATCAAAATAAGAGCGCTTATGTCTACCATCGAAACGCGGCGAACAAAAATTCATTAAGATTTGAACTCTGGTGTAGTTTTTTTTAAATTTCAGTAGTCCTCCATTATAGGCATCGATAGGTGGGTGATGTTTAGTTCTGTACTTTTAGTAAACCCCAAAAAACTAAATATGTATATGCATATTGCTAACTTTCATGCTCGGACGATTCCATATACAAAGCTGTGACCACATCTCACAAATGTTTACAGATTATTCTTGCTCAGCAATCCAACATTTAATAGACTTTTTATAAGAATTTGTTTTATACGTTAAATCAAATGAAATCAAAATCATTTATATAGGCAACACAATGTACACTTAAGAACGTCAAAAAAGAAATATACATTTAATGCCAGTTCTCAAATCAAGGGCGTAGGACGGAAGAGAGGAACTGGCAATAAACTCTCCACCACTCTTTTGTTATATTTGTATTATAGATTAAGAAAGCTGAACGTAAAGCTCTCGGCTGAAAGCCGTGCTTCGTTGATTTTGCAGAAAAATAAGTTGCCAATTGTGTAAAAAAAAAATATATTTCGGGCTCGTACCTTTCACAAACGAGCTTATAGTGGTTTACGTTTGTTTATAAATGACTTTTGTCCTATCACGTTGCAGCCCAAAAGTACAATGGTTCGAAAATGCATTCACCGTTTAACGTTTAAGTTGGATAAATTTTATCCAAGTTTAGTAAATATTATTTCAAACAAAATTGATCGGAAATTACGAGAATTACTCTATTATAAGTTGGAAAATATCTAAGAAGCAATGCAATTTAATCAACTTAGAAATTTTTAAACCCTTGAACAATCTTCAGTTGTTAATAATTGGCAAAAGGAGCAAAGGTCGAACATCGTTATAGAAATTGTAAGGCTACCTTCATAACCTTAACTTATAAAAGTTTAATATTGTCTCTCATTAACGTGAGTAAATGTTACTAAACGGAATAATTGTTTAGTGTTGATTTTTTAGCTTAGTATGAAATATTCAGATCTATACCCACTACAACATTGCCAAATAAATCTTTTCTATTAATGCAAAAATAAAATATCATCAATTTTTTATTACTGTATATTTGACTATTAAACGTTCATTAATTTTGGTGAGAATTTGTACATGCTTTGTACATTCTCAACCAACTAAAAATCACCATATGACTATCATATACAAACGGATGCTTAGCTACATTGGCCATATTGTCAGCACATAACCAAATGGTAATGGTAGCGAAGAGTGGTGGCAGGAGAAGTTGGGGTCGATCACCTACCCGTTGGTTTGACCAACTAAGGAGAATTATGGGTCTCATCCCTAATGCACTAAGACCAGCTGAGTATAGAGTTGTGTTGAGCAGCAAATCGACGTAACGCTTAGGTCTTGAAAAGTACAGGCACGACCTTCAGTAATGAAGATTACGAAGAATAAGAAGAATTCGATAGACTATAGAGACTGCATTTGTTTTATATTTGAAAACACGTAATAAGAGCTATTTATTACAGAACCGTTCAGCACATATCATATCTCGTTATAAATCTTTATAGATATTTAAGGTAAACACATCCTTATTTCAGCTATATAAGTTGCACAAAGAAATCCTCAGACAAATTAAATGCAGCTGTGAACTCCACACGACTTGATTAGCGCACACTTAGATTTATTATGAACTGTTAATTATGAGAAGGGTTCTCAAAAGATCAAAGATTAGAATTAAAAATAAACGGAGAATGTGTATCATGTTTCCTATGCGCTCATAAGAAACGGTTTGTAACAGAATCACTGTCATTTTTTACAATAATGCTTACAGAAGGAAATGACAAAAGTGTGTTTATTATATATCTATCTATCTATATATATATAATGAAAATGGTCTTCGTTTGAGGCTCAATCACGCCTAAACCACTGATCGTATCGACATGAAACTACCACCATTCGACGCGAATTTTTCCTAGATGGTTTATGGCTATTTATTTATTAAATTCCAACGTTCCTTCATTTTTTTATTGCTGTTTTACTTTTATGAAAATTTATCCATACGGACTTCACCGCGGAAACATTCGGGGAGGCTTCCTAGAACCTCTAAACGTCAACATCTGTTAAAAACTCGATTTTCGAAATATTTCAATTTTAGTATTGTCTTTGATTAACATAACTCATAACATTAAAAGAAAAACGCACATAGAACAGAGTATCAACGACTAAACGTTCAAATCCAAAATAAAACGGAGGAACTTCGTGAGATATTATCGGAAACAGATTGGAGGCAGTGCATAAACATCTTAAACACTCGGGCTCACAACAAATTCAATAACTGCAAAGTCACACAAATAAAAAAGTTTGAAAAACTAGCACAGAACATCAATAGACAATTGTCAAACGTCGCGACTCTAAATGACACACCCGATAGTAGTCAAAACGTCACTGTCATCAATCTGTCGAAACAAAATTTGGATAAACAAACCATTGAGGTATTGAACAAAGGTTTAAATTTTGCAACGGCACCGCGAAAAATCCCTCACGAAGAAATTGTTAGTTACGTAGAGGAATGTATATTCAAAAATACGATACCAAAGGATGAGGCTGAAACCATACGGCAAGATATCTCGTGCATACTGCGAGCAAGCAAACCGCCCAAAAGAAACCTCACCTTCGCTGAAACAAAGGCTCTCGCGGAGCTAAAGGCGAACGAAGATTTGGTAGTACTCCGAGCTGACAAAGGGAATGCAACCGTTGTTATGGATACGTCGGAATACGAAAGCAAGATGGCTCTCCTCTTAAACGATGTCAATACCTACAAAAAAGTCGATAAAGATCCCACAAACAAGGTAATAAAACAAACATCTAGCCTCCTTACTAAATATTCCGAAACACTGTCATTAGACGTCAAATCTTTAACAACAGCCTGCGTAAAACCTCCAAAAATGTATGGATTGCCAAAAATACACAAACACAACAATCCTTTAAGACCCATAGTCAGTCATATCGACTCACCCACATACAAATTAGCCAAACACTTAGTGTCAATATTATCCCCTCTCAGGGGGCACACTAGTGCTCATGTTAAGGACTCTTACCATTTTGTGGAAACATTGAGAGATCTCAAATTACTCCACAATGAAACCATGGTGAGTTTTGACATTGAGTCACTATTTACAAACTTACCACTAAATGACTGCCTAGATATCATTGCAAAAAGACTTAGGGAACAGAACATGTCACCAGATTATGTAGATATTGTAAAACACTGTCTCACATCAGGATACTTAATGTGGAAAGATGAGTTCTATGTGCAGGTTGATGGAGTAGCCATGGGTTCTCCAGTGTCACCTATAGTCGCTGACATCTTCATGGAGGACTTTGAGGAGAGAGCTTTGGCCAATACCCCGGTTAAACCTCGACTGTACAAGAGATATGTCGATGACACATTTGTAGTACTCCCCAATGACAAAATATCTGCATTTCTAGCACATTTAAATTCAATACACAAGAACATTAAATTTACTGTTGAACAAGAAAACAACAACTGTCTGCCCTTTTTAGACATTTTAATTATACGCAAAGCAGATGGCACACTAGGTCACACAATACACAGGAAGGCAACCCACACAGATAGGTACCTCAATGGTGAATCCCACCACCACCCTTCACAACTGCTTTCTGTCGGTAAATGTTTGTTTCAGAGAGCCCAACGTCTTTGTGATGATGCCCACCTCGAGGAGGAACTACAGCATGTCAAACAGGTGCTACACCGAAACAAGCTGCGCATCCCCCGGCTACATCACAAAAACAAAAACAAGACACAAACAGTTCCCCGCCAGCCAGCCTACTTGCCATATGTAAAGGGAGTTACAGATAGAATTAGCCGGATCCTAAAACGAGCTTCTATTCATACAATTTTCAAGCCGCACAAGAAGATTCAGCAATTCCTAAGACCAATCAAAAGTAACACCCCATTGCAAGATGCAGGTATATACAAACTGGATTGCGACTGTGGCCTGTCTTACATAGGGCAAACTAAACGCAATATGTCCAGCAGACTCAAAGAACACATTGCAGACATAAGACATAGACGACACACAAAATCAGCAGTCTGTGAACACATACTAGATAGGCCTAATCACTACATACGCTTTGACCAACCGAAAATACTTGCGAAAGAGAAAAGATTCTTCCCAAGATTGGTACGCGAAGCCATTGAAATCAAAAAACACCCCAATTTCAATAGAGAAGACGGCCTAAAATTGTCAAACACCTGGGATCCAATAATATCCAAATTAAAATCTCAAAAAGAAAAACAATCCGCGAAAATAGAGGACACCGTGAGCCATTTTTGCCAAAACCCTCCATCTTTTAGTCGATACCAACTCCGGGGAAATAAATACAGATAATGCAACTTTCTCTGCAGCTGTGATACTTTTTGACATTCAACATCTTTTGTCTTCAGTCACCGTGACCACGCACGCTGTAAAGCACGCGAAACGTCGGATAAATTTAAAATTATGTCAAATAGTTGTAAATTTATAATAATACATAACTTTAATCCGGTAAAAAGCGTTTTTCTTTTAATATTTCAATTTTCTTAGCGGGAAGTTAAAAAGAAGAATAATAAAAATATGAAAAAATAATAATAATGAAACATAAAATTTTATTTATTTCCTATTTTAATTCGCCCAGCGGAGAGGGCGGGAAACGGCTAGTTTTAATATAATCGTAGTATCTCATTAACATCAGCTACGTTAATTATGCAAAAAGTAAGGACAGTGCAAATTTCAGTTTAATATTGTTATAACAAATATTGTATCAAAAATATTTGTGAGTGAGTAAATTTAAGCCAGCTTGCACGAGCTCCATATTAGAGCTGCTTCTTTATATCTGATAGTATAAATGATCTGTGATAGTATAGTGATAGTGATAGTAGCTATCTAATGAAAACTGTGCAGTTTATTAGACTACCGATAACATACAACAGACTTATATTTTATTTATAGTTTAAATATATGGCCAGGGCGATGTTTTAAATACTGTTTGTATAAGAATCTCCTCGGGAGAAAAATAAAAAAAATTTGAAAAAGAAATAAATCTTCATCTTATATTGCGTAAATAATTTAACAAAATAAAAATCTGCAATTGGCCATAAGTCATGTGTAAGATGTAAAAATGTATGGAAGGCTGTATGATTTTCGATCATAAATAAATTTCATATACATCTATCAGATCTTCATTATAGACATCCTAAGATTGGTTACACTAAGCTTTACTTATTAAACATAGGGAGTTAATAATTTCAGAGATTCGATTTGATTTCAGTTTAATGCAAACTAGATATACCAAGGACAAAAATCTAAAAAATGGTAATTTTTAGGAGTCTCATCTGGTGTGGTACCATGGAAACTCACATTGCCAAAAGGCCTTCAATTGTATTTCCGGCCTTTTAAGAATTGGTACACTTGATTTAATATTTATCATATTACGAAATAATTAAGAAAAGTTATAATTTAAAAATTATGTAAAATAATAGTTCATGGTTGAAAAGTAACTTTATCTTTTTAAATTTCATTAATATTAATGACATTATAAGAATTTCTTTTACTTAAGAGTAGAGATAACTTATCACAATGTAGTTTTGCTGCAATCAACCGGAAGTAAGACAGGTGTCAACTTAAAACCTCAAGATAAGTGTGAAAGCATTTCCTGCCACCGAGTATTTGTGTTAAAACAACATACAACTACAAAATAATGTCTACACCAGATGATATTGTGATTTCTAAGAATTTATTGAATGGAGATCTTCAAATCAGAGCTAATATGAGTTTAAAAAATCATTAAATTCAAGTAATTATTATTTTTAAACAAATATTTGCAGACCTAAAAGGCATTGTTAAATCTGATTTATAAACTGTATTTAAGATATAAATATTTGTGTAATACTTCGAGATTTATATTTAGTTTAATTAATTTCTGAAATTTTACGATATATTACAAATGAAATCATCAAAAATTAATAGCTACAACATGTGACTTATGTGTGACTGAATCATTTCTAAACTTTATTTGATCTGATTTTGCTAATATTTGTTTACACACAAAATGTATATGGCTCTTAATACTGATCAGCACGTTTACAACGTAACGTAATATCGAACCTGATTTTAAATTCAGTTTCTTATTACGTAATTCCAAGGTGCCAAATCAGTACTAACAGTATAACAAATACATTTGATGTTTTTGAGGAAATTATTGAAAACGGTATTAACGGTAAAACACAATAATTAGCAATCTATACATAGTAACACTGCTGATAGAAAGTTCTGTGAAAAAAAGTTTCGAAATGTTATTTAAAAACCAATTACAATCTCATTTGTAGGTGCGTTGTAAACATGACCATCTTCCTGCACTTATGAAGACATTAATCATTTGCAGTAATGAAGACGCTACCACAATAAATGATTAAAGCACCCCGCTGACTCACAACATTACTTGTCTACTCTTGATAGAAATGTATCTGTGACAATACATCATATTATACAGGTTTAAACTACTGTGATTTAAAAAAAAAATGTTATATTTCGAAAAAAAGTTATGATTCTGTTTTTTTTACATTACGAAATACATCATTTTTGATATCATTAACTAGATGTGTTTTAATGCTACTAACAGTTTTAATACCTACGTAATACCTGGAATGGCAGCCGATTCCAAAAAGTGCTGGATTATAAAAGCGCTCTGTCGTGGAACGTCAGAGTTTAAGGTGACGACACCAACGTCATTTATTATTTTGTAAATATAGCCTATACTAAGAACTTGCCAAAGGTGGAAGTAAATTTGAATTCGCTTTTGAGTTCTCGCTATACAAATACAAATCGTTTCTCTTTATAATACCAGTATACATACATAAAATGATACCAAATCTAGGACGCAATAGACAAAGTACAGGCCAAAAGTACCCATAACCGATGAGCATGCATGGTAATTTCATGATAGTAAATGAAGCGAGAGAGGTATGTCAGGACAGTAGGACGTGGAGATCAGTGGTCTGCCTATCCCTTCGGGAAAACAGCGTCAATGTATAAATAAATAAATTCACCAAAAGATAAAAGTGTCCCAATGTGATGTTAAATTTACAAGAATGTGTTGATTGAAATTCTGTTGAAATTTAATTTGATACACTGTATTTTCTTTTGACGTAAATAAAAATACTGATGCTATATATGGTTTCATATTTGCCTCAAATTAATGTCATATGTTCACCAATATGACAAAAACATAACCCATTTCAAGTTGAGTCCGCAAAAAGTAGCCTGTTCGTACGAAAACATGTCATGTACATCCAAGTAAATATTGATTTCATTATTATATCAAGATTTTAGTTTATTCAAATAATGCTAAGGAAAGTTTAACCCACCAAAAGAGCAAGCTATCCATCCTTAAATGTTTTGATGTATACATTTATGTAATAAGACCGCCCGTGAATCTTTTGTCTATTAAATCTTTTTGTGTTAAGTTAGTGAATAATTATATTTAATAACTTTATTATTGTAAACTTATTCACATAAGTTTTGTGTTCGTTAGATTTTTCTGATAGCTGTAAAATATGAACACTACATATGACGTCAATAAACATCTGACAGTTTACACAATTTTTAGTTTATGTGTGTATCATAATTATCTCTAGAAAGAGATATTATACAGATAACTTTTTTAAGAAAACAAGAGCAATTATATGAATATAACATGGTCTGGGTACTGATAAGTGGTAAGCAGAAATGCATCTCTATTCTACATATAACTTACAAAGCTAAATTTACTGACCAATATAAAGAAAATATCGCTTTTAACAACACGAAAAACAATGTAAATCACGGTCCCTTTGTAAGCCTATAGCGACGACACTATTTCAATCTGTCGAGTTTTGTATCTCCGAGAAAAATTCTTGCCGCCTCCGGAGGATCGCCGTTAGTATATAGGGTGTTCAAATACTAGATTGCGATCTGACTTCTTATTTAGGATTTTAAAGCACGATAGTGACTTAACTGCGGAAGAGTTTCTGCATCTGGCACAGGACAAGACACGCTTCAAGATACTAACGGCCAACCTTCAGTAATGAGAGGCACTAAAAGAAGAAGAAGTGATTTAAAGACCAACGTGTATGTACCCAAAAACTTGATAACATTGAGGTATAGCGGGTATAATTAACTTGACTATCTGACATACGAAAATGTATTTTCATCGAACATGAAAACGATAAAAAACGCGTTGATAATATTTTGTACTAGAAAAAAAAATTACAACTTTGACTCTCATCATTTCGATTAATTTATATTGAAATTTTTTGGTCAATTAAATCCACAGTGCCTAAATTAGTTCTATCATAAGTTTTCTTGGTTCAAAATACTCGGGTGTATTTTACACACATCCTGTATAAAGATCCTCGATGCAAATGTTCAATTCGCGTCGCAAGCGTATTTGGAGGATTGTAGATGTGTTGCAAATAGGATCTAAGGGTTGGAATGGAGCTTAGGGATTTACTATTCACCGGCATCCATTAACGACTGAATAAAACTGTGCTTTACGAATATACTTATTGAGTGTCCTGGGATGTGTCAAGGTCATAGAACGTATGTAAAAATGTTGTGTGTCATCAATGTTTGTTTGAAAAAGATATTGCCAAAATTTTTGTGTTCTGAAGAATGCGACTACGACTGAATTTGTATAGAAATTCCATCCTTTCAACCTCGAAGCCTGGCGTAGCATAAAGCGCTTTCTCTTCCTGGAACACGGGCACTGGATCTTTGTGGAACCAGCTGCCAGTAGAGGTATTCCGGGCCGATACAACTTTTCAAGAAAAGAGCGTACCATTTCCTCAAACGTCGCCAAAATACACGCAAGCCCCCTGGCGTTGCAGGTGTCTATGAGCGGTGATTAGTACCTTGTTTAAAGTGACCCTGTTTATTAGACTTTTTTATAAGTATTCAGCTATTTATTATCACATTTATTATTTGCCTCTCTAGGAATTGGAGCTTAGGATTTATTAAATTAGTTTGTTTCAAATAAACCATGTATTACACAATAATGACAAACCTTATCGTGAATTATAAATTTAAAACTTTAAACTTGATATAAGTGAGGTTCATTCATTCCCTAATAATGGAGAAGCGAGATGTAAATTAAAAAACCGCAAAGGTACGACCGTAACACGCATATGTATGATGGTACTAAAAAAAATAATAATAAATAAATAAAAAAAAAGGGTGCGTGTACTTTTGTACGCGCGTAAGAAGTTATACTTCTTTGGCATTATTAAAATAGTTTTTGATTGCATGCAAATAATTAATTACAATTAAATAATCAAAGACTGGAAAAGGAGTCTTTAAAGTCAATAAAGTTCAGTTTACATTTGAAAAATTAAATAAATACATATTTATTATTATTCTCTTACATTAAGTGTAACATAAATTCTATTAAGTTAATATTTTATATTTAGAACATCTCTTCCAAACACTAAGATGTATGTTGTAGCTTTGGCAGTATTGCACAATATAGCAATTGATTTAAAAGAGGAACCTATCTCTGATGATGATGAAGAGACCCTGCCCTCACTACCAACAGTACCCTCATCTCAAAATACACTGCGTGGAGCAGCAGTGAGAGCCATATTTATTGATGAAAACTTTTAACTTTGATAGTTCTTAATTTAGTTTGTTTTAACAATTAAGTTATTTAAACAAATAAAACACTATTTATCTTTAAAACATTTTTATTTTATTATACTATTTGTTTTTGGAACACTGGTCGTAAACGTAAACACGTACAAAATTGAGCTCCGTAATTAAATAGTGAAAAGTGACAAAATACTGAACATACAACTACAATTCACCAATAAAGTTATAAGAAAAGTGCAAAGATAAGAAATACAGTTATAAAAACAGTGCGATTAAAAACTATATCGTAAAACAATCCCGAAACAACTTCTGATATCCCAGTAAAAAGTGAAAGTTCATAGTCCGCCATTACACAATTCAATCGTAATTCGCGTCTGACAACTGACATCTCATCTAGTACCAACCTACGCAGCAGTGCCGGGCAGTGTTGCAAGATTTAAAAAAATATTAAAAGGTGTTACAATTTATTAATTCCACTTTTCCCTAAAATGGATAAAAATATCGAAATGCTTTGGGAAAAATTAGAGGAAAAATTGAACCAACAAACTCTAACTATAACATCAGCTGTAACCACAAACGTTATGGAAGCGATAAATGATAAGATGGATTCAATTATTCAAGAAAACAAAAAATTAAAAACTCAGATTGCAAAACTTGAACAAAAACTAGATCAAATGGAAATAGATAAAAGAAAAAAGAATTTGGTATTTTTTGGAGTTGAAGAAAAGGGAAAAAGGGAATCTGAACTGGTAGACTATATCAAAGAAATTATAACAGATACAGGTTTACATCTAGACAGCCAAGAAATAAGCAATGTTTACAGAATTGGTGCACAAACTAACAAGAATCGGCCAGTTGTCGTTTCCGTGTCGACAAATTGGAAAAAACATTTGATACTTAAAAATAAATCCAGCCTTCCATCTGGGATCTATGTAAAAGAAGACTACCCGAAACACATATTAGAAACCCGAAAGCAACTGCAACCAAAAGTAGAGGAAGAAAGAAACAAGGGTAACTTTGCATATATCAAATATGATAAGCTAATCGTTAAGAAACCAAATGATCAAGGCCGTGAAAAAAGGAAGCGGGAACAGAGTGGCTCGCCGATATCACCTACACAAAAGAGGTCAAACCCTAACAAAGCAACGATGCCAACTGCAACGAATACAAAGGATGTAATAAAACCTAATTTATTAAATTATATAGCAAGGGGAAGGTCTAGCTCACTTTCAGAGGTATCAAAAAACAACTAACTGCCCCCGACAACCGGAACAAAAACAATGCTAACTGTAGATCAACACCAACAAAGGACAACGAAAGAAAACATGCACCAACCACCCCAAGCCGGCTGGTCACCGTGGGGCTCAGCGACTACTACCCTCCATCCAACAGGATACATATGGCAACAAATATAGCAACACTTAACAGCAACACACAGTATGACCAAAACCCTCCAATGATCACACCAACGGAGCAGGGAAACACCTTGCATAAAAACAAATTAATGATCGCAACATACAACGTCCTAACCCTCTCATCGTATGACCGTTTGCTCGAGTTTGAAGAGGCTATAAGAGATATTAAATACGATATCATCGGAATATCTGAAATGAGAAGACATGGAAATAAAATAGAAGAGTACGAAAATTTTATACTGTGCTACATAGGGCAAACCCCTGGCAAACATGGAGTTGGCTTCATTATAAATAAGTCTCTCAAAAAACACATAATAAGCTTCAATGGCATAACAGAGCGAGTGGCAACACTAAACATAAATATACAGGGACATAAAATATCCATTATACAAGTTTATGCACCAACAGAAGCGGCAAGCGACCTTGATATAGAAGAATTTTACACTACAGTTGAGAAAGCCTTGGGCACAGCGCAAAAAACCATAATATTAATGGGTGACTTCAACGCCAAGCTTGGAACCCCCAAAGCTGACGAATATTTAGTTACTAAAAAACATGGATACGGCGAGAGAAACGAAAGAGGACAAAGACTAGTAAAGTTTGCGCTCCAACACAAATTAATGATAATAAACACATGTTTTAAAAAAAGACAGAGCAAAAGATGGACCTGGCGATCTCCTAACGGACAATACAGAAACGAAATCGATTTTATCTTGTCTAACCAACATAGAATATTCCAAAACATCGAGACGCTCAATCTGAACTACAATTCCGATCATAGAATAGTCAGATCAACAATAACACTAAACAAACAAAAAATATCAAGAGCCAAGTTTACAAACAGCCAAAATAGCAAATTAAAGAGCGAAGAGGAAATAAGTAAGTTCAACGAAAACCTAATATCACAGCTATCTACAACTAGCTGCGAAAACACCACGGTACAATACTGCTACGACATGATAGAAAAGGCTATCACTTTTAGCTTGAAACAAGCTCGCCCAAAGAGAGAAGAAAATAAACAACATAAAATACTATCGGCAAGTACAGTAAGGCTACTAAAAAGAAGGAAGGAACTACAGAAAACTAAAAACAAATCACGAAGTCAGAAAAATGAATTGTCCGCAATATACAAAGTAGTCAATAAGTATATAAAAGCAGACTACAAAAGATATAGGAAAGACACAATAAAAGAACATCTACAAAGAAATGGAAGTACAAAGAAGGCCTATAAGAAGCTCAAAACTAATACATCATGGATAGAAGGACTGAGGAAAAAAGATACAGAAATCTACACTAGAGGCGACATCATATCTACCGCAACAGAATTTTATAGACATCTTTACAGAAACAGAGACACGAAATCATTTAATCCTGTCACAGAAACAGATGCTACACCTAGAAATAACGTTAAACTCATAGACGCAACAGAAATAATTGAAGCAATAAAGAAACTGAAACTAGATAAAAGCCCTGGTTCAGATAATATTACGAACGAAACACTAAAAATTGGACACAAAACTCTAGCACTGCCGCTAGCGGAACTGTTTAACAAGATCTTGCAAGAGTCGGAAACACCTTCCCAATGGTCCAAATCCAACATCATACTAATTTACAAAAAAGGCGACCCGAAGGATATCGGAAACTACCGACCAATCAGCTTGCTGCCGAGTCTATATAAACTTTTCTCCACAATTATAAACATAAGGATTAGAGACACATTGGAAAAAAAACAGCCAGTGGAGCAAGCAGGCTTCAGAAGGGGCTTTTCAACAGTCGACCACATCCATACCCTTGAGTTGATAATGGAAAAGTATCAGGAAAAACAAAGAACACTCTATATATCATTCATAGACTGCCAAAAAGCCTTTGATACAGTAAGACATAACAGCATCTGGGAAAGCTTGAAAGAACAGGGAGTAGAGGAAATATATATAAAAATCATCAAATCCATATACAAAAACAATAAAGGTAAAATTAAGCTTGAAACATTAGGCCCTAGTTTTCCAATAGAACGAGGAGTAAGACAAGGGGACCCGCTGTCTCCAACAATATTCATAGCTGTTCTTGAGTCGATCATTAGCAAGCTAGATTGGAGTAAACAAGGTCTATACATAGACGGTACTTACTTGAGTCACCTGAGATTCGCGGATGACCTAGTACTGTTATCCGAGTCATCTTCCCAACTACAGAGCATGGTAGAAACCCTGAACCAAGCTAGTGGAAAAGTAGGCCTAGAGATGAACATTACAAAAACTAAGACAATGACAAACAGCTCTCAAAGACCAATAACAATCAATAACAAACCATTGGAATACGTTGAAGATTATGTCTATCTGGGAAAAACCATAAGTTTTCACAGAAAAAATAAAAATACAGAAATAGAGAAAAGAATAAAATTAACATGGAACAAATTTTGGGGTCTCAAGGAAATTTTTAAAGGTGATCTACCACAAGACATTAAAACCAAAGTCATGAATTCAAGCCTCTTGCCTTGTTTGACATATGGTTGCCAAACGTGGAAATTCACTGCTGAAACAAGAAAAAAGATAATCGTCTGTCAGAGAGGACTCGAAAGAAGTATGCTAAAGATCAGAAAATCAGATAAAATACGCCATACTAAAATAAGAAAAATAACCAAAGCAACAAATGCTTTAAGCTACGCAAAAAAACTGAAATGGAAGTGGGCAGGACATGTTGCCCGGCTAACTGACCATAGATGGACTAAGAAAGTAACTTTCTGGAAAGGCCCACTAGGCAAAAGAACAAAAGGTAGACCTATTACGCGATGGGAAGACGACATTAAAGCGATAGCTGGTCGAAATTGGAGTGAAGTGGCCGAGGACAGAGATAAATGGGCGTCACTGGAGGAGGCCTACACCCAACTTGGGGTTCCAGTAGATTAAGTATTTAAAAGGAATATATATGTATATATTTTTAACTAATATAGATTAATAACATGAACTAACACTAAAAATAAATTGTAAGAAGTGTAAACTTATATAATACTGGAAATAAAAGGCTTTTTTATTTTATTTTATTTATTTGTTTTTAAGTGACTCTAATGTCTTCATCAGAATTTCGGTTTGTAATTTTAAATTAATCATTACTTGGTTGTGCATCTACGAGGCTTCTCCAAAACTAAAACTACTACTTGCTTTCTGCAACAAATAAGAGAATATTAATCTAAGCTCTGCCCATGCAAAACTTAATTTTTTTTATAATTCATATTATAACATTTTTAACACATTTATATTAATATAATTATATAAATGTGTTAATAATATAATTTGTAGCACATGCTACAGATCTGGATAGCAACTTTCTTTTATTCTATTTAGAGATAGAGATAATTTAAATATAATACCGGTGTCTTCCTTGTAGGTTTCTTTGGAGTTGTTAGGGGATTCTTGTTGTTCAGTTCGACATGATTTTCTTTAACCTTTCTTTAATCCTACAAAATAATGAAATTGTTAAATTATGTTGTCACTGTTGTGCACACCTTTGTCTGGCTTTTCTAGTATTCAAGTTATGTCATAACTGATTTATTACCTTGTCATTGTTGGCTTTATTTGCTTTTGGGATATCAATTGTTTCCAAAATGATTTTATTTGTAATAGCCTGAAATATATAAATAACATCTATTAATTTAAGTATCATGGTGAGTGGTTCGCACTCAGGTGTTAAGGTGTATTATACCCACTGTCCATTATAAGTGGGAATGGGCTCACTTCTGGCTGGACACAGTTTCGGTACTACAAGTGCAACATGGATGTTTTGAGGTATTACAATATCTCTAACTACCCTGTAGGGGAATAAAGTATGTGCCTATGCTTGAGAGGTTGAACCTTGAACATCACCATACATCATATTTATAATTAACATTCCTACCTCGACACCATCACAATCAAATTCATTGAAATCTACTTCAAACCGTTGCAGTATCATCTCTGCCATGTCCATTGTGTCTGGAGAAGGTGATGGTGGCTTTGTTCCACCTCCAGTTTTTGATGTTTCACGGCGATAAGATGACAACTCTTTTTTTGTATTCAATTTAGTGCACTTCCACTGATTCATCAATTGTTTTTTGTCTCTTGTCCTTATATTTGCTAGATGAAATCTGAAAAATTACATGTTTTGATTAAATAATGTGGTCATTTATGAGATGCAGGTACTTATTAACACAGAACACAATTACCTAAAGGTAATTATAATTTAATAATGCTTATTAAAATGTTTACTTCTCTGTTATATCGCTCCAAGTCTTCATTTTCTCCTTATTAGTCGAATGCTTAAATCTTTGTTCTCAATTATTGATATATAGGGTCGTAGAATAATATTATTAGTATTGATTTAAATATTCAATTTAAATTACTTCTGATTATAATTCAGACGCACATATAAAATTCGCACTTGTATAATGAAAATAACTAGGTATATAATCTTTAATTTGAAACAATAATTAAAACTCCTTTATCTGTTTAAAAGGTAAATGTCATTGTCAGATGTCAATGTCATGGTCATTCAAATTTCTTGTTAAGCTGCTAAGCTAAGAAATAGAATATGCGTGAAGTTAGCTTCACGCATATTCTATTTCTTTTTCCTTGTAGATTGTCTTATTCCCATCTCGCTCGCGCACGCTATAATCACACTCCCAATTTTGTGTCACAGGTGCGCGCGCATCGTAAAATTTCACTCTCATCAATTTTTCATAACGCGCCTAAAGAAGTACAACTTCAAAAAATAAAAAAAATAAAATAATTAATTGTTAATTATAATAATTAATAATAATTATTAATATTATTATTTTTTTATTTTTATTATTTATAATAATTCTATAATATGTTAAATAAGTATTAAAAAAGGATAATTTAGTAAATAATGCCTGATTAATAAATTGGTAAGCCTGGAGGCACTTCATTGCTTGCTTGAGTATATGGTGAATATTTTTTTTTTACTTATTGACATAAGCAACGATTAAACTCGTAATTAACCATTGTACGGCTATTAATCTCATAGGAAACGAACACATATTTCGATGAATACAAAATCTTTGGCGTTTCCCCGTTTTACAACACGTTAGACATGTCAATTAATTTACAGAATTTTCAATAAAAGTATTCCTTCTATTCATGTTATAGCATACAAGCTATATTGAAGCTAAAGTATTAAAAACAAACTAAACATCTTAAAGTACGACCAACTTTTAATACAAATAAATGTAGTAATACCGTCCTAACACCTAATGGGGCGGTTTAGTTCCTTAATAGGGCAGTAATCGTATCATCGACTGATAATGCGTTTTTCGTTGATAATACTAACCCGTATTGTCATGATAGCTCGCACCTAATGGCCTGTCAGGCGCAGCCCGCCATTGTTTTCATATAGATAATTACCTGTCCCTCATACGAGCACGTTATTAATTGATTGCTATTATGTACCATTTTTTGATCGACTTCATATTTATAGGAAGTTTTTATAAATTTTAAGTTACCTGCAATCACTAGGCATAATGATTCTAATCTAAATCGACACTTATAAAGAGGTGAAGTTTCTACTTTTCCGAAAAATCTCTGCTTACTATTGTTTCTACTAGTAGAGAGGTACACAATTGTAATAGACATATTATTTCATTGTGATTAATTTTTGTGAACGTTTTTATGAATGTCGAAATATATTTTTTGTAATTTGATATCTACTACATATAGTATTGTCTTTTATTGACATAACTTTCACACATTTGATAATAAAACAATTTTAAACGAAACATCGGTCAAATTTAAAATTATGAAAAATAATTGGAAATACATAACTTCAATCCGGTAAAAAATTGTTTTATTATCAAATCTACTACATATCCAATGTGTCCTAATTCACTTAATAACCTGACAACGCCGTGTCAGTTGGATATAAAAATAAGAACAGTTTTACTTCAAAGGAAAAGGAGAAGGGTAATATGAAACTTCCCACCTTCTATAATTTGACTACTTAGTCAAATTATAGAAGGTGGGGTATTATACCATATCAACATAAAATCTTCAATCACAATATAAAATATGTATTGATTGAGGTATTATGAAAGTATACAGCTTTTTAGAGAGAAGATAATTATTTTCGTCATTTATATATCTACAGTCAAGATACTGTGTCGTAATTAAATTACCATTTTTATTAAAGAGAATACGAAATCACATAGCATACCTTCATAAACTCTACTGAACGGTATTGTCTAGCATAACGTAGACACACGTCAATGAAGACAATACATTTATTCTACTCTCACGTAAAGTTGTCTCTTTGTACGTGACATTTTCCGTTTTACCTTCTACAAGTATCTTTCAATGATTTTACTTAGGTGTAGCAAACTTTAACACGCAAAATTTTAAGTTAAAAATTTAATTTAAGCAATATAATGTTTTTCATAAACATTTTCTTATTAGCTAAACGTCACGATTTCGCCAGCGGTAATTCGGTTCCTAAAATTATTAAAAAATTGTTTATTTTATTAATTTATAAGTAATTATTTATAAAAATCTAAAAGTTATTTTTATTAAAATCTGATTATAGTTTGTAAAAAGACAATAAGATGCGGCTTTTGAAATTAAAAAAATCAAAGGTTCAAAAAGCTTCGGGCCCTATAATGACACATTTGTTATGATATGGATATTTTCTATAATTATAATATCACTAGCTGACCCGGCAAACGTCGTTTTGCCATATATATTATTTCTAGGAAACATTTTTAGTTCAATAAAAATAACCAATTTCATAAGAGTCGGTCGAGCCGTTTCGGAGGAGTATGGGCACGAACATTGTGACACGAGAATTTTATATATTAGATATGGGATAAATACGATGCGTACCAAACAAGTGACAACAACAAATATCTTAAGGTGGGAACTGACCAACGTTACGAGGTGTAATGTAACATGTAATGTAATGTTACACAGCGAGCATTCGTGCAGTCAGTACGTCGTGTTACGGGGAAACCAGCGAGCAACGAGCCTCTCGTTGCTCGCTTTGAGTGCTCCACCCGGCTGTCGGTTTTTTAGCGAATCCTTTGACTCTTACGCGGTTCAGTAATTACGCGTCGCACGTCGCGTGTGATCATGATTATGATTTTCTATAAATTGTGTCTTTTTTAAGTACTTTTGGTCCAATTAAATTCAACAGTTCTTCAAAATCGAGACCTGCGTACAAAGTTTTTATACTGTCCAGTAATCATTTGGTTTTTAATATTGCAATCAATAACAAACCACCTCATACGCCTGTGTTTTTAAATAAGTTTTATGTCCAGTAACATTTTTTATTCTTCTTAATTAGGATGAAACAATAATTAAATAGAATGAAAGATATCAACATTATCACTATCACATCTCGTGAACACTGGCGGTGAAAGTGGAGCACAGAGTTTTGACTAGCATGTTACGCTGATTTTAGAACACAGCGTAACATGCTCGATGCGTAACACGCTCGATGCGAATGCTACATTACACCCCGTAACTTTGGTCAGTTCCCACCTTTAGATTTTGTACGAGAAACATTGAATCGAATTCCACTATTAGCCCTTATTGTTATTGCAAATAAATTACTATTGAATAACTGTATTAAATAGATTTCGGTAAATAGAACAGCTGAGATAACTAAATTAATATAATTAAATCACGAACGTTGATTAGTGTCAGTTGCTTTGCTTGCGCAGTTGTCGCCCATTTATTAGTATTTCTCGGAATTTACACTGGAAAGGTCTGAATTAACAAACGAATATTCGTAAAGTAATTAGGAATGACTAATACTATATAGGGATATAATAATGTTTTTTATAATATATTATAATATTTAAACTAAATAAATATAGTTCTATCTCCATTGCACAGAATTTTGACGTACACAGGAAAAATATTTGCAGAATGGCTGGAATGTGTAATCTGCTGTTGGGCCCGAACGATCTGGATATTTTTTGGACCGCCCATCTGTTTATACGGAGGGCATTTAGCACTTGATTCTTATGTTTTTTTTGTAAATTTTGGTGTTCTTTTTATTGTTTATTTATATTAACTTATTAGAACTTATATTATATACTTTTAGTTATATTATATACTTTTAGTTATATTATATACTTTTAGTTATATTATTTACTTTTAGTTATAAGCAATCATTTTGTGCATGCTGTCAGTATATTATCCAGGTTTGGTTCTAGTTTGTGTAATTTTTTATTTTTTTTTCTAATGTGTGGCCTATTATTTCTAACTATACTATTATTTTAGTCTATCTACACTTTCCCTACACATATAATACAGAGGAAAGATTCTTTAATCAATATAAAGCTGAATTGTTAGCGAGTGATAAAGGCTTTATAATATCACGGTACAATCAATAGAAGCGTAGCACCAATGAAAAACGTTTATAAGCGGTAAAATTATTTTCTTTTTAGAGCTTCCTCCAATTTTTCTCGTTCATCGCTAGTTGAGATCTTAGCAACTGGGTTACTTATTGAAAAAGGCTATATTATAACATCACTTTACGACTGAATTAACAAAGGCCCCAATTTGGGGTAAAAATTGGCTCCTATTTCACAATTGTATTTTTGGTTGATTATATTTAAGTTTGAGTATATAGGCAGTTTCATCGATAATTTTTTTGGGAAGTAGATGATCGGTTAAACACAATGTAGTCATTAGCAGTTTTCGGACTTTCAATTGAAATAATATAGAATATATAAAAGAATTCACAGAGTGTAATTGGTGGATTCTTGCTCATGAGCGATCGCTTGTAAGCAACTACGTTTAGGAGATTTATAAAAAACTGTAACTTTTCCGATTTTCCTCCTCCTTTATAATATTTCTTAACCGTTCAATTGTTAATTGCCTAGAAATAAAATTCCATTAGTACCTGGGATTCAAACACACGACCTCAATATTGAAAATTGTATGGTTAACAACTTTCCTGCTCGGTATTATAATTACAACCATAAAATCATCATATTACATGTCACAGCGTATTTTAGTCTCTACTGGAGATCTTCAAGTGTAACTCTTGCGCAATAAAAACGATGCTTCAAGCTTATAAATTGGTAATACCGCTAGCAATTAAAACGATGCATTAATATCGATCTAATCTCAATGCATGAGTTATATTTGATTCTTGACCACTGATTTATAGTCATGAATAAAAAAACCGGTGCTGATAATAGTGTTTTGGATTTGACCGAATTGACTCATTTACCACTATTGGTAACTTGGCCTATTAATGATTTAATTCTCAAGGTCTTATGAATGTATTGGTGGGCTGTATCCGGGGCTCGGGGTCTCTATGGTTAGAATGCTTAAAAAATGTTTTATTCATATAAAATTTTAAGTTTATTGTTAATATAATTGTATAGAGACATATGATGTGTCGCCGAGCCAGTTAGTGTGAAAACTTGTATTTATATTTATGAATATACAAAACCTTATTTTCCGTAGCCTATAATATAATTTATACATAGTCTTAATGCTTTGTATGATCTAAGTATTGGTAATGAGTATAGATAATACTAATAGCTACTAGAATCTATGCGCGAATATAATTTTTTGTGACCTATAAATATATAGGTAAAAATACTAGAAGACCGGCCAGGCATTGCTGTGGCTAAGGTTTTTGTTATATGTATTAGTAGCAAACTATTCAAGGGAAACGGTAGGAGAACACCAGTCATGGGGACCACCATGCTTTTTTGGTGGTTATGCCATTAAATTATAGCTTATGTGACGTACTGACGGACGAAACGTTGGTACTTTCAACACAGCGCCATCTGTTAGAATTGTGACTATCAAATAATAAACAAATATTTTGCAATAAAATAATATTGCGGGTATAAATTGAGATGTAAGCTATCCTATCTTTTAAGTTGGATCAAACTACACACGGTGTGCAAATTTGATTGATATCGGTTCGGTAGTTTAGGAGTCCATCGCGGACAAACGTGATATTAAGATTAATTAATCGACTTCGCGGTCAGGCAAAGAAGGCTAATCCCCTTTTTACCTTAAACACATTTTTATGAAAGTAATTTGTCTAAGATACAAGACTTCTTTAGTATTGATAATTTCTAAGGTTACGCAATTGTCAAAAAGCCTGCTAAAAGCACCTTGTAAGACATATTTTTAGGTATTTTTGGTTCCAGAGGTTGCGTTAGTTTAATTATTCATTGTGCAAAACCCCAATAAACAATTGAAAAAACATAATTTTAGGTTTCATTTACCATTTAAGGGTAATCGTTCATTTAATAAGCCAGCTGGTATAAACGGAAATTGAGTTTTTTCGCAATTTAATATTCAAGACGAGGAATTGTTGCGGTGAAGTTGGCATACAAAGGAGTTTGTCTGTTCGTGACTAAGAAATTTTAATAGAAAAATGTAAAGGTGTGTTGCTATGGAGGGATCGACTTAAATATGAGTCTAATTTCCTGATTTAATTTTTTTAAGCAATCGATGGCGTTGTGCATATTTTATAAAACGCGATAGCAACACGACGCCCTAGAAACATATTTTATTTTATTTTTAGTAGTATTTTTTATAGTATTGTCTTTGATTTACATAACCTTTACACATTTCCGCGAAAATAGAGGACACCGTGAGCCATTTTTGCCAAAACCCTCCATCTTTTAGTCGATACCAACTCCGGGGAAATAAATACAGATAAGGCAACTTTCTCTACAGCTGTGATACTTTTTGACATCCAACATCTTTTGTCACCGTGACCACGCACGCTGTAAAGCACGCGAAACGTCGGATAAATTTAAAATTATGTTAAATAGTTGTAAATTTATAATAATACATAACTTCAATCCGGTTAAAAAGTTTTTTCTTTAAAATTATTATTTATAGTATTTGATTGCAGAAGTTATTAATGTTATATAAGTCACCAGTGTCCACTCATAGGTAAAGATTATAATAGTGTGGTTCTGGGCTGAACGCTGGTGTGTCATTACTTAGACACTTTTGTTATTGTAGCTTTAACTATTAAGACTTAAGTCTGATAACCGATTTCTATCTTCTGAATTGTTATTTATTACTAACAGTAACATCTTTAAATTCATAAATCGAACATCATACTTATTCAATACACTATTTGGGAAAATATTATCATTAAAAAAAACACTAGTACATTGTATTCGTCAAAACTAGGAAGAATAATACAACATTAGGTACTTAAATATTCTGCATTCTACATAAAACATAGTAAAAAATTTAAATAAGCATAGTAAGATTATGTATTGACCATTCAAACTATTTGCACAAATTGAGTTATTAGCCATAATGTAATAGTAACGTAAGACTGGCGAAAGACAAGATTAATTTTAATCGAATGGTGTAAAACAATGGTTCTAATGCTATTGTTCTGAAGGTTTTAAGGTAACTCCATTGCTAAAGTTCTCGGCTTTGAATAGAAGATCCAGTCAATTCAACAGTAATTATCATAATATTGTCAGATTATTTTCGTAGTTTAAGCAAGGAATTGTTGATGGATTTAATTATTAACCCTTATAAGCCTGTCCTAAAAATTACTTCGAACATCATTTAAAAAGAAGACGCGTGATTCTTTTGTGTATATGCATACCAAAAATATTTAAGGTAATCTATCTTGAATAATAGTAACTAATATTATAAAGAGGAAACTACTCCAAACTACTAGACCGATTTCAAAAATTCTTTCACCGTTGGCAAGCTACACTATTCCCGACATAGGCTATGTTTCATTTTTAAAAAAAATAGGGATTCTTACTAAAACTTGAATAATCTAACCCAAGGTGTAAAAAAATAAACAAAAAACTTCCTTCAATCGTGTGCGCTGCGAAAACTATTAATGATAGAACAAAATGATGTATTACAATTTTTCAGGACACATCACTATCTATAAAAAATGTCGCGACAGCATGTCTCTATCTTTTATAGTTACCTCACAATAAGCGTCCTTTTATTATTTTTTTTTTATTAAAATACCACCGATATAAAAGGCTCTTTATTCGTACCTAGGTAAGATCCTTATCAAAATAATTACCAACGTTTCACATAAGCTACAATTTAATGGCATAACCACCAAAAAAGCATGGTGGATTGGTGTTCTCCTGCCTTTTCTCTTGAATAGTTTACTACTATGTAATATAACAATAATCTTAGCCACAGCAACGCTTGGCCGAGTCTACTAGTCTTGAATAATAGTAATTACTAAAAACCTATATAAATCGCCAATTTCAAAAAAGGAACATACTAAAATTAGAAATGTAACTTACCTTGAAAAAAGCTGCGTAGACATGAACAACCTGAAAATAAGAACAACTATTAAATCTCAAATCTAAAGCGAGATTTACACTTAACCGATATCCATACAAATTTACCAACACGTTGTACTTGAGATATCTTGCAATTTATGTGACTACTCGACACGGTTTCACTTTGTTCTTATAACAAGGAGATAAGGTTCAAATTTGTTCCTTGAGATCCAATGTAGCAGCATCGTTGGCTGCCGACACCGCTCGTTGTCACCGAAAGATATATGATGTTGTGTCTCTATATACAACGATGTGACAAGCTAATTCCCTTGCCTCCTAGTACAAATCTATAGCAGCTTTCATAAGAAAATTGGGACATAGGTTTAATATATAATGTGAGATCTTTAACACCTGGAAATAAGTGCTCTAAGGTTAGTTTCAACTAATCATTAGGTGGATTTAAATACATAATTAACAGTTGTTAAACACGCTCTAGAATAATTTACGTCTCGTAGGCATTTCAACTCGTATTTTGGATATAGGGACTAATAAGAAGATAATATATTTATTTTATATTAAACATGGGGCAAACGGCCCCTTTTATATCCTGATGTCGCCGCCCATGGACACTTGCATTGCCTTCTCAGAAGGCTCACAAGTCTACGCTCTATTCTTGGTCTTTCTTCGACGTCCAATGGTGAAATTATACACTAAAGGCAGCATTAGCCTTTAGGTAATATATTTCCTGATCCCGGGTATAGATCGGTTAGAGTCGGTAGTAGTAGTTTTATAGATAAATGGGATAAATATTTTAAGTTCGTTTAAGTCCCGTAAAGGGCCTTGGGGCATTCCTCTTTGTGTGTATTTAATTAATATTTTATGCGTTTAACCTTTTTTAAGGAAATTATTTATGTGTTTACCAAAACAATTATTGTTTCCCTAATTGTACCTCTAACATATGTCACCACAAAATCACGGAGGAGAAAAAACAATTCGTGTGCTATAATTAAAGGAGTTTAATAACATAAGAAAATCAAACATTATTACAAAAGTATGTCAAATGTAACATGTTTTATTGCCTTATAAAAGTTGCGTTGATAATCTGTGATGGATGAGCTATTAACCTCATGTAACTTCCATAATTGACTTCAAATGAGTCCTGCCCATATGCAGCTTGGGTACTTAATAGCATCTATTTCCGATAGCAATAAAGATGTTATTATTTACAGTTTATCTCATACATGCGGGTGATATGTCCAGAGAAACGTTTGGCCTTTGTTTTTATAAAAGCTTTATTTATACATATGTATCTTTTTGCTGCTGGTATTTTGGAGCTGTTTTAATTAAAAAAATACTTTCAGTGACTGACTAAATTTAAATTGTTGCTTTGGTTTGAGTCCAGTTCGATATTTCTATTGATATTAGTTATATTGACAGAAATATCGAATAGTCCGGAAAAAAAAAGTCCGGAATTCGTACATTACATACGACTAGAGTATCGAGAATCACACACGTGACTACTAGACTAGCTGTTACTAAATTTTGTAAGATGTACTGTACAGTCCAAAAAGTATAGGATCCTTCCTTATCATCATTTTTATGAATATTTTAACCTTAGCCAATAAAAAATAACATGCTCATGTAAAGTCGCCAATTTCTTAATATAAAAACAATTTAGAAACGTAATTATTTTCCAAGTAATAACAAAAACACAAATCTCTACGAAACAGGCGCTCAATAATTATTTTTCGCTTTGAGATCAAAGTGTTCCCAAGTATTTCGATACTAAACAATATTTTCGCAAAATCCGTGTTATTTTCTACTTTGTTAAGTTGTTATTGTTTGATTATTATTCACTTTGAAACTGTAATTAAACAAAAGAGCAAGAATTACAAAGACCAATAAGCTTCGGGAATTTCCGAATACTGGTAGCTGATAAAATAGGATTAATTAAAATATAATGGTTTATTTCTTAATAAGTTTTACTATCTAATAATATTTACTTTTTGATATAATTTTATGTTGTCCATTAATATTTAGTGGAAAAAGCTAATAGGTAGAAGCTCGTGTATATTTAGAAGCCACAAAAATGGGTAGGCGACTCTCTATCTCCCCATTTTAGACTCTATAAGACGCCTCCACTTCGATAGTTCTATATTTTGATAATTTTTAGACTTTTTTTTTAAGTTCTATTTTTCATTGAGTCTCTAAATAGATTCGTGCAGTAACTTTGTGAGTAGACAACTAAACAAAAGGCTATCTACACTATATTATATATACATAAATTACGTGTCACGTTGTTTGTCCGCTATGGAATCCTAAACTACCGAACCGATTTCAATTAAATTTGCACACCGTGTGTGGTTTGATCTAACTTAAAAGATAGGATAGCTTACATCTCAATTTATACCCGTAATATTATATTATTGCAAAATATTCGTTTATTATTTAATGATAATGATAGTCACAATTCTAACAGGTGGCGCTGTGTTGGAATTACCAACGTTTCACATAAGCTTCAATTTAATGGCATAATAAGAAAAAAGCATGGGGGTCCATGACTGGTGTTCTCCTACCGTTTCTTTTGAATAGTTTACCACTATGTGATATAACAAAAACCTTAGCCACAGCAATGCTTGGCCGGTCTACTAGTACTATATAACATCATAAGTGATAAACCATCAGCTAGTTATTTACTAGTTTTAGACTAGTTCTTATAATCTTTCGCGCAGTGATGGAGAAAACAAAGAAACTCTTCTTTAACTCTCCCACTTTTAATTTTATGTTGGAATTTGTAAATTTACTTTCGATGTGCGCATTTAATACGCGTTCATTCGGTAAACAAAAATACAACAACGATTCGACTATTAAAAAAAATTATCACGAAACCGATGAATAATTTTGAGGCCCAATGAGGTTATAGCGCCATGAGCTTTTTAGATAAATTTTATGAAAATTTAAAATATTTAATTATTCACAAGTATTATCGATAATCTCAAAAAACTTGTTATTTTTTTTTAGTAGTTAAAGTTTCATCTCTAGCGGCCTGCGAGATAGTGGTGAAGGGCGTTAGTGGCCATATTACCTACGAATTAGGGAAAAAGGTCAAAAAGGAAGAACAGTAACCTATAAGTTAATGACACAAAAATTTTGCTTTTTGAGATTGACTTATTAAATAACTAGCGGACCCCACAGACGTTGTCCTGCATGATATTTCAAGCGATTATTTTGTATTATTATTTTTGTAGTATTATTGAAATTTTTTTAGTTAAATGTCTATAATGTGAAAAAAAGTTTCACTTTTACCGTGGTTTCATAAAACCACACAATCCTTTTTTTCTTACTTGATTTTGAAGTCTATACAAAAACGTGAACCCATCTAAACCCGATATACCAGATAAGTGAATTAATAAAACGTTGTATTTCAGTTTTACACAGTATACAATAATACAACTTTATACAGTAAGCATCAATGTAGTATGGGTATCAAAACTTAGTATTTATTATTATAATAATATAGATACCATATCATCAGGATACATACAGCGCAAACACGAATGCCGCAATATAAATATTATTCAGCTTTCACTCAACATTTGCTTTATACATAACGTGGAGTAAATATGAAGGAATAGAAATGTGTAAGTGATTGTGAGTATTGACTTATCTATAATATTAAAGTCGTAATTTCTTTTACTATTTCTCGGTTTAGAAGTTAGAAGTCTTTGTAAATTACACGTTAGCTTTTCTGAGAATTTTCTTATTATTTATTTTTCGATAATATAATTGGCAATTATAACTGACATTTATAATTGAAACAAAATGTTTTTAATATTTCTTTATGAAAAGAAATAAAAAACCAGTGGCACCTCAGATTGCTGTATCTGTTTCATGATCATTTCTCAATCTAATAGGCAAGTAGGTGATCAGCCTCCTGTCCACATGGCGTTGAAGGCATGCCGGTTTCCTTACGATGTTTTCGCTTACCGTTCGACCGAATGATAAATGCGCAAATAGACAGAAACTCCATTGGTGCACAGCCGGGGATCGAACTACGACCTCAAGGATGAGAGTCGCACGCTGAAGCCAACACTGCTGCATGAGAAGAGCAGCAATAATGAGACGAGTAATAATTGTATTTTTTAATAAAGTTATAATTTTTTTAAATTAGTAATTACTTTTAATCGTACTTAAAATAATGCCAAGATTAAGTATCATGTGGAACATGGTGTAATGGTTGCAGCTCCTTACAAACGTTGTGTAAAAAAAAACATGGCGATTAAAAAGAGTGGCGGAGAGTTTATTGCCAGTTCTTCTCTTCCGTTCTACGCCCTTGATTTGAGAACTGGCAGTAAATGTAAAATTAGAAGTATTAATATGTATTTCTTTAATGACGAATCACAAGTGTACATTGTGTTACCTACGTGAATAAATGATTTTTGAATTTGAATTTTTGAATATAAAGACAATGTATTAAATTTAATGTCATTAAAATTAAATAAGAAAAATGTTTTATAGATCGCGTATTCGTAACCAATACGAAAATGTCTAGTGAATCTTGGTCTGCATACATTCTATGGTATTTGATAATTATATCATACTATTACATAAAATCACACATAACTCCCATAGGATTTTGAATGATTAACCGAATTCTCTATTAGAGGGTACAGGTTAGCCCACGGGAGTCAAAGGGATTAATCTTATATAACCTACTTTAATATTTAACCAAGACATTAAGTTCTGTGTAAACTAGAGCGTAGGGTTGCCAGACACTTATATGGTATCATGGATCATTTTCTTTATAGTTGTTAGAAAACTTAAATAAATCCATAAACTGTTGACTTGTAGTATTATTTTATTATTTATTTATTTATACTTTATTTAAGAACATACACATAACAGAAATTAAATAGCAGGTTACAAAAGTTATAATGTAATGGGCGGCCTTATCGCTAACAAGCGATTTCTTCCAGGCAACCCTAATGTGGAACAATGAAAAAGAAACACCTACAAAGCGTAGGAAAAAACTCGAAATAACACATTACTATAACTTAAATAAAATAAAGTAAAATCTAAAGAAAAAATAACAATATCAATAAATAAAAATATGTTTAAACAAAAATTTAAAAGCCAATCAAAATGTTAACTGAGAATAATTAATAAATATAAGCAGAGCTAATTACGAGGCAGAAAGAATATGATCAACTAATATTAATAATTTAATCAATAGTAATTAGTTAGTTTTTTGTTATTAAAATTCATGAATTAAGAAAACTTATTTGAATAATAGTAAGTCATGTTTATCCCGGAAGAACTGTGTTCGCTACGGGAAACATAAAATAATCTTTTGATTGGGTCTAAAATCCCGTCAGGAAAAATGCCTCGGTTACAAGAAGCTATTAAACTATTTAAGAATGTATAAACGTGTTAGTTCCATGATTTACGTGTCATAGTTTTACAGAAATAATATAAACAACAAAAATATTACTTTTTTTTTTTTAAAGACAATTCACACCAATTGACCTAGTCCTATGCTAAGCTGGTGAAGCTTGTGTAATGGGTACTAGGCAACGGATATACCTACATATTATAGATAGATAGACATATAAATACATATTTAAACACCCAAGACCTAAGCACAACACCAAATGCTCATCACATCGTCTCAGCCGTGGATCGAACCCGGGACTCATGGATTCGCAGTCAGGGCTACTAACAACTAGACAAAAATGATTATTTTCCCTAATAAATTGGTATTAATTCAATCAATAAAAAAAATGCCTATATTCGAGTACTGTAACTAAACATATTGATTACATAAAGTTTATGTTGTTATTAAATTTAATATTAGTACACAACCTCCGACAGAAGGAAGGCCTTAAATCTCTCTCTCCTCAATCCTTCCAAGTGTCTCTTAGCTTCGCTACAATGTCCAACCTTTCCCCGCTATCTCTTTTATATTAAGATGAACTTTCCAGGATTCTGATGGGCGTCCTTTCCTCAGTCTCCTCCATGGGTCATTTCAAGTAAGGATCTTTGTGACTCATCTGCCACCACAAACGTGGGCATTTTCACTTAAATTTTTTTGAGTGAGTTACCACATCTGTTATTTTTGTAAGGCTATTCGTTCGTATTACACCATTTTTCACTTTGTCTTTAATTTTCAACCGAATAATAGAACACTCCATAGCTCTTTGGTATACTGCAATCTTCTTTATTAGCAATACGCTAAAGATATTTATTAATATTTCTGCACATCTTAACCTTTGAACTGATTTGAGAAAGCTAGTAGAAAGGTTAAATTGGTTGATAATGTGTATTATTATGTAATTAAATACCTTATGAAATATAGCCATTATAAACTTAAAGTAGGTACTATTTGTTAAGGCTTTGTTTAACGCTGACTATATATTTCTTTAAATAATGTATATTTACTACTATGATCTTGAGGATTTAAGTCTATACTGCATATACTTAATGTATTATAGAAAGATTAAACGAAAGTCAAATACCTGCCAACTGTATTTACCTATCTCCTATTATTTTTATTTCCTCTTCAGAAATGCATATCTCAAAAAGTACCAAAACGATTTCGATGAAATTGAGTCTGTTCCCTAAGTTGGAATATATGGGATAATGTATATCGATATGTCATTTATTTTCTTAAACATAGATTGTCACAGACCAAACCCTAATTATACGTCAAACAGATAACCTCCTTTTTTGTTGAAAAGAAGAAACAGCCATAAAGGTGTAGCAGGAACGAAGTATCAGTATTTTTTTTGGAGGAATACAAGCAGGAGGCTCACCTGATGTTAAGTGATACCACCGCCCATGGACACTCACATTGCCAGAAGGCTCGCAAATGCGTTGCCAGGCTTTCAAGATTTTGTATGCTCTTTTCTTGAAAGACCCTAAGTCGAATCGGTTCGGAAATACTTCAGTGGGCAGCTGGTTTCACTGCTGGTTGGTACGCGACAAAAACTGCCTTAGATAACGCTCAGTTGTGGAACGACGGATATCGAGGTAATACGGATGGTATTTTGTATTCTGCCTTGACGTCTCGATGATGAAACTCAGCTGCAGATATTAGACCGAACAACTCCTCTGACTACTCTTCAAGGTAAATGCGGTAGAAGATGCAGATGCACTCCGCAACGCCAAGAGATCAAGCCGCACGGAAAGTGACTCGTCGTTGACGATTCGAGTCGCTCTTTGTTGAATACGGTCAAGCGAAAGGAGCTGGTACTGGGGAGCTCCCACCCAGAGGTGAGAACACTCCATGTGGGGCCGAATTTGTGGCTTATAGAGTTGCAAGTGGTGACCCGGATTATACTGACTATATACACGATAGGAAATTTCATAGTTCCCATTTTAGTAATAGCTAATTAAAATTATTAATATGAGGGTCAATGGGGTTTCTGTAACATAACCTAAACCGCAGACTAACGGCTCTACTGACCCTATAATAATACGTTGTTGGTTTGTGACACTGTGTTAACGGTACGTGCATCGAAAAACCACATGTTTGTAAAATCGATTAATCTTGTATGCCATATTTTAGCATATTTTTTGAACTTTTATACAATGCTTAAATTTCAGCGTTGGATAACGTGTTATATCCTTTATTTAAATAATAAATAAAAATAAAAAGCCTTTTATTTCTTGCTAAAAGATTTACAAAATAACATAGGTTTACTAAAAAGAAAAATAAAGAGAAATTAAAATAAAAAGTTAAAAATATACATTAGTGTGCGTGATTAGATAGGTACTTTATTAATTTCTTTTCTTCAGGTGCTTTTATACTTATGGGTGCAAGAACCCCTCTCAGCGGAGGGTAAAGGCCTCCTCCTCCAAAGATGACCATTTTTCCCTGTCTCCGGCTACTCGCATCCAGTGCGATCCTTTATTTATGGGCGTAAAAACAGTCTTTATATTATGGTAATTACTTACTATTGACTGACTAACAAAGGAAAATTTCTTTTAATTCTCTTTTGTTTTTGTTAACGATATACTTGTCATAATCTTAAATTGAAGCAAGATAATTTTTTGCATAACATTGATTTATTTCCGTGTTTCCGTAAAACTATTGTTTAGACATACATATATGTAATGCTGCTTTGCTCTTGTATGGGGTAAGATTCCTTACTAACCGATGGTGCTCTCTGGTTCTCAATTAATATTTGCATCGTCCAAGAAAGACTTACTCAACCTCACACTCATCATCGGACGTCAAGGCGGATTACGAAATACCACCCGTATCACCTTCACATCCAACTTTCCACAACGGAATCAGCTGCCCACTGAAGTATTTTAGTACCAATTCGACTCAGGGTCGACTTCTTCAAGAAAAGTGCGTACCTATACTTAAAAGGCCCGGCAACGCACTTGCGAGCCTTATGGCAATATGGTGTTTGCCACATGTTACAAAAAAAATAAGTTTTTGATTACTGATTACTTATACGTACTTTTCTAGAGGCCAATAACCACGCGTCACTAGATTTTTAAAAACATCAACGCGTTATAAATTAAATGTTTCTCATATCTTTATACTTTAAATTTAATAAAGAAACTCTCGCATAAGTGAAACTTATGAGGTTTCACAGGATTACACCGCTTCCGAGTTCCACTTTAATCAACGTCTCTCCAATTTCCTGCAGACAAGGTGTATATCAACACCTAGTAGGGTTTCTGCAACTTAATAGATTTTCACGGGCTGATGTTACACCTATGTACTCCTTTGAGCTTCAAGTATATCCTAAGTTCCACTATACGAATTATTAGGTAATTATTTTATTCCAATTCCCACTCCTTACTTAGTATCTAATATATAAAATTCTCGTGTCACAGTTTTCGTTGCCATACTCCTCCGAAACGGCTTGACCGATTTTGATGAAATTTTTTGTGCTTATCCAGTATCTATGAGAATTGGCCAACATCTATTTTTCATCCCCCTAAATGTTAGGGGTAGTCCACCCCTAAATTGTTATTTTTATTTTTTAGACAAAATTTTTAATTTCTATTTTTTTATGATACAGCATTAAAAAATACATACAACCCCTTACTTTCACCCCTCTACGATCAACCCCTATTTTTTTATTATAAATGATATACATGGCAAAACGACGTTTGCCCGGTCAGCTAGTAATGCATAAAAATCTGTCAAATTACTTTGTTTGTTCTTGTCTTGAGTATATACTCGTACTATACTTTGCCATTTATTTTTTTTAATTTTGTAGATATTGTTCTTTAATGTTGTGCAATTTTTTGTTTGTTTTATCTGTAATAGTTTTCGCAGCGCATGCGATTAAATATATTTTATAGGCATTTTTTTAGACCTTGGGTAAGATTTGTAGTTTTAGTTAGTTAGTTTTTAAAAATAAGGAATCCTTCCTTATTTTTCCACTAATTAATATAGCCTATATAAATCAGTGACAATATAGCATTTAAATGGTAAAAGAATTTTTTAAATCTGTCCAGTACTTTTTGAGCCAATTTGTTACAAAGAAACAAATATTGTTTCACCGGAAATCGAAACCTGGATCAATCATAAAAGTATATGAAGGCGGTGAGGTGAGTATGTATTTTTGTATAATAGCACAATTTACTTTTTTTTTCACTCTTAAACACTATTTATCATAACATACTTACGGCAAAATCACGAGCAATATTAACTTTATTGGTTAACTTGAGTTAATCGTGATTACATAAAATAAAAATTCTCGTTAAAATTAAATAACCACCACATTGAATGAAGCCTATCGACGGGATTCAATCTGCAGAAGGTTATAAGGAAACTAGCAGTAATAAAACAATTAAAGCATGTAGGCACAATTAATGACACCTATTTAGTTATAAAGATTAGCAATAATGCAAAAAACTTAGACCAGAAAAAGATAAAAATAAACTTTTATTTGATGTTTGAATTACGCAATTTTTATAAATAACTTAAATGATATTGGAATAGAATGTATTTCTTACGGGATTTACGATTGAATTATTATGATAAAGTTAAGCGGTTTAGATAAACCTAAACAAATAAAGCCAAGAGCGTAAACCCCTGAAATTTGTATCTTATGAATTATTACACTAATGCTTGCGAATTTGTTTTAGACTTCAATGTTTTTCACATACTGTGTCTAGACGGTCTTGACACAGTATATCAAAGCCTTAAGGCGGAAACATACTACTAAAACGCGACGCGACGTGTCGTGTCGACACCCGATGTCCATCGTGCACATTACCAACACGCGACACCACGACACGCTTGCAAATTCAAAAGTCATTTAGCTGATTTATTCCCCGCGCAATGTGCCAGCAAGTTTTTACCAATTTGAGGTTCAGAT
Organism: Pieris napi; assembly: GCF_905475465.1. NCBI lineage: Eukaryota > Metazoa > Arthropoda > Insecta > Lepidoptera > Pieridae > Pieris > Pieris napi. The sequence goes on along the minus strand of NC_062237.1, from coordinate 3,702,481 downwards.
TCGAGGAATGTTTGCAGCGCAATGGTGCACACCTGTATGATGTTATTTTTAAGAAATAAATTTCCCAGACATATTTTAATTGAAATAAAATTTTTTGTGTATTGTATTTAGTTTTTTTATTATATTTTTTTCAAATTCGCAAATCTTTCTGGCCCACCCTGTATTTTTCTAATAAACTGAATTGATTAGCAGGTTATTTGTATTAAACTAACAACATCCTAACTCCCTGTTTTTGTCCTTGTATTGAGGTAATCTCATGTCATATAAAACAGAATATTGTTTCACCAACTCAATTAATTGTTAGTCGTTCATTTCGCCAAATAAATCCAAAAATATCTAAGTATATAAATTGACATTCGTGTCAAAAACTCGAAAGCATTGACGCATGACGTCATCATCACAACATTCACAACACGCCGATCCAAATCGATTGGATGTTACCGCGTGTGATCACATGGCGTGTTGTCTATGTGCATCTGACCATATTAAATATATGGGATTGATAAGTACTGACATGCGTCGGATGGCGTGGTGTGGCGTCGCGTTTTGGTAGTATGTTTCCGCCTTTAATCGATACATTTTAACTCTAACCCATTTATACATGAATGAATTCAGTACAATTACACCGTACCAACAAAAGCGCTATTCCGTCTCTTTTTATCATAGCGTAAATACAATTTGAAACGGTGCAATATCGTTGATTGAGTTTGTATGAGGGCGTATATCGAATATATGAATGTATGTCACACATGCACATATACCTAAAGCCTATTTTGCTCATTGGAAATTTAAAGCAAGATACTACAACCCAGAGGTCGACAAACAGAGGGTCTATCATTTTTTACCTATTTGGAACTACCATTTGTGTGTGCAACACGTATATACAGCGACCCAAGTCCGACAGTCACCACAAGTAGCACCTGGTTCACGAGTACGACGTATGGCCAGCCATCGACCCCTCGTCATATTGTAGGGTGAGAGACATTCCGACGCATGGACGCAATCCTTTGTTTTATACGTCTCAATATTCAGAACATGACCAATTAGAATTCTGATTCATTTTCAGAACGCTATCAAGTTATAAGGAGAGAACATGTTCTATATATATTATACAGTATATTAAAACTATATGTTGTTCTTTTGTCTCGCTGAAACTCGAGAATGGGTGGATCGATTTGGCCATTTTTGATCGTGAAAAATGTGTGGAAGTTCAGGGAAGGAAAACTAACGGAACTAACGCTTGCTTACTTCCTTTAGGAAAAAAACGATAAATGAATTTTCCAATAAAAACTGTTCCTATTTTCCTTTTGGAAATAAAACATTGTCACTTGGTTGTCATATATTTATAGATGCCTACAGCATTTGTGTTTCATAGCTATAGACTTTGGTCTGTTTTACAAATTTGTATTAAGTTTTGACACTAATATACTTGATACGAAGTTCACCGGGACATTATTTTATAATCAAACTAAAACACAAAATTAGCATGGAGGCCCTAAAATATAACTACATCTCTAAATGGTATGGAAGTGTCGTGGGCGCGTATCCCTTTTGTAAATACACATTTGAAAAACATTCTAATGACTTTTACTTGTAACATTTATCGCCCTATACATATATCTATATACACCTTTGATTGTATTTGATTATCATTTTTGACAACTCCATATTTTTACGTTATCTTTAATCTGTTGACCCACCTATATCTACAAAGAATTTGTGATTATAGATTATATTAATATAAGTGCGTGCTCCTATTTCACCATGCCACCTGCTGATAGAGGACAAATCTTTGTTTTTAATTTATTTTATTATTATTAATTACTTAAGATATCATGTGGAACATGGTGCAATGGTTGCAGCTCCTTACAAACATTTTGACAAAAAACTTTGACTGACCTTGACTTTGACTTTGATTTTGACAAAAAATTCGGTGTCGAGACCCTTGGTCCGTGGGGTCCTAGCGCTTTAAGGCTTTTTAAAGAAATTTCAAAAAGGTTAGTCGACATCACAGGAGACCGAAGATCTGGCAGCTACCTCGGACAAAGAATTAGTCTAGCAATTCAAAGGGGGAACGCTGCCAGTATCTTCGGAACCTTGCCTAAAGGGACTCCTTTTAATGATATATTTTAGTTTATGTTAAGTTTCGTTATTTATTTCAATGTATATTATTTTATTATTATTAGTTTATGTTTATAAGTTTAATCTTACATAAATAAGTTTTAATATACGCTTTGTCCTTGAATAAATACGACATTGTAACGATATAAGAACAATATTTTCTCTGACAAAAGCATAAAAAATTGTATGTTCTTACAAATTCTTTATTATCAGAAGGAAGGAAGAATATTATTTTGTACATTAAAAGATCACTCGACTGTGACATATTGTCTGGGGCGATATTGCAACAATCAATAGTGGGCCGGTACAATACAGTTGTCGAAGCAAATATTTTTCTACTGCTTTATTTGGTATCCTTTGAAACTTCAATAACATTCGGAAATTGAATGTTAACAAAATAAGATCGCTCAGTATTGAGCTTTAAAGAATCTTATCCGATGAATTTTTATTTCCTAAGAATAGACAATTGTTGTCTTTGTCGTTTGTGTTTCTATAATTATTTCTATAATATTTTTTCTTTTGTAGTTCATTGTTGGATTTATGTTAATGATCGAGTATTTACTTGCACACTTGCTTGACTTACAAAAATAATCAATTAATTATCTCTTGCTAGAGATAAATGTTACAATGTTCAATGGAAGTCAAAGTCAAAGTTAAAAATCATTTATTCATGTAGGTAACACAATGTACACTTATGAACGTCAAAAAAAGAAATATACATTAAATGCTTCTAATTTTACATTTACTTACAAGACTCTGAGTACTACTTTAAGAATCTTAAAGCTGCGTAATTTAATACTCATTCGGTAACGACTCAAGGAGGCAGAGTACAGTGAAAAACCTTCATTGCTTTCATAAGATCTATGGCAAATTTGCTAATATATTTATATATACGGTACTTAATGAACGACTATGAGTGCGATTGTCAATTTGATAGGACCCTTAAAATATCGACGGTTGAATTATAAAACAAGTCCGTTCTAATAAAGGCGTGAAATTTATTCTTCTGTAAATGTCCATGATAAATGGTCCTGGGTTGAATTCCGAGTGAAATAATAACTATTTCTGGTTTCTACTAGCTTCAAAAATTTCAAGACTTAGAAAAGTCCCCTTCGCCATTGGGACATCAAGCAAATAATCATTTGTTTTTAAAGATAGAAAGCTTTCCATCTGATATAATATAATTTTTAAAATTTAATATAATTTTAATACTTAAATAGTTGTAATCATACAATTTATGTGAGCTTTTATAAAAAAAACACTTAAAAGTTACTTTAGTATAAGAAGGTAGTTTGAGAAAATCTCTTTTAAAAGCATCCAAGAACGTTTTATAAGATTGTTCAAGCCTTAATGGCGAATCTATCCGCAAAAAGGCGATGTAATTACATCATTTTATCAAAGGAGATTTCCGTTTTGTCTCGCTTAAACAAAGCCTTGTATTAGGAAAATGTGCGGTTGTCGTTACATCACAATGGAAATATATTATTTTAAATGTATAGTAGAAGAAACGGTGTTGAACTAGAAGCTTCAGTGTGCGACTGTCATTCCTGAGGTCGTAGGTTCAATCCCAGGCTTTGCAGCAATGGAATTCCTATGTATAAGCGCATCTACGCTACGGTGAAGGGAAACATGGAAAACCGACATATATCAAATCCAAAAATCTGTGTCAGACAAAACTCTGATCACCTAATTGTCTATGAAATAAAATTGATCAAAGAAACGGATATAATCTGAAGACCCATATAGGATTGTAATGCCACTAGATTATTATTATTATTACATATACGGTAACTAGTGCGAGTTTGAACGATTCTTCACTCTGTGTCTTGTGTTCGAACCACCACCAAACGATTTTTCTTTGCGGAAAGAACATAAAGTAAGTAAAGAAACATTATGTGGAAATCTAAGGCTTAAGGGCCTAAGTAGACTTCCGTTTGTCCAAATCCACTGAATTCATGGGTCACGCCGCCAAAAATATATTTGTATACGCTTGTAATAGTCCATAAAGTTTGTTAGGATATGCAATTACTGAATTGAACTTTAATAACAATTATTATTGTTTTCCGTTGCGTATCACAAAAATATTTCATTTCTATTAATCAACTTACAGGTGTTACTTCTATACCTTTATGCAAACTTGAATAAGTCTAACACTGTTTTTATTTCTAAACAAAAGTGCTCATAATTTTTGTCTCGCCTTATTTCTCTCCTTTTTCCATCTTGTATTGTTGCATAAATGAGTATCGGGACCGCTACTAAATAATTAAATAGAGTTTCTAAATGTGTTAACATACGAGTATCATATATGTATACTCGTATGTAAAGTATTAAAGGTGACTTAATAAAGGTGTGGTCCAAAACTGAACGTTTTTAATTCAGTTTATGCCGTGCACCACCACTATGTGGTGTGCTGCCCACAGAAGTATTTCCGAACCAATTCGACTTAGGGTCCTTTAAGAAAAGAGCGTACCAATTTTTAAAAGGCCAGCAACGCACTCGCGAGCCCTTTGGCATTGAGAGTGTTCATTGTGTTCAAGTTAATATCAGATGAGCCTCCTGCCCGTTTGCCCCCTGTTCTATAAAAAAGGCCTTAGCATTTTAAAGCATTTCTTTTAAATCATCACCAAATTTTGCTAGAGTGGTTATCCACTAAATTTAATAATTAAGTACATATGTACTATTACAATTATTAAATGATGTTCTCCCCGTTCCACTATGAATGCAATAACAACAAATAAAATATATAACCGCAGAATATATCCAGGCCAATAAAACGCGACGGTATAAAAGCGATAAAAAGTTTTGAAATTTTTCAAGTAATCGTAGTGTCTAGTGCGGACAGGAACAAAACCAATTGCTTGCGATTCCTTTATTGTTAAACTTTTGCAACGTGGTTAATGCGATGTGGAAAATGTTAAAGCATTATACACATCTTTACGAAGCTTTTGTAACTTTGCTAATATTCGTTTTAAAGCAATAGCAACTAAAATATTCAGGTTTAGAATACAATGAATAGGGCGTATAATATAGTGTGTGTAGTGTGTGTGTGTGTATATACTGTGTTAATAAATATCTATATATATTCTTAGTATTTCATTATCATTTACAACCGCATTTTAAGAATTTTGTTTATATAAAGTGGTAAATTATTTGAACAACAAATGATTAAACCTTTTTGTATATATTATGTATTCCATCTTTGTATTTTTAGTATTTTTATTTCTTATATATAATTTATGTAAGATGTAGGATTACGAAATAAATAAATTGTATTTAGTTAACCTTTAACCGATCTTAAATTAGTAACTTAAAATTATTTTAGAATACATGAAGGTTTTAAAAATTAGAATTGTATATTTAAGGTACAAAGTATTTTCAACGAACCAACCGCGATTTCAGTTTTGTCACAAAAATATCGCGTAAACAATTTTTTTCGCCACATGTCTATTTTATATGAACGGGCGTTTGGGAAATCGTTGCAACTATTGTACCGAACGCCATCTGCAGTACATTTCGTATCGATCACCGAACAGGAGATTGGCTGGCTTATCTTATTGATAGAAATATTTTTCCCTTATGGACTTCCGGCTTCCGGCCGTTTTGTTTCCTGTAATATCTTAAATTGCAATAGTTTCGATATGTTCTTCGAGAACATACATTATATTCTAAAGCTTTTTCGGATCTGATAAATATATAATTATATTTTGTGTATTATAAAATTTAATCTGATTATATAAATGATCTGTCATTTCATGTTATGGTCAAAATCTCATGGATGTCTCTGTTTAGAATAGACGAGAATCAGTTCCGATGGGCGATTTTGATATAAATGTCATAATATTCTCAACAGCAACCTTGCCAACTTCACATGGCATATTATTCAATAGGGTTAATGGATAAACAAAAACAGAAGCAATGTGGGTGCACAATTGAGGTATATAATTTATTTAAATTAATATGAATAAAGTATACAAATACATTTTTTATAAATTTTTCTCGAGACCCTTAAAGTTGGCCTACGATTTGAATCCAAGTATCATGTTTTAAAAGAGTGTTGGTTTTGTAAGATACTTTATGTAATTAATATCGAATATGGGTTATATTATTTTAATCACATCTAGCGTTTGCGACTAACCTGAAGATTAGTATAGCGGTATTGTGTTTAAAAAAAAACATGAATAAGCATTCCTGAAGTGAAGCCCCCGGTATATTTAGTCATACAAGTTAGAACAATATTATAACAATCAAATATACAGTATGTACAAATTTCTTAAACTTTATAGTAACAAAAAAAAAAGTTAAACGAATTTAAAAAGTTACGAATGGCTCCGAAAAAAAAATTACTGTATATTTCTATGTTAACAATATCTCGGTTCTTAATGATATCAAATGCAAACCCATATGTTTCCACTGTCTCAACTGACACAATAATATAAGTTATATTTGATACAGATAGCATCATCTATTAGAACAATATTGAGGTGCCATAACTATCTGATCTCCAACATACATACAACACCAGTCTTTGACCTGTAATGTGTAACTTCACTGTACCTTCGTGAGAGGAGTGACCAACAGACCCTCATGAGCTTAAACCACAATACAGTAAAAATAACAATGCTTGGAAACATCAGATAGTATCGAAACTGTAATGGATGGCGGATATTATTGACAACACTGTCGCTATGTAAATGAAGTGCATGATAGCTTTATTGCATATTCAGAGGAAAATTTAAAATATTCACGAAAATCTACGTTTATTTTTGATTGGTACACTGACGTAAATGGATAAATGCATAGTTAAAATTATTTTTATGTAGATAGGTAATTTAAAATTTAGTTGATCCGTGTCACCCATCGAACTGTTTATGTACTCAGTAACGATTTGTTTTACCCATATTGGGTAAATTTTAACATTCGCACTTTGTACCCTAAGAAATAGTTTTAGTTTAGATTGTAAATTTGTGGTCAACCAATTACTTTTTAAATTATATGTGATTTTTTTATTTTACCTATTCCTAAATATGAACTGTTAATATGCTTCTACAGTTCCCAGCACGACATGCTTACATAACATGGTAGTATAGGCACAGGACTACCCTACAACATCCTTTGTTAGGCGGGCGTGGCCTTGATAGAAGCTTTAGAATAGGAGGTGTGCCACCACAATTACTATTCTATTTGAATTTTTTATTTTTAACAGTTAATTTTATTGCTAAAAATGGAGGGGGCTCTGGTCCTATGCTTCTACAGTTCCCAGCACGACATGCTTCCATAACATGGTAGCATAGGCGCAGGCCTACCCTATGGGGGGCGTAGTTTTGGGAGTAGCGCGACTCGATGAGATCCCCAAGGGAAGTTTGGTGGACTCGTCTTTGCCTTCCCTAGGTTTGCTGACCCTGTTTTTGGCCATTAGACCTTATGTAATAGACGGAACTAAAACCACCAAGCGAACTTTTGCTGAGATGGTCATGTCCTTGCGAGTTGAGAAACTGAGTCCAATACAATACAAACTCTTCAACTACAAAACAAAACATACTCTTCAAATTCAACGCTACGGTGTACAATTGCAACCAATTTATGTTCCCGCGTTATGTGAATTTCTGTTTTATTTTTTATTTAGAAATTAATAAATCACAACTAGACTAGATCTAGAAAAATATAGAATCATATTTCTTGTTTTGAAATTAAACATATTTTTTTTTGTCCTACAGTTTTGTAATAAAACTTGTGTTTATGATATACCTACTTCTGTCGCTAACGTGGCTTTAGACACATATTACATAGACCTTAAAATGTAAGGTCCTGGGTACAAATATCGCTGAAAATCTCTTTCAGATCAGTGACGAAGAATGGACTGTCGCAGACTCAAGAAAAATGTTAGTCCCCTCATTTCTACTTACTACTAAGGGGGCGTCCATAAATTACGTGAGGTGTTTAAGGGGGGGGGGGGGGGTCGAGTCAAATCTCATTTAATCTTACGTTGGAGAGAGGGGGGGTCTCGACAAATATAACGCAATTTTTTTTCTGATTGAAAAAAATATTAGGAAAACGGTTGACCCTAAAGGCCATCTCTGCAACTTCCCGCTAACTCCATACCTAAACGCTCAAAATTTCACTTATTTTGTTTTTAAGCTCTTCGAGCTCAATAGTACGAATTCTGTGTTATTTTGAGTTCTCCGAGCTCAAAAAGATAGCTTCTTACGCGTTTACGTAAGAAACCGACATTCTCCGAAAAATCTCACGTGAGATTGTGGGATGGGGGAGGGGGTTGAATAAAATCTCACGACATCTCACCAGGGGGGGAGGGCGGTACAGAGAATTAAAAAAAACACCTCACGTAATTTATTGACGCCCCCTAATTTCTAAAATCTATTATAAAAAAAATATGAAAGTTGAAATTCATTTAACTTTTAAATTATTATAGTTTAATCATATAGCTCAATCAGAAATGTATATAGAGAGATTACATGACAAGTCAAAACAACAACTTTTACTTGCTATCAATATTATTAATAGACTGTACTGCGTTCACCTATTAGTCAGTAATAACTTAATATCTTGAGTTGTCGACTCTTGCGCATAAGTTACGGATGTTGTAACTTTAATGTAACTTGATTGCATACATTTTATTCTTGATTTTCTAAACTATTATATATGTTAGACATATTAGCGGATTAAACTGCGTTTTCTTTAGAATTATATAACTGTACCGACAATTCGCTTTTAGTTTGAATTCAAAGTGTTTAATCTAAAAAAAAATTTTTTTTTTTAATGTTTGATACTTGTATAATATGCATATGTAACTCCAAACGATATATAAACGCCATGCGGTTGTTGTGAAGTCTTGTTATAGTATTATATTCCATTAATAATAAACTATCGCACATAAAATAAAAATAAATAATACAGTGGCACAACCCTAATTGGGCCTTGGCCTCAGATTGCTTCCATTTCTTTGATCCTTTTTATTTTATAGACAAGTAGGTGATCAGCCTTCTGATACATGTCGTCGATATGGATTTGAGACATGCCGATGTTTGTTTAACTGTACGAGTGAGTGTTTGACATAGATTAACATTTGACACAGCCGGGAATCGAACATGCGACTTCTGGAATGACAGTCGCCTTCTGAAGCGACTAGGCCAACAGTGCTCATAATACAATATAGCTTTTAATCATAGCTTAAAAAATCAGTGGCACGCCCTCGGTCATAGCAATAAACACCGCAACATCTTATACAAATTAACTACCGACGCAACAAAGTAATCTTAATATATATAAATTACGTGTCACGATGTTTGTCCGCTATGGACTCCTAAACTACCGAACGATATCAATCAAATTTGCACACCGTGTGTAGTTTGCTTCAACTTAAATTAAAATTAAAATTTATACCCGCAATGTAACTTTATTGCAAATTATTTGTTTATTATTTGACACAATTCTAACAGATGTAGCTGTGTTGAAAGTACTAACGTTTCACATGAGCTACAATTTAGTGGCATAGCCACCAAAAAAGCATGGTGATCCCCATGGCTGTTGTTTTCCTGCCGTTTCCTTTGAATATTTTACTACTATGTAATATAACAAAAACCTTAGCCACAGCAACGCTTGGCCGGTCTGCTAGTTAGATTATATATAATTTAAAAGTTTATATGTTTATAAACAAAAACACAGCACATAACAGTTATAATGGAAACAAAACTCGAAACCTCATAGCTAATTATACTAAGTGTGAAAAACACATTCTACAATTGAGCAAATATTTGTTCCATTTGCCGGTCTTGTTAAAGCACTCGAAAACCTCGCAACTTGACTGTTAGCCTTTTTACACGGTTCTCACCGGTGTTCTCGCGTGTTTACATCGATTTTTATTCACAGTATCGCGCAAATTGTCTATGTATCCGGTGACTTTCTAGTCGTAGTTTTCACTTTGATTAACACAATACAAATAAAGTGTGATTTGATGGTAACATTTTTAATATAACGCAATTAAGTTGAGGCTCTGGCGCTGGCATATTCTCTCTGGATCTTAACACCAACAAATATTTATCTTTAGGCACAAACAGCTGGATTTTTCAGTGTGAATGTGTCGTTCTTACCGAAGCAGCCAGAGCCGTACATTACATTTTTATCTGGCGTTAGAAAACAAAAAGACAAACAACAATTAATACTGGAGTGTCTCCATGCACTGGAGGCAATAAAGCTGATAAACAGGGTTACCGTACAGTGGATAAAAGAACACAATGGATCTCTCGGCAATGATTTTCTTGCAAGGAGAGGATCCGGAATGATGCCAGCTGGCCCGTACCCGTTCCATCCCTAGCTTTTCTCGCAAATGCGAACCTGGTTTTGCCAAAGATCCACAGAACTCAAATATCACTGTTTGTCGCAAAAAGCGCACAAAATGGCACTGCCAGGAGTAAACATGCTAGTGACAAAGTGACTTCTAAGCCTCAACAGAATTTTTCTCAAAAAAGGTAGGGTCTCTTACTGACCACTGTCTCCTTAATAAACATCTCTTTGTTCCTTGTGTACCTAATACCTTGCACAGAGGCTGTTTCAGCGCAGAGGACTCAGTCACCCACGTAGTCCTGGAATACGTGGCTGTGAATTCCCAACGAACAGATATCTTTGGAGAGGTGAGCGCTGTGAAGCCTTCGAAGTGCCCAGGAGACTTTTGTCTCTATGGAACTTGCCATTGGACATTGTGAATCTCCACAAACATTAACTTCACTTCTAAATCCGATGGCTCATATAAACCGTGTGCGGTTTATATCTATGTATTTTATGTAATTAAAGGAATCATTTCATACCAAATTTCTTTTATTGTACCAAGACACAAAACATATCGGTAGTAAATTCAAACTTGTGTACATAAATTAAGAATAATTTAGAAAACGAAATGAAACACAAAATGTGTTAAGCTGTGTTTAATCGATGAACCTGCATTAACTCTATGGATGCACCTCTGCTAATAACAGCAAGGTAATTAAGCTCAAAACCCTGTACTCAATTCAATAAATTCGAAATTTAAAAGTTTCATACAAACGTACAATGTAAGCGGTCACGAAACTTTGAACATTAGCGCAAATGTTAATTGAATGAGTTTAACATTGTAAAACCAAAATTCGTTTGTTAACTATTAATACAACACGGAGGGTAAAATATCATTTTAGTTGCCAAAATCGTATCCAGGAACGAACTTTTGCTAACTAAAATATACTGTTTTAGACCACTATAATACCAATTATCGCAGCCTTTGTTCCCGTGTATGGCTCTTCCTCGAAATGGGTTAAATTGCAAAATGATTTAAGAAAATCTATAAACATGTTTTTATTTACGCGTTATACACATTTAAAATAAAATGCGTTTTTGAAGTTATACTTCTTTAAATCTTTAGGCGCGTTATGAAAAATTGATGAGAGTGAAATTTTACGATGCGCGCGCACCGTGACACAAAATTAACAGAATGAAGTTGCCCACGGAAGATGCTACAGCATTGGACATAATTTAAAAACAACATTCGAATAATAGTAGAATTTATGTTACACTTAATGTAAGAGAATAATAATAAATATTTTTTAATTTAATTTTTCAAATGTAAACTGAACTTTATAGACTATAATGACTCCTTTCCCAGTCTTTGATTATTTAATTGTAATTAATTATTTGCATGCAATCAAAAACTATTTTTAATAATGCCAAAGAAGTATAACTTCTTACGCGCGTACATAAGTACACGCACCCTTTTTTTTTTTTAACCGCGCCGACCTGACTAATTGAGACATCAATTACCAATGTATTAATAAAACCACATACATATATAATAAAAGTGTAAATCGATAGAATGGTAGGTTAACTACTGTTTTATATTCAACTGTGGTTTTTAATGTTCTATTTTGTAATTCAAATTACTATTGATCAACGATAAGAATATAATCTGTGAATTCAAGAGCATTTCTAATATTTGAATTGTATGTAATCTATGTACCGATAACACAGATAACTTAACACGGGTCGTAAATTACAGTCCGGTCTCCTATTAGTCAACTATATTGAATTAATTTTATTAAATGCTCGCAACTTTCTCTGTGTAGAATTAGAATAAATTCCGTTGGGTAGATGAAAATTCGCATTTTAACAAAATCTTTGGAAAAAAAATTGTTGGGTGTAGTATAAAAGTATTTTGTAGTATCTAATTTAATGAATGAACGCATAATGATTTGGCTTTGTAGGAATCCTTGTATTACTGTTTTAAAAATTATAAAATACACCGTCTGCCTGCTTATAGGTCTGGGACCTGGATAAATATAGGCTAGTTAGTACTTATACCAAAAACATATTACTTATTTATTATATATGTTAACGTAAAATTGTAAATACCGTTAGATTGTAATCTATCTCGCGAGATTATAAACTGTCGAAAGATTGTGAATCTCAACTTACAATTTAACGTATTTTTATTCGGTAGATTATAATCTATCGAAGTGAACCTTTAAATTACAATCTTAAAATTGTCAACTGTCCGAAGGTCGTCCCTGATTGGTCGGCTTTATAGTAGACCGTTATATGTCCATTGAGTTAGGAATGAAACAAGGGTATCGGTCAAATAAAATGAATGCACTTCAAAAATTAGTATATTACTTAGTAGGTCATTAATAGTTCTGACACACATGATAAAAAAAAATATATCAAAATAAAAAAATTTGAAACGTAACAATATTTTCTCTTCAAACATAAATTAAAATTGAAAAATTAATGAAATGAGATAAATTACAATCTAACGGTGTTTACAATTTTACGGTGACATATACAATTCGTTTCATATTTAAAGTAGTAAACGTAAATACAATAGAACAGCAATGACCTTGAAAATATAACCACATTTAATTTAAATTCTAAATGACTAGAGAAAAGTCGGCTGGTAAGCAAATAAAAACAAAAGGCAGTCGCAATCAGATAACATCATGTCGATTTAAGCGTGACATGAATGTTCAGTGGTCATTGTTCATATAATTCATTTACACCAACTTACAAATTACTATTAAACAGTGCCGTGCACATTGTCAGTGTCATTTAAAACAAAATCAGTAATTGCTCATTTGTTTTAGTAAATTTGAGGTTTCATTCTGATAAAAAGACACATATTATATATAAAAAAAGCTTTTTTTTTTTTTTTTTTTTTTTTTATATTATGGCAACTAAAAAAAGCTTAAACAGTGCTATTGGGATTATTAAAATTGATGAATAAGGAGGTTTTAATAGGCGTCACACACGTCACAATATTATCGTCATTTTAAATTCAGTATTTAAAATGACGCTATTTTACATTTTTAACTGAATTAAAAAACAGTTATTTTTTTAATTCAGTTAAAAATGTAAAATAGCGTTACCAATGGAATAATCATTGTTTAAAGGTTACGAAATTGTATAATACAACCTCTTACGCTATGTTAACATACTAGTGGCCGTCTTCGCATGGCACGTCATTTATTTCAAATATTTTTGAAATACATATGGCACTCATAATGGTATAGAAAATTAAGTGAGTTATGGACAATATATACTTTATCTATGTCATTAAACAAATTACATATTTCATTTTCAATACTAAATACCTCCTCAAGATCTACGAAAATGATTAGTCTACAATATACATTACGAAATTTAGGTTATCTCCTGACATAATAATGCGGGATATGAAATCCTTGTTTATTCTGTAAACAAGGACGACACCAGAGGCAAGAATCCGACGTGGAATAAGGAATTAGCTGGAATTTACAATTGCGTATGAATTCTGCGAATAAGATGTGAGAGAATTGAGACAAATGTCGCATATATTTAAATATGTTGTAAATAATATCTCATAAGCCACATTTAATATAATTCAGAAACAGATATTGTCTGTGAGGACGTAAAAAAGGAATGCCCAAGGCAATCTACATTACGCGCCGAGTTTTACAAACAAAGAGAAGTGTTGAGTCTGAATTACTTTTTTTGGCCAAAACACCTCTTTCACCTATCAGTAAAACTTTACTGTTATAGAGAATTGCGGGTTGACTATATCCCTCTGTCTTCTTTGCCGATGAGTAGGGATGCCTACAAATTCAAATTTAATGACGTGGAATAAGTGATGCATGTATCTTATGTTCCATAATAAACATATTTTATTTTTATTTTATACGATCTTCACAGGACCGTGGAGGCGGAGAGTAAATAACAAACTTTAATTATAATTTACGCTGCGACATGGAATTGAACCCGCTACCACAGGTATCACAGATATCTGTGAGGGCATGAATATCATGAAACTATATCTATTAACCCGTGGAGGCTTTCGGTTTTGTGTCAAGTGACTGAACTTCTTGTTCAGTCAATTCTTCCTCCAATCCAACTTCTTCTAACTATATATGTTACGCTCCTCCAATAGATGTTTATTGGAAATTCCATCTAACAGCTCATCCTTCATGGGCAATTCATTTAGGATCTCAGCCATGAAGTTGTGGAATAGGCTGCCCGACTCCATACGATTGGCTACCTCTCTATCATCTTTTAAAACTCTTCTGCATAAACATTTCTTAACCTTATCCTATCCTGATCAATCGTGACTTGTGTAATTCTTGTATTTCCTTCTCTTTTGTATTGCATCGCCATTCATGAATCCGTGAGAATAGCTTTTTAGTTTGTTTTATAAATATTTTTTTGTATTACTTTAGATTAAGATTCTATAATTTTTTTATATGACATTTGGTTATGCACTTCTTGCACTTTACTCGTCATATTTTTTTTTAGTTTTTCCCTTACTAGGATTGCCTGGAAGAGATCGCTTGTTAGCGATAAGGCCGCCCGTTGCATCCCTTAAAATTTTTATGTATTGTGTTTTTTTAATGCAACGTAGTGAGAATAAATAAATATTATTAAATATGTTATAAAATCAAGATGAATATGCGATTCTGTTCTACTAACTTTTACAATTGATATTCGATCATAATACTTGATAACTGGATTAAGATTCTTAGTATTGGCAAGTCCAGGTTAACGATGAATCATAAAATTAAGCATAATATATAATAAAAGCCTTATAAACAACCAGATTTTCAAACTACTTCCTAATTCATTTTTTGTCATAATGTTGTTAAGTCAATATGAGAGCCTTTCAAATACTTGTAATAGTAAAATAAATAAAAAGTGAAAAATAATTAAATTAAAAAAAATAATTTACGGGCGATCTGAGGTCGGGAAGGGGTAGGGGGGTTAGTTTTAAGGGTAAAAAACGGTTTATCTCGATTTCCGGCAAAACTAAAAGTCCCATGGAAAAAACTCAAATGGCAAAGTTGTAGGTAATAAAAAGATCTACAACTTTTGTATTTACACATTTTTAAATAATTTTTCCTTTAATTTTTATAATATTCTCCTCCTTTTCCAATGGGTTTCATCCTACTATTATTTTTTTAGGTTTCAAAAATTATCGACCCTGGTCTACAAGATCTAATAGTCAATCAATATCGACAAATTGCGAATGAATTCCTATTTTTTAAGTTGGGCGATAAAAAAGAATGGTAAAACGTGAGAAGAGGTTGAATGAGGGAACACCCCAATCGGCGCGTCGAAAATGATACAATAAAATTTTATCTCCGGAAGCTCGCTTCGGCACGTACGTGTTTTTTGGTCTGTGTTTAAACTTCGCGGTTCAATGCGATAAATGTAAATTATTGGTATCAACCTATACTGTTCATTCATTGGTATGGAATTAATAAAATGGCTTAGGGAGTACTTTCTCATTTTTGTTTTGGTATTGTTAAGTGGCTACTGGCATGCGTGACTCTCACCCCTGAGGCTATAGGTTTACCCGGATTTACTTTCTTTCCGGAACTTTCTATGTGCGCATTTAACATTTGCTCGTACGGTTAAGGAAAACATCGTAAGAAAACCTTCGACTCAAAAAGTGGACGGCGTGTTTCAGGCACAGGAGGCACACAGAACACACTGATCACCATTGCCTATTAGATTGAGACATGAAGGCTGATTTTGACAACCTTTGACTTATTATTCTATGTGCGCATGTGAAATGTAGTAATAAATGTTATGTTATTAAGAAAATGGTTACGAAATAGATACACAAATCTGAGACCAGAAGCAAGGATTATAACACCACTGTTTTAGATAAAACCAAAGCTTGAATCTATTAAAAGAACATGAATTGTGAGTTTGATAGTAATTAGAAGTTTGTAACACAACTCGGAAGTTACTTGGATACGAGAATGTACCTAAGTGCGTGCTCCTGCCTCGTATTGATAGAGGACAAATCTTTGTTTTTAATTTATTTTATTATTCTTTATTACTTAAGATGTCATGTAGAACATGGTGTAATGGATGCAGCTCTTATAAACGTTGTGTAAAACAAAAACTTGGCGATTAAAAAGAGTGGCGGAGAGTTTATTGCCAGTTCTTCTCTTCCGTTCTACGCCCTTGATTTGAGAACTGGCAGTAAATGTAAAATTAGAAGCATTAATAAGCAAATATACATTTTTTTTTTGACGTTCATAAGTGTACATTGTTACCTACATGAATAAATGATTTTTGTTTTTTTTTGATAAATCGCTAATAGTGTAAAAATAATTTTTAATTGATAAGTAAATGTCTTTAGAGACATATTTTTAACCCCAACGCAACCGCTTTAAAGGTAAGTATCACCGTAACCATGGTAAAAATCTTGAGGACTTTAATGAGGCTGATTATTTAGACAGCCTCAGCCAGCTATTTAAAACAATTCTTTAATTCTTCAAGCTTTTATCCAAAGAAATCAAATTTCGAATATCACTTAATATTGATCAACTTTAAAACGCACATTCTAAATTCACAACAAATTTTTAAATGATTAAAATTTAATGACATGAAAAATGTAATAAAGCGAAATGGTTACCATAACACAATCTCTCATTAAATGAATTTTCTCATTGAAGTTCCGGCCATATTTTAAGCACAGATTGGACGTTTTACAGTTTAATGAGTTCTTAGTGGGTCGGTGGTGTTCCGTGACGTCACGTTTACTTTATTTATTCAAGTAACCATTGGAGCAAGATGCGTCATAAATATTTAAGTGTGACCGCTTTTGGTAGACCATGAACAAGAACTAGGGGTGCGATAGTGATAGAAATTCAAATACTATATTGTTTTTTTATTCCCACAATACCAACAACGAAGTTTATGAACACCTTAAAATGAGAACTATCAAAGAGGAAATCCGGAGACTGGTAGCTAAATACAAAGAGCGGTTAAGCTGTCACCCGAATGAACTTGCTCGCCAACTCACCATTAGACAGTATGTGAGTCGACTAAAACGTCACCATATTCTAGAGCTAGAAGACTGGCAGTAGCTCTAGACAGAAGATGAGTAGATGCTTCCAATGGGAAGTCACTCCACATGACAACACCACAGATAAAATTCTCTCAAAGCCTTAGGGCTGATTGCAAATAACCGCAGAAAAAAAAACCCACAATAGTATAGTAGTTATAGAGAAGCGCTGGACAGAAACCGGTGGAAACAGATAGTCCGCTCTAGATGCTTCATTGCTGACCACGACGCTCAGATCTGAGCTGCCGATTTAAGAGAGAGATAGTAGTTATATATCATTAGACAGAGTCCGTTTCTGCGCAGAAGAATCTATCACCCACGTAGTCCTGGAATGCGTAGCTGTGGCTAACCAACGAACAGAAATCGTCGGAGCAGTGAAGTCGCTCCGTGAAGCCTGCGAAGTGCCCAGGAAATTTCGGACTTTTTCTGAATTAATTTATTTATAGCCTTATATCAGAAATACAAAATATATACATACTATTGTTTTTCTTAATCTATGATAACTGATTCTGTGTACCTACGGGCAAAGGCCTCCCCCATTGTCCTCAATTTTTCCTTATTGTATACCAATCTCGTCCAGGTCTTAGTCTTTTTCTTAATTAGCTAGGACTTAAAGAACGACGGACCAAATGGGTGTCTAAGTGCAGAAACTGAGTTCAGACTACATACATACATAATTCCGGCAAACAATTTAGGTTCAATAGGTGAAGGACAAGTTATTCGGAACTTATTTCTTATAAAAGTATTAAGTAATAAAATTGTCTAACAAAATTTAAAAACAGACTCAATAATTTATCTACCCATGTTTAATAGGAGGGTAACGAGTAACAAACAAAAATTTACCTTTATTTGTGTTTCAGTGATAAAATTTGTTGTCAAGCAGGTAGAAATTTAATGCAGTTTAATTTGCAATAATCCTATAAAAACGGCGACTATAGTTTTGTATGAAAATATTCCTAATTATATGTTCACATTCTATTCTTTTATAGTACACATACAATGTACCTAATGTTCGGGTAATTTACTAGTGAATAGCAATTTTAGGAATTTTATAATCATTTTGTTAAGAATTGTATAGAAAAATACCTTAAAAAGATCGACTATTACCAATTGATAGGCCATCACTAGTCACAAATGACAAACATTCCAAAGAACGGTTTAATAATACCATTAAACTGTTTACCGACTTTTAACTACCAGTTAAAAATTCACAATCCTATAGCGCGATGTTAAATATTTGACATACAATTAAATTTTAACACTCTTTAAAAGTAAATAGGTTTAATGTAAAGACGCCTAAAGTGTAGTGGTTATATGGCGAATAATCAATAAATAATTAAGTTCGATACTGGGTGAAAAAAATTTACATAAGTAGTGACTAGGGATTGCCATCCGGCGTCATTTTCAGTCCGGCCGGATACGACCGGATTCCCATCAATCCGGCCGGATCCGACCGGATCCGACCGATTGATTAAATCAAGATGATTTTCGCTTTTTAGTACAAAATAAGTGAGTTAATCAAGTGTCACTGCATTTATATGTAGGTAGTTTATAAAAAATAAATCACAAATATATAAAATCGACTTTATTTCCTAACCAATGTTAAGACAAATAGACAACAAGAAAACAATTAAAATTTAGTAGTGTACGTAACTAGTAATAATTTTACGACGTAACGAGTAGCTCAGTCTTTCTAGATTTCACTTTCACAGATAGATCAATTTATAAGTAACAATATTAATTATCAAGTAACTATAATATCTAATAGATACAATTAACCTTACGTAATTAACTGAAATGAGATCAAAATAATTATTAAAGTATTTGAGAATGCTAACAAACAAGTCTTATGGGTATTTATGATTATGACAGATACCATCATGATTTGATGAATCTGTCGAACGAATGAATGGCAAAAATTATGACAATAATGAGTTTAGAACTCTTTAGTTTAATCAACTTACGATAAATAATTATTTTAAGTAATAATTGTAAAAAAATATAAGTATTAAAAGAAAATCAATATTGATTTTGAAAATAAGATCGTAGAAAACAAATATTGTTAATTGTGTCATCAGCTAAACGACTTCTAATAGAGCTGCAAATATAGCCTGCGGCCGAAAAGGCCACATTTTCCCATAACCGCTAGCACCGGATCCGGTCTTCGGATACGGTATATTGGTACCGGATCCGGTAACCATTAAATGATGCCGGATCCGCCGGATTACCGGATCCGTTTTTCCGGATTGCAATCCCTAGTAGTGACGGTAGTTTGGAATGTCCCAATAGCAACAGCAATTGTGATTTCGATTACGATCCCGACTTCGAGTTTCGAGTTTAATCCCACCAAGGTTGCATGAAAACTAAAATGTCGGCATTGATATCGCTATTGAAATTTACGGGTACTGCTAACCTAATAATAATGACCAAATAGACTCAGAACTGTCTGTCGTGTTGTGTACTTCATCAAAAACACCATACAAAAATGTTACTAAAAATATTTCTCTTCATAAACGCGTTATTCTTATATTTGCATTAAACAAGGTAATTACAATACAGTTTACTTTGAAATGAGAATATCAAAATGTACTTTGAAAGCAACCACTTTCCTTAATTTACATGAAAAGTGTTAGTGCTGAACTGTTTTCTTCAAAGAGATTTTAATATTCCAACTTTCTTACGGCACCGAGTTAATGCTCTTTTTAAATACCTCTTTAAGGATAACAAAGGCTTCGGAAAGGTAAAGTTATAAATAAATTAAAGCGATATTAAAATATAAAAATGAGTTCCTAATTCAAAATTTCACAATATTAAAGATGGCTCGCATCTGTGATATTTACAATTTTAAGTAACTATGAAAATATACAATGAATTCTTAATTTGTAATTGGGTAATTGTGATTTTATTTAGCTGCCCTGTTTGGATCAAAGTAGTCTAGTAATTAAAGTTGGACCAGAATTGACGGATTTATTAGAAATATGGTATGTACCATTAGTTCTGATGATCTAGGGCATTGATCAGAAAAAACAAAAACAAAAGAGTGATCTGCGCAAATATGTATATAGCATTTGTTATGAAATTACACGCGCCCAACTAATTTATTCTGTCTCATCAATACCTAGGGCATGATGAGGTGCGTTCTGATGACTTGGACCTAGGACCTACTGCATTATTTTTAAGCAAGTAGTTTACTACCTTAAAAGATGTTTTCGCCTATTTTTTTATAAATGATTAATCTTTAAGGTACTGAAGATTTGCAAGTTAATTGCACTCTCTTTTGTTTTCTTGACTCTGTCCTTCCGCAGCCAATTAATTGTTTACCAAATTCAGTTTAAGAAATTTGTTAGTGAATAATTGTGGGTGTTGTAAAACGAATAAATATAAAAATAGCGTAATACGCAGGCGCGTTATTCAAACGCAAACAATGCAAATACAGGAACCACAACGGCTGAAACCAATGAATGCAGGTGACATAAATTATTCAAACTCCAACACGGGTCGATAAACCCACTCGTGACCGAAGGAAACACTTATAGCTTATTCAGGAATGCTCTAAAAATAACAAGTGAATGTAAAAACTATGGAATTTAAATTTGGAATCTATCGATTGATGTATTAGATGTATGTTCCGGTAAATATTTGTGTTGGCCTCTGCTTGCTTTGTTCTTTGATTTGTGCTTTGCCAATTGGAAAATATGATTTAAAATAAACTTTGGCATTTTGATTTTTACGACACGTACGTTGTTGTTGAGTCCTTTGTCGATTGAAATTCCGTTTGCCTTCAATTTTTCACGGTCACAATTATTGATACAATTGTGCACACTTTAGTGTCTATTAATTTATAAAGGGACAACTATTATAACTGGCGTTAAGTAATGGTGTAATTATCATAATTTTTTAAAAAAGGCGCCCATACTTATCAACGAACATTAATCCTGATATCATTATTGATTGGGGTATTGAATGAAAAACGCGACAAAACATTCCTTTACTTCAGATCGTTATAGCGCGGTTAGTAATTGGACGAAATGATTAAAATATGTAACATATATTTAAACGTATATTTTTTTAATTGTTTGTTTAATTTTTTAACTTTGTTTAATTGTTTAGATCCATCCAATCATCACTTAAGATATTGTATCTCATAAAACCGAGAGAATGGTTAGAATCCATTTAGTTCCTATTATTTTATTTTAGAATCATGAGTATTTCCGTTCCATATTTAAATGCTTGCTACCGTTTCATAAGTCCCAGGAAAATATAATATGATCCCACTATCTATTTGTATGTTAAAATTATGACATAACGGTATTCCGGTTATTACGTCAAAATGTATTAACAAAAATCAATAAATTGTACACCTTCAAATTTTTTGAAAATGGAATGCCATACACTGGTCGATTCAACCGGATATGATTACGTAACGTCCGCATGGTTTCCTATATTTTATTGTGATACTTACAGGAATAGATTTGTTCTGATTTCATTATCATATTTTATGTTTGTGTTCTTCAATTTATATACAAATTCTTTGGAGGCTCACGCTAGTAACAACATAGTTTTCTTAAGTCTCAGTATGCGTACATAACTCAATATATGTATTTTTTAAAGACAATTCACACCAATTGACCTAGTCCCATGCTAAGCTGGTGAAGCTTGTGTTATGGGTACTAGGCAACGGATATACATACATATTATAGATAGATAGACATATAAACAGCCAAGACCTAAGCACAACACCAAATGCTCATCACATCGATGTTCGTCTCAGCTGGGGATCGAACCCGGGACCCATGGATTCGCAGTCAGGGGTACTAACCACTAGACCAATGAGTCGTCAAAATAATTACGTCAACTAAAAAAAAGAAGATCTACCTCTATGTATACGATTGATTGTAAAACCAATTTCTTCATAACAGCGTTACCAAACAATGTTCGTAGACATCGACGTAATAACATCCTTAATCCGATACAAGTTTTTAACTTCGTTATTTTCATAATAGGCCATCAAGATTCAATAGCTATTCAATACAGAATGCGCTATTCATGTAAATGAAGGTAAGACTATACTAACGGTTGGAAGAAGGCTCTAACAAGAGCTTTGTGTGGGCTTACAGACTCTGACTAAGTGCCGAACAATGGGGGCGGGAAAAGTGCTTGTTAGTTCGACTGCCGATCTAAATATTGATTGGATGTAACGACTTAAAGTTTGAAAGCCTGGGAACTGGCATATCAGCTTCTTCACTGATGCCTTGTATTTCAAACTTTGGAAACTGACTTTGCGTGGGATTAGTAGTTGTAGATACTTCTGAGGAAGAACTTAAATGTTCAATTTATGGAAATGCTGTCAACCAAAATAGTGATATATGTAGGTGATAGACGTTTTAATGATTACGTCCAATTCATAAATATACTATAACGGCATAAAGTAAAAACGGAATGTGTCCACATTTTTGAGGCTAGTAATTTAAAAAATGAAACAAAAGACATAAAATGTTTCGAAGCTAGAAGTATTCGAAGTATTAAAAAAATTTGTATGCTTATGTTTTTATTTTATATTATACAATACATGTTTCATTTTCCCCTGAACTTGAAAACCAGCCAAATCGGTTTAGCCATTCTCGAGTTATAGCGAGACAAACGAAAAGCAATTAATTTTTATAAATAGATATACATTTTGATATTTGTATACGTTTGTCAATTATTTACGCTTCATATTATAGATATATTTTAAATTCAAACTTAAAAAGTAATTGTTTCATTTACATTAAAATATTAACAAATATTCGGTGACCCCAGAGCTGGTACTATTATTGGTCAAAGTATTAGAATCGCTATAGAGCGTATTCTGCCAGCATTACTTTGCCACAGGGACCAAACTTTATAAATTTGTTTTTGTTTTATTTATTTATTTTAGTTATTATTATGTACAGCTTATATACTGATTAAACAAAATTTAACCTTTGTTTGTTTGTAGTCAGTGATAGAAACTATATTGTTAATAAATTGCAAACATAATAGCATTGTTTTAAATATTTATATTTAACTATGTCAAAAAGTAAGAAATTATATTTTGTGTAATCTCAAACACGAATACCTGGCGAAAGTTCACAAATGCTTTATTATTTATTAAGCTATTTCGTACTCCTACAGCTAAAATTAAATTAAATTAACTTAAAATATATTTTACAAAAGCAATTATACTAAATATATAGCCAAAGATGGAATGTATAAATTAAGAAAAAAGGTTCAACGAAAGTTCAGAGGTTTACGAAAAATCAATAAAAATAATAAATATTTTTAACTAAGAAATACTTTATTCGGCTGTGTTGTGTGATGGTGTGTATATAGGGTGTGCTCATGATGCAGGTTTTTTTAAATATCCTTTAATCTCTATTTTAAATCTCCGTATTAAAAAAGGCATTCCGATAAAGTATTGCCTTAATTGAACGTTACAATATTAATAGTTTGAACATACGTGAAATTAGAGCAAAAGTAAACTCTAATATGCGGCCGAGTTTGCTTAGTAGAGTTCCTGGTTGCTATAAGCTAGGAATATCTTATTTATTATAAGCTTTCACTTCCAAAATAATATTTGTAAATGGACCAAGAAGATTTATTTGTTTGCATATCGCACATCCTGAAAGTGTTCTATAATCGTACTTACGCATAATATTAAATAATTTGTATCAATAGTATTAACATTATGCATTTAAAGTAAAATTTGTTACATAGACAATACCCTATTATATCTAATTTGAAAATCACTTTAAATATAAAGAGACTTGAAGATAAATGCACGGTACTTAATTAGGTTTACTAAACTACTAGTAGTAGTAGATTCATATCTGTTTATCATATCATACTTGTTCATACAAAAGATCCATTTATCATATTATAATAGTTATATTCATCATCATTGTTCAACCCATCTATATACTGTAAAGAATAACCTTATGCAGTTCATCTGAATGCGCAACCGTCTTAGACCGGCACGTCTACCAAATCGCTTCCCTTATAAAAAAGGTCCCCTCTTAAAGTTGATAAAAAAAATCAGTTAACGTGATTGAATCAAACTAAAGGTTTACATAGGTTAATTACAGGTAATTAAGCTTACAGACCAACGCTCGCTTTGACAACATTGTGGAAGCGCAGAATTTGGCTCATTAACCAGACATATAATTACATATGTGGCTTATTCTAGTTAATCGATCAAGTGTGTTAAGTGGAATTAAGGTTGTAGGCTTTGAGTGAAATATGTATGAATAGTCATATCTATATATATGCGTTATTCTAGTTTTCTAGTTATCCATATTTAATTATTATTATATATGGTAAAAATATTGTTAAAACCCCATGTTAGTGTGTTATTAAATGATAAAAGCACATGTGTGCTACGTAGGTTTGGCATTATTATATACCTATATATAATAACAATTTATATATTTACACAGGATAATGGTACACAAGAGTGTGCATGCTCTACTCCATTACTCACTTCTCTGGCATAGATCACGAAACCGGTGTAACACCACTATTAAATATTGGCTTATTAAATTTTTCCTAAGCAACATCTACTATGGAGCATTTTTTAACCTGAGATATCAAGACCGCAATCAAACAGCAACTTGACCAATAAAGCACTTGCATATATAATATATTGAAACACATAGGAAGCAATTTCATGACAAGCGTGCCTTGACGTTAAATTAACGACACTCCGGCTCTGATTGATAAAGACGCATGCGTTGCCAAGAAATACTATCCTAATTGCAACTGGAACTGATAATGATTTCAGCTCTACTATTGAGTTATTAAATGTTATGTATATGTCACCGTAAAATTGTAAAAACCGTTAGATTACTATAACTACCGAATAATAATACGTTAAATTGTAAGCAGTACGCTGAGGTTCACAATCTTTCGACAGTTTATAATCTCGCAAGATAGATTACAATCTAACGGTGTTTACAATTTTACGTTAACATATATAGCTTAGCAAGATAGCGTGG
The DNA here is from genome assembly GCF_905475465.1 of Pieris napi. Lineage (NCBI taxonomy): Eukaryota > Metazoa > Arthropoda > Insecta > Lepidoptera > Pieridae > Pieris > Pieris napi. The sequence continues at coordinate 3,676,987 of NC_062237.1, read as the reverse complement.
CATATACAATAATATAACTAAAAATGCTTAACATTATATTTATAAAATTCTCGTGTCACAATGTTCGTTCCCATACTCATCCGAAACGACTCGACTCGATTCTTATGAATTTTTTTAAATTCAGTAAGACTGAGAATCGGCTACTATCATTCAAACCCCTAAGTGATAAGGGGTGTCCACCCCAAAATTTTTATTTATATTTCATAGACAACATTTTATTTTTTTATGATACAACATACAAAAATACATACAACCCTTTGTGAGGGCTAGTTGATCTAGTTATTAGGGTAGGAAATTAAACACTCCAATTATGACTTAATTAACTAAAGAAGATGTGAGGAAATATTTGACGAGGCGGTAGGACTTTGACTTTGTTTAGCAGTAACAATTTAGTTTTTTCTTTGAAATATTAAGTAATTATTGTCGTTCTTTAATGTTAAATTTCAGTTTTATTTTATTTATTTTCATTTGTATATTAATGTACTTATGTTTTCTGTTTCATATATATTGTTTATCTATGTAATCTGTTTTGGCTTTGTATATTGTCTATATATGTTTTGTTTAATAATATGGATGTTATCTGTAAGATGACTACTAATAAATAAATAATATTTTATACAAGTTAAATTAATTACGGAAAATGTACAGCATGCTTATTTTACTGTAAAGATGGCTCAATAATGATTTATTAAGTCCACTTCCTACGCGATAATGCTACTGTTCAATAGATGAATACGCAATACAAGTCTTTACTATAAATCGGAGAAGTATAAAACATGTGATTGAGGCGCATGGACCATAAACAGTTATAGCATATTGAAGCAACTGCCTGCGTGATAACGCAACGCGTAAGCTCTTTTGAGTCAAAATATTTACATTATTGTATTTAGCCTAAGAGACAAGTGATAATTATTATTTCTCCAAAAATACTAAACAATTCTACAATAATGTAATACTAATGTAATACTGGTGTGAATACTTATGATTTAACTAGTAAAACATATATTGTATATCTTCTTGTTATATACAAAAGTGATAGATCCGATATCTATGTTTTTAATACAAATATATAAATATATAGTTGGTGAGTCTAGGGAAGAGTCTAAGATACAATCGGATCGTAGCTATAAAGTTTGTCTCGTGAATAAACAATAGTATGTTATTTTTATTAGTATCAATTCTTAAAAGGCTGGCAACGCGTTCGCAAACCCTCTGGCATTCAGGTGAGCCTCCTACCCGTTTGCCCCCTTTTCTAGAAAAAAAAAAATTGAGAGCGTCAATGGGCAGCAGTATCCATTAAAATCAGTTGACCTTCCTGTCCGTCTGTCCCCTTTTCTAAAATTTAAAAAAATAGTATGTTTCAAGAAAAAGGGAATCAAAACGGCGACTCTTATTATAGTATCAAAGTCCCTTTCAACCTTACTTGTAGTAACAAAATACTATTCAGCGTTGTTACAAAACGAGATAAAACTTAAATATGAAACGAAATGGATCAAAACTTATTTTTAATTTAGGTTACTTTAAGCAGACTCCTAGACTAAAGCTTACATCATTTATGTCACCAAGCTGCCCCCAATAAGTGCATTCAGTCGATTCGTCTTCAAACAGAAACTTGTTGGCATCAGTCCCAGTTTTTGCTGCCTTTTTACAATCGCTCAGAAAGGAATTTTAATCTGCCGTAACCAACTCATTGTTTTGCAAATATATTGACAGAAATGCTACTTTTTCACATAATTGCTTGGCATTTAGCCTGAGATCGTTGCAGGCATGTTAATATTAATGGTCGCAGAGGTTTATTTACAGAATTGTCGGGTTTTTTATGGTTCGCTAAAGGGTAAAATAAAGCTTGGTAAATGTATGACGTTTGTTTGTCATGCACCGATAACTCTCGATCTGAAACTGATTTACAGTTATATTTTTATTAAATTTTAATTATCTTTATTATTACTATGTAGGTTAAGAAAATTTTAAATACTGTATATTTAAAGAAAAACGCTTTTACCGGATTAAAGTTATGTATTATTATAAATTTACAATTATTTGACATAATTTTAAATGTATCCGACGTTTCGCGTGCTTTACAGCGTGCGTGGTCACGGTGACTGAAGACAAAAGATGTTGAATGTCAAAAAGTATCACAGCTGCAGAGAAAGTTGCATTATCTGTATTTATTTCCCCGGAGTTGGTATCGACTAAAAGATGGAGGAAATAATTGTAAACTTATAATAATACATAACTTTAATCCGGTAAAAGCGTTTTTCTTTAAATGTGTAAAGGTTATGTTAATCAAAGACAATACTACTGTATATTTGTTTATTATTTTACTAATACATTAAGCTTATGTTAGAGTGAGAAGTGTTAGCCCAGTGGTTAAAAGTGCGGGTGTGGACCAAAGGTACACTGTACCTCCCAATAGCGATAGCTAGACCCACTTCAATTTAAATTTTTGTTTTGCGATTTATATAAAAATTTGATAAATAATGTCTAGCCTATGTACGAAATAATTTGTTTATGTATATATTTTATTTTTAATATATTTAATTATGCGCAAAAAAAATAAAATTTTCTTATAAAAATAAAATTGGTGAATCATGTATAATAGCTACTAAAATAGCAATTTATGTAAATATTTAAATGATATAAAAAACCCAAATTAACATTCTCAACAAATTATTATAATCTTTATCAGTTGTTAATAGTTTTGAATGAGGTTTTGTCAATAAACCCACCCACCCATTATAGATACAAGCGCCATAAAAGCTCTATAGCCTACGCAATTTTCTTAAAACTGTTTTTCATCGCGAACAATTTGCGTAACATTCGCAAGGAAAATTATCCAATTAGCGTGGCGTTAAGTGAGAACTTGCTACTTGCTAGTTACGTGCCTAAAACAACCGTTACTAATCATTTTACTCGTTACAATATGTTTCAACACGAAATCTTGCTGCGTGATCTGCTATTATTATTTTGTTTATACTACGCGGATGCTTGTGAGACCCTTGCGACTTCTTCAGTACAAAGAGTCCCCTCGTGAGTTGTGCTGTTATTGTGAGCTACTTTGTGAGGAAGTTCCATGGATCTGATTAGCGCTGCGCCTTTTTAAGTTCTCATGTCATTTTCACACGTGTATATAATTTCTATAACGTATTTTCATAAGTGTGTCATTGTCCTCATTTTAACACGTGTGATGTTTACAGTAAACTTTAAAAAAAAAAGTATGGCACTCGGGGACTGCCGCGGTAAAGCTATTGCATAGCATTTTTTATCAACTTATGCAATTATAATAATATTTTTTTTAATATGCAGTTTTTTTTTCTTTGATATTGATTCAATCTACCACTCTACCAGACTCAGACCTATATAATCTGTCTCACTCTAACACGTACCGGCTGCACCGGCCGCACTTACGCTACGTCACCGATCTCGTCAAAGAGATATGAATACGCAGTATACGTTCTGTCCCGCTCTAACGCGTATTGGCCACTTCTATATTACGTCATCGTGTGTTAGGTTTTTAATTCGTTACGGAATTTCTTGATTCGGTCGCCGCGATCAAAGCCCGCGATAAAATCTATGCAATAGCTTAAAAATCTTTTAAGTGTTTGCTATTTGAAATATATGGTAGTAGAAAGTTGATACTTTATGGTGTTCTTTCATATCATAAGCAAACAAACCTACGGAGCAACCATAAAAGGCAGCTGCCGCAGCCCATGTACACTTATGTTAGTGGGTGCGTTGCCTTTATTCGTACTATACACTATAGGTAAACTTCCGTATATATGTGCGTAATTTTTGGAATAATATAGAATATAGCGAAAGATTTTAATACTTCTTTTAGTAAAAAAGGGCGTGTTAGGTAGGTTTTGAATTAGGGAGCATTCAAGTATTACGTCACGCAATTTTTGGAGATTATTGACCCCTCCCCATGTAACGCGCCGTAACGTTTTTTTGTACCCAAGTATAGAAAAACGTTTCGTGACCACCTAGTGACTCTTTATACCTAAAAGTTACCATTATGTGGTGTAAAGTACTGTAAAGGCGAAAATAATATTAACAATAACGCGTAATTCAATCCCTGCCCCGCATAGTAACGGTTTACAAAAGGAACCCCCCCACAAATACGTTACGTATATTAAGAAAATAGTACAAGAACCGTCTGTCATTGAAAGCACATTTAAATTAAATAATATAATTTTTAACGGATATATCAAAGCGGTATTTCTAGGAAACATAATAAAAACATTAAACCAGTTCCTTTGCGTGATACAGTTGCATTATCATTGATCTATTAGTTTTTATCCGTGACTGCATCCGCCGCATTTCATTCAAGATAACGCCGTTGCGAAGATCGCCGTTACATTTTGCAAATTCTTTTTACTGTGATAACAGTAGGTATAGTAAATGTTTCTAATTTTAAGAATAATAGATGGTAACAAGGTCTAAGAATTACTAAAATCTAAACCATCAATAGGAACTAAAAATATATATATATATATACTTTTCGCATACGCACGCCATGACTAATATGAATTATTTACTAAATATGGCTTAGTCAAATTTAAAGCCGACGATCTTTCGAGCCTTGCGGTAGTGTGTATCCATGGCAACGGTATTACTTAACTTTAGATGTTACCATGTTATATAAAATCACGTTCCAAGATAATAAGTAAGGACAATTACAGTCAATTATTTTATTTACACCTAAAAATGTAACGTGTATTTTAGCTTCCAATAAAAAATTGTTTTATAAAAAAATAGATTTCGATTTATAAATAGTGACTATAACCTTTGGCGAACAAGAAATTAAAGAGTAATTTTATTCATATAATAAATTAATTATCCATTAGAAGGAGATGATAAAAAATAAGCAACAAATTAGCGAAAAATGTTCGGACTAATACCTGCAGCCGTGTTTCATTATCGAACGTCAAGGCAAAATACAAAATACCATCCGTATCACCTCGACGTCTATCCACAACTGAGCGTTTCTTAAGGCAATTTCTGCGGACCACAACTATGTGGAACCAGCTAACTACTGAAGTATTTACGGTCCTTCAAGAAAAGAGCGTACTATTCTTCATCTTAAAAGGCCGGCAACGCACTTGCGAGGCTCCTGGTAATGTGAGTGTCCATGGGCGGCGGGGCGGTATCACTTAACATCAGATGAGCCGAGCCTCCTGTCCGTTTGCCTCTTTTTTGTTACCTCATTTATTGAATTCACAAATTCACTGAATCAATTAAAAATACTGCTTTAACAGAAACAAATAAAATAACTATAATAAGAGACTATGATATAACGCAAATAAGACATGTCCTACATACTCTAGAAATAACGCTACTAAAATAGACGTCTATCATTCATGTTGTTTTGTTTGTCTGTCTGCGAGAGCTTCTACGAAATTGCATGGGTGGTCCCGCTCTTAAGTAGGTTTATAGATCCTTAGATCAATATTTGCCTTACTACGAAGCTGTCAAATGGCCCAGTTGGGATGCGAAAGCGTATGGTATTTTATGAATGCTGTCAATTCAGGCCTTTCTGGAACGTGGCCTGGATTTGGGACTTTTCTTAAGTACCTGCAAAAAAGAGAGGTAATTAGTATAAAAATATTATGAGATTAGAAGTACTTCGTTTCGTTATGATTTTTTTACTTAGCCTACCTTTTTAGTAGCTACCAACGTATGAAACATTTTGCTATGCTACACAACTTTTTTATATTAAAATAAAATAAGTCAGTGGGGCTACAATTTTTAAATCTAATAGGAAGGTGATCAGCCTCCAGTGTCTGACACACGCCGTCGACTTTGAGCGAATGTTAAATGCGCATATAGAAATAAATTCCATTGGTGCACAGCCGGGGATCGAACCTACAACCCCAGGGATGAGAGTCGCACGCTGAAGCCACTAGGCCAACACTGCACAAAGATATTTAATAATAACTTTAGTATTGTTCATGTTCCGTGTCGTCATCTGATCAAACGATCATTATCAATTGAATATTATATATTTTACGAAGATTGAAATCAATCTTAATATGTTAAGATGAGAAATTACTTATTATTTGGTTAGTGCAGTGAAAATTGAAATTGGTGTATATTTGTGTGTTTATCCCTTCAGCATGTTATTGACCGACTTACAACAAGTACAGTGAAGCCGTAGACTTTAATTAGGTAATCTTATATTGTAAATATTAAACTTAATCCCGTAAACGCATAATTTATGATAATAACTTTTATTAAGCACTTTTTACTAGGTTAGAATTGTTCGTTATACTTTCAGCTACTATTTTGTCTTGCTTTGTTAGATGTGTTAAATAAAAATAATAAATAATAAAAACTTTATTTATGACAAAAGGGTTGTGGCAGAATTCATATTATATCGCTAGTCCCCACTAGGGAGGCCCTGTGTTGTGGGTAACTAGAAAACAATTATTACGTGGTCCATGTTTAAAACAGTTTTAAAAAAAGATAATAATAAAAAAATTAAATAAAAAATAATAATAAATTTAGTGTAACAAATTAAGTGAATGAGTTAGTGTGTGAATGGGTGAGTATGCGCATGTATTTGAGAGTGTAGCTGAAAGTTGTTATGATCGTGCTCTGTGTCTGTGTTAGTTTTTGAATCTCAAAATCATACCAAGATATGTAGTAATCCCTCTGTAGATTCGAAATCCAATTTGGCTAGTGTAATTTCTATACATATTTCAATATGACTGTTACACCACTGTTATAGTTCATCAATAAAATGTAGCTACCTTCAATTCATGAATACAATATCATGATTGTCATTCAACTATTCAAGTAGCAGATTGATTTTTCTTATAATGTGGCAAGCCTGTATCTTAAAATTGTATTTGCCAAGAATCGAACGATTACCAGTAAGCGCTTAAGACACTCTATTAGGCTACAAAGATAGTCTAATCCTTTCCAAACAAACTCAAAGTAAATATGAATTCTTGCCGCAATATTTAATCGAAACTATTTAAATTAAAATCGATGCGATGCTGATCGAATTAAAACGTTGGCTTTGCATTCAATATTTATGCAGTAAATAACGATAGTTTCATTACAAATTCAAATTAGTTCCTTCAAGTCGATAAGACAAATTGTTTGACTAAAGTTTGATAAAATTTAACTAAATATTTAGTCTGAGCACGTTCCCAGCTGTATAATGCGATGGTAATTTGAGGATACCGTTAAATCCTTTCAGCCATCAGAATTGTTCATTAAGAGTTAATGGTTGCTTTAGATTTTAAAATTTTAATAAGTTTATCTAAAAGCCACAATCCTACCGCTTATTTTACGATCACATAGGCCCGCATGTTCGCGTATATGAATAAAAGTTTATTTTCATGCATTCTGTATGGGAAATAAACAATGAGTATTATTTCATAGCGCCACGTGAATATATATCAAATAGATGTTTTTTGTACTGAATGTGTTGCGAAGTGATAGTAGAGCAGTGTAGGCCTAGTGGCTCCAGCGTGTGACTCTCATCCCTGAAGTCGTAGGTTCAAACCCCGGCTGTGCACCAATAGACTTTCTTTCTATGTGCGCATTTAATATTCTAACGGTAAAGGAAAACATCGCGAGGAAACCGACTTGCCTTAGATCCAAAAAGTCGACGACGTGTGTCAGGCTTAGGAGGCTGATTACCTACTTGCCTATTAGATTGACAAAACAGATACAGAAATCTGAGGCCCAGACCTAAAAATGTAGCGCCACTGAATTATTTTTATTTATTTTAAGTTGCGAAGCATGTACTTTCCGCTGACGCGTTTAAAAAACAAAAATACATCTTCTATCTTTTCAAAACAACGTTCTGAATGAATCAGCTAGTTAATATATAACAGTTACCACAACCCAGAACTAAATGTCAACGATTTTCTCAAATAAATAACATTTCTAAGCGCACATGTTCAAAAGTGTTCTCAATTCTGTAATGTTTGAGTTAATTGCTGGTGACAAGATTTACAATCGCTCTCGGTCAGAGAACGTCTATAGCTATTAAAATACTGAAGGGATCTTTCAAATTGTTGACATTGGTTTCCAATACTTAGAGTATTTACAGTTGTAGGTTTTCGTTGTTACTGTTAAGCTATTGCATTGATTTTATCGCGGGCTTTGAGCGCGGCGACCGAATCAAGAAATTCCGTAACGAAATAAACCTAACACACGATGTCGTAATATAGGTGCGGCCAATACGCGTTAGAGTGGGACAGAACGAATATTGCGTATTCACATTTGTCTGACGAGATCGATGACGTAGCGTAAGCGCGGCCGGTGCAAAGAAAAAACTTACTTCAAAGAAAAAATAATCTGCATAGATAAAAAATAAATAAATAATTATAATTGTTGTAATTATAAGTTGATAAAAAATGCTATGCAATAGCTTTACCGCGGCAGTCCTCGAGTGCCACACGTTTTATTATTATATTTATGTATCGTTACTTTACCTAATGTCACTTTCCTTAGGTTTTATAGTAAGAAGGAACTGAATATAGGAACTTATAGAAATAGTTGATAAGTCTGCCAATGCATTACATGAATTCTTGAGTGTTCTTGAATAATTACTGTCTAAAATTTAAATCAGATGAACACTGCCCGTTTGGCCCCAGTTGTAATAAAATAAGTTTATATTTGCTCAAATTATATTTATATTTGGCCATTGTTTTTTAGAATTACAAATTATGTTGGTCGGTTAATATGTTATTTACCGATTTTGTCATTGTATATCTATTTAAATAAACGATATACTATAAACAAAACAAAAAAAACTCTAGTTCAATTTGGTAATTAGTTTCCATCTACACTCGCGAGCAAACAAATCGACTCAAGCGCTACCTCTGCATTCAAAGATTGTTTTAAGTGAAAGTATACAACATTTTAATAACAACGATATGTCATTTGAAAGCTTAAACCTTCAGCTTTTATGAAATGTCATCATTATTAATATCCATGTATCCTTTTTTTTTATTGGTGTCTGAACTTAAATGGGGGAAAAATGGGATTTTGGGTAAACGAGTTGTGTTCAGAATTGACAAAAAAAACACATTTTTTTTCTTAAAGAGTATAACATTTATTGGTGCACTATTTGATATTAGATATAGTTTTGGTTTTATTTTTAGATTAGTAAAACATTCACAGGATTAACTATTTAGTGCGGGATCTATTTAGGATGTATTAATAATCGACGAAAGTACATGCAATAACACTGTCCTAATTATTTAGATACGATAATGATTCACAGCAGGAAGTTGTAGCGCGGATGCTATTTAGAAACATTTGTCGCATTAATCTATTGGTGATTTCATTACTGCCCTGCGAGTCTGTAACTCACTTTTCGAACTCACACAGCGGTTTTCGCATCGGCGGTCGCTCTCAAATCAGTCGTGAAGCAGTCATTTTATGATTTGGCATTCTGAAAAGGTGGAAGCTTATAGTTTATTGTTTATCAGAATGCCAAATCATAAAATGACTGCTTCACGACTGATTTGAGAGCGACCGCCGATGCGAAAACCGCTGTGTGAGTTCAAAAAGTGAGTTACAGAATCGCAGGGCTGTATCTGATGTTCTATATCAATACAACATAATATACGTTTAGAAAGCTGTTATGCTAATAAGTGACAAAGTACTGGATGAATGTAAATTCATTTGGTAGGTTATATTCTAGAACGATAATTTAATATAACAGTGTGTCATGCGTCATTAAACATAATTAAAACACATCCAAAACTCATTATGTTATTCAGAACATTGACAGTCCATTCAGAAACTGAGCATTAGTGATTTCTCTTAATAAACATGTTCGCGTATATGAATAAAAGTTTATTTTCATGCATTCTGTATGGGAAATAAACAATGAGTATTATTTCATAGCGCCACGTGAATATATATCAAATAGATGTTTTTTGTACTGAATGTGTTGCGAAGTGATAGTAGAGCAGTGTAGGCCTAGTGGCTCCAGCGTGTGACTCTCATCCCTGAAGTCGTAGGTTCAAACCCCGGCTGTGCACCAATAGACTTTCTTTCTATGTGCGCATTTAATATTCTAACGGTAAAGGAAAACATCGCGAGGAAACCGACTTGCCTTAGATCCAAAAAGTCGACGACGTGTGTCAGGCTTAGGAGGCTGATTACCTACTTGCCTATTAGATTGACAAAACAGATACAGAAATCTGAGGCCCAGACCTAAAAATGTAGCGCCACTGAATTATTTTTATTTATTTTAAGTTGCGAAGCATGTACTTTCCGCTGACGCGTTTAAAAAACAAAAATACATCTTCTATCTTTTCAAAACAACGTTCTGAATGAATCAGCTAGTTAATATATAACAGTTACCACAACCCAGAACTAAATGTCAACGATTTTCTCAAATAAATAACATTTCTAAGCGCACATGTTCAAAAGTGTTCTCAATTCTGTAATGTTTGAGTTAATTGCTGGTGACAAGATTTACAATCGCTCTCGGTCAGAGAACGTCTATAGCTATTAAAATACTGAAGGGATCTTTCAAATTGTTGACATTGGTTTCCAATACTTAGAGTATTTACAGTTGTAGGTTTTCGTTGTTACTGTTAAGCTATTGCATTGATTTTATCGCGGGCTTTGAGCGCGGCGACCGAATCAAGAAATTCCGTAACGAAATAAACCTAACACACGATGTCGTAATATAGGTGCGGCCAATACGCGTTAGAGTGGGACAGAACGAATATTGCGTATTCACATTTGTCTGACGAGATCGATGACGTAGCGTAAGCGCGGCCGGTGCAAAGAAAAAACTTACTTCAAAGAAAAAATAATCTGCATAGATAAAAAATAAATAAATAATTATAATTGTTGTAATTATAAGTTGATAAAAAATGCTATGCAATAGCTTTACCGCGGCAGTCCTCGAGTGCCACACGTTTTATTATTATATTTATGTATCGTTACTTTACCTAATGTCACTTTCCTTAGGTTTTATAGTAAGAAGGAACTGAATATAGGAACTTATAGAAATAGTTGATAAGTCTGCCAATGCATTACATGAATTCTTGAGTGTTCTTGAATAATTACTGTCTAAAATTTAAATCAGATGAACACTGCCCGTTTGGCCCCAGTTGTAATAAAATAAGTTTATATTTGCTCAAATTATATTTATATTTGGCCATTGTTTTTTAGAATTACAAATTATGTTGGTCGGTTAATATGTTATTTACCGATTTTGTCATTGTATATCTATTTAAATAAACGATATACTATAAACAAAACAAAAAAAACTCTAGTTCAATTTGGTAATTAGTTTCCATCTACACTCGCGAGCAAACAAATCGACTCAAGCGCTACCTCTGCATTCAAAGATTGTTTTAAGTGAAAGTATACAACATTTTAATAACAACGATATGTCATTTGAAAGCTTAAACCTTCAGCTTTTATGAAATGTCATCATTATTAATATCCATGTATCCTTTTTTTTTATTGGTGTCTGAACTTAAATGGGGGAAAAATGGGATTTTGGGTAAACGAGTTGTGTTCAGAATTGACAAAAAAAACACATTTTTTTTCTTAAAGAGTATAACATTTATTGGTGCACTATTTGATATTAGATATAGTTTTGGTTTTATTTTTAGATTAGTAAAACATTCACAGGATTAACTATTTAGTGCGGGATCTATTTAGGATGTATTAATAATCGACGAAAGTACATGCAATAACACTGTCCTAATTATTTAGATACGATAATGATTCACAGCAGGAAGTTGTAGCGCGGATGCTATTTAGAAACATTTGTCGCATTAATCTATTGGTGATTTCATTACTGCCCTGCGAGTCTGTAACTCACTTTTCGAACTCACACAGCGGTTTTCGCATCGGCGGTCGCTCTCAAATCAGTCGTGAAGCAGTCATTTTATGATTTGGCATTCTGAAAAGGTGGAAGCTTATAGTTTATTGTTTATCAGAATGCCAAATCATAAAATGACTGCTTCACGACTGATTTGAGAGCGACCGCCGATGCGAAAACCGCTGTGTGAGTTCAAAAAGTGAGTTACAGAATCGCAGGGCTGTATCTGATGTTCTATATCAATACAACATAATATACGTTTAGAAAGCTGTTATGCTAATAAGTGACAAAGTACTGGATGAATGTAAATTCATTTGGTAGGTTATATTCTAGAACGATAATTTAATATAACAGTGTGTCATGCGTCATTAAACATAATTAAAACACATCCAAAACTCATTATGTTATTCAGAACATTGACAGTCCATTCAGAAACTGAGCATTAGTGATTTCTCTTAATAAACATGACTTGGGAAATGGACATAGTTTGAAAGTTTTTTCTTTAAGTACAAGTAGGTAATCAAATATATTTTAAGCAAGGATTCTGAATGCATGAGATACGGGAAATAGTATCAGCGAAGTTTTTTGGTAGATGGACTCTAATGCAATAATAGCGTACGACGGTGGCGTGATATACTTGACGTTTTATGTTTTTTGAGCTATTGCATAGATTTTATATCGCGGGCTTTGAGAGCGGCGACCAATTCAAGAAATTCCGTAACGAAAATAAAAACCTAACACATGATGACGTAATATAGGTGGGGCCAATACGCGTTAGAGCGGGTAAGAACGCATACTGCGTCTCACATCGGTCTGGCGTGATCGGTGACGTAGCGCAGGTGCGTTAGAGTGGGACAGAACGCATACTGCGTATTCACATCTCTGTGACGAGATTGGTGACGTATCGTGGCGTGGTGACATATAGGCGTGTTAGTCTGAGTCTGGTAGAGTGGTAGATTGAGTTAATATAAAAGAAAAAATAATACTGCATACATAAAAAAATATATAAATAATTATAATTGCATAAGTTGATAAAAATGCTATGCAATAGATTTACCGCGGCAGTCCCTGAGTGTGACATGTAAGTTAAATGAGAATAAACCTCATTAAATCTAAGTATTATGGGTTTACATACAATTTACCAGACTGCAGGATTTAGAAGAATTCAATTAACCAATAACAAATCACGATAAGTCCAAGTGCTGAACAATTCTTGGTTGTGTATTTGGGTGGTGAAGGGAGCTAATTCCAAAATGTTTCTTTCTCAGAGTCCGTGATTTGGAATAAATATTTATAATAGATAAATTTGTCTTTTCGCACAGTTTTAACTGGGGTACTCTTCCGTCTCATTCTGTCAACTTGTATTTACGCTGTGATGAAAAGAGACGAGTGCTTTAGTTAGATCGGTGCAAGACCCTCTTTATTACACGCTCTATTTCAATGTTTAGTTCAGCTAAGGTTTGCTACATATTCGGGCCAAGCGTTTAGAGTCTTCAGGGAAACAAACTGAATTTTTTTTAAGAACTTACTTTTGAATATATTTACATATAATACAAAAAAAAGTTCATGAAGTAATATAATGTTAGTTATATTTTACAACGATTCAGAGCAATTTAATATTTCATTATTTTAAATTGTTTACTCAATTATATGACTTTTTATAATAAACTATGGTTCTATATTTACCATAGATATCAGATGACTCTGATTATGACTGTATCATCCGCAAAACAGCAAACTCATTTAAAAAACGCATTTTTGTAAATATATTTTATCACTAAAAAATTCTGGGTACAATTGAATTAACGAAGGCTTGAATAAAAAAATAAGGGTTTGTTTATAAAGTAAATAAAAATTCTTTAACCTTAAGGAAATCAAAGGAATCTGTTAAGAAGATGTCTGTGTTGCTAGAACTAGTTTGCTTTAAAAGCTTTAAAGTCGAAAGCAAAAACTGAAAGAGCTTAGATATACTTGTACGTTTTTGCTGTGAGCAAACGCTAAGAATTTTTATAGCTTTAACGGGAAAAATTTCAAATGATGTCAAAACAGAATTTCGGAAAGCTTTGCTAATTTTTGTCACAAAATAGCTGCAAGGACTATGAAAAATTGGTTTCATTCTCAAATTTTATGCAAAAATTAAAGATTTATTCTTTTTGTTACTACGACGCATGGATGCCATCACAAGCAACGACATTTAAATATGTTCTCCGAAATATGAAGCTAGGTACAAGATAAGTTGATACCAAAGATCACGGTTTGCATAAAGGTTTTACATTAAAATAGTCATGGCGCCCCAGTCTTACCTATTCCAAATATTTTATATTATTATTTATTTAATTATTTAATTATTTACAAGGCTTTGCTTTAAAGTGCGATTTGAATTAATTTCTTGTCCACGCTTGATGATACTTTGCAAACTGAAAAAAAACAAAAGAATAGATTTTTGAGGCTCATCGTTTATCAATTAGAGTTTTAGCTATTGAGCTGCTATATAGCTATTGCTTTCCTTAATTACCTGTTTATTACGCGTATAAAATGTTTATACCCGATGTATGTATATAGTTTTATGGCACAAGATAAAACCGCTGACCACAAATTGTTTTTCCAAACCATTAGTGCTACATGAAACTAAATTAATATTTTAATTAAGCTATAAATTAAGGAACAATTTAAGCTGGGTGGCTGGATTAAGATTAATGTTTTTTTGTGCAATTGGGTCCGCAAAATAAATTGGATACGTTAAATTCTTGAGATAGAAAGCACTTATTTCTACTACGATATTAACTTTTCTATGAAATTAAATACGTATTTAGTCTTTTACTGTTGATACTTAAAATGACTAACATTGCATGGAAAACTAAAACTATATTTCTTATAAAACACAACTTTATTCGGAATAATCAAATCCTGCGAAAGAACGAAATATTCTATCAAATAAAACAAAGTTTAGGCTGCTAACTATTCGGAAAAAATATATAATAGAAATAAAAATGAGTAATTCCATGAAGTATCAAGACAATAAATCATACTAACATAAGAAATTCAATGACATTCTGTGTTGCCATTCGAAAGTTTTCAAATAATTCAATTATCTTCTTTCATTAGCCAGACTCTAACACAAAATATTTATATCTAAATGCTTTTTAAAGTTTAATTAAAATTTAGTATAAAAATGTTTCATAACATCGTTACCACAGATTAATAAACTTTCTAATTAGGGACAGAGTTTGTCAGCTCGTTAGTCCTATTGTGGTCTGTCCTTTCTTGCATAGTCTGCTGTTTGTTGTTTGTTAGTGAACATCGGCTATAATTTAAATACGGAAATAATAATGCTAACGCCATTAAATTATATCAATTTTAATTCTGTTGTCTTCGCTAATAATATTATATTCTGCATTTTGTTAATCGTATTTTAAGTATTTCTACTTCTATTAGATCTTTACGACTAAATCTCTATCGGCAAATATTGTATAGCGAAATAAAACGAAACAAAATATAATCTCCTTTTTATCCTATTTCCACGCTGTCGAACATCAAATGTACAGACATTTATCGTCTTTCTTTACCACTAACAAAATACGTAATGGTTAACATAATATATTAATATTATTTTTGTATGAAAAACTTAGCAGGAATGAACTCCGTGAATGGAGTTTGTACTAAATAGTGGCGAATATATCGTTCGAAAAACACTCCAGTGGTTAAAAAGGGTGCGTGTACTTATGTACGCGCGTAAGAAGTTATACTTCTTTGGCATTATTAAAAATAGTTTTTGATTGCATGCAAATAATTAATTACAATTAAATAATCAAATAAAAAGAAAGGAGTCTGGAAAAGGAGTCATTATAGTCAATAAAGTTCAGTTTACATTTGTAAAATTAAATAAATAAATATTTATTATTATTCTCTTATATTAAGTGTAACATAAATTCTATTATTATTCGGATGTTGTTATTAAATTATGTCATTATTCCAATATTGTATCTACTTATAGTCGCAAAGACTGCTTGTATGATTAATATTAAAAAAAAAGCAACTTCATTCTGTTAATTTTGTGTCACGGTGCGCGCGCATCGTAAAATTTCACTCTCATCAATTTTTCATAACGCGCCTAAAGAAGTATAACTTCAAAAATTGTGTGACATTAGTTCGTATAAAAAACTGATATTATTGTTCTCTCTGCATTAGAGGTGTACATACTATTTACAAAGGTTTACAATGTGTGAAACTGTGAATAATTTGCGAGGTTACATATTTCGAGGTTTTCTCACGTCCGCCCTAAATATGTTCCATTGTAGTTTTTCTAATTGCTCGTCATTAAAATTGTGCTTGGAAGGATTTCCAAAATACACAGAGCAACAAAAAACATTCTTGAAAAACAGGATGAAAAGGAGAAAGAAAGTATGGTGTCGGTTTAGCTTTAAGTACTTTGAGAAACAACTTGGACCTAACAATAGAAAAGAATGGAAGCAGATGGAAGACGCTTATGTGTCACAGTACACGCTGATCACCAAAACCGGCACATCTTATGTATTAGATTTAGTTAGGTTATGTATCTATATAAATGTTTATATATATTATACTGGTTGCTAGCAATAAAGGCTAATTGATAATAAAAAGTACTTAGAATCTATCTAATTTATCTGTACTCAGTTTGTTTAATAGAGCCGGCACTCTTCCTGAGGTGCGTTCAAATCAGGTCGCAATTTGTGTGCGCATATAACGCTTGCTTACACCGGCATATATCCAATAAATCGACGACATGTTAGGCACAGAAGGCTGATCACCTAATAAAACATAGACTCTGAGTTTAAGTTTAACCTCATCAAAATAAATTTGCTACTAAACTATTATCTCGAGTATTAAGAGCACCAGTGGTTTAAAAAAATCTACTACATATGGTTTTACCACCTGGAAGCAAGAACAAAGTCGATTAGGATTGACTGTTAAGTCTAATATTTTTTTTTATAGAACAGGCGGCAAACGGACAGAAGGCTCCGAGACTGTTAAGTGAAACCGCCGCCCATGGACACTCCCAATGCCAGAGGCCTCACGAGTGCGTTGCTGGCCTTTTAAGAATTGGTACGCTCTTTTCTTGAAGGACCTTAAGTCGAAATTGGTTCGGAAATACTTCTGTGGGCAGCTGATTCCACATGGTGATGGTGCGCGGAAAAAAACAATCGCGGAATCTGAACAATTCCTCTAAACACTCTCCATGGTAAATGCGGTAGAAGATGCAGAGTAACCCCAAATCTCTACCCAACGCCAAGGGATTAAGCCGCCCAGAAAGGGATTGGTCGTCGACGATTCGAACCAAGGATACTTGTCTTTATATGATATGGTAACCACCTTAGGATACCTTATAGGGAGAATGGTATTACAAAGTATGTGTCATTGGATATATAGATGGTTCATCTTGACTTATAATGTCCTCCATTGTGATAGCAAAGGCATGCAGGTCGCTTTTTATCAATAACTGATAAATAATGACTTATGCATGGATTTTTAAAACAGCAATAAATCAGAATTCAATCTTGTTTCGACCTTAGACCTTCGACATCGCGATATATCTGTGAATCATTCCACCTACTTTGGGGTGTCACATGATATTTTATGTTTCCTGCGTATTCTGTTAGTACTTAAACTAACCTACCTATTTGTTGTTTTCATCTATAAAACAGAACGGTAAATGTAAGCGAAGAAAAATGTAATAATTAATTAATGTTTCTAGTATATTATTATCGGCTCTAGCTTTCTACTTTTCCTTCACGTTCGTGGGCTTAGGACAATTTGTAAAATAATGCTGCGAAATTTGTTAAAACATATCTTGTTATTAAAGAAAAAAAAACACTGCAGAGCCAATCAACGGGTACAAATCCTAGAGAACGTGACGTCACTCAGAAGCCTGTGATCGCTCTGAGATGCATTGGAGCTTCTGAGATGCTTAATTGGCTAGCAAAAGCTCTACGCAAAATGGCCACAATTGATTGTCATCATATCTTTAAGTTTCATAACAAGAGGTAAATACATTTTGCGGGTAGGATTTTTTATAAGCGAAGGAAATAGTTTTGATTCTGTGTCTACCCGCAAAATTCAAACAATTTCATTTATATCTTATCCTGGGATTACCGAGTATGTTACGTCGGCAATAAACATTATAAATTGTCAAAAAATATGTTTTAATTAATAAAGTACGCCTCCTCAATTCCAGAAACAAACTGTTTATTGACTCACCAATTACGTGTTCACTAAAATTGTTATGATAAGAAATTAATGTTATACATTAGTACATACTTGTATAG
This sequence comes from Pieris napi, assembly GCF_905475465.1. Taxonomy (NCBI): domain Eukaryota; kingdom Metazoa; phylum Arthropoda; class Insecta; order Lepidoptera; family Pieridae; genus Pieris; species Pieris napi. Next base: position 3,658,864 of record NC_062237.1, on the reverse strand, counting down.
TAAAAAGTTGAATCATATTATACAGAAAACAATGCTTTTAATTGACCCCAATATTACATAGCACTTAAGTACTGAAAAAAGGGAGAGACCCTTAATAGGGCTCATTAACTGGGATTACATCTAAACATCTTTCTTCCTGCTCGTAGATGGGAAATACATATCTATATACGCAAAATTTTTTCAACACCACTCAAGGGAAAGCTTTATACTGACTTTAGCATAATTCTACTTCATCATAAAGTACATGTGTGAAGAAGCAATCTCCAGGGCAAGTAAGATAAAAAATATCATATAGTAATTTTTATTTATTAGAGAACGTAGCAATTTACTTTTTAATACATAAAAGTAGTAAGCACCTACTATTGTGTGTATAAAAGTCCGCAAACAGGAATTCTTCCAGACACATAAATAATGTTGTAGCTATTTTTAAAAAATAACATGATTGATTAATGCCTTGAGTCGACATCAACTAGTCTCACCAGTTTCAAAAGAGTTATACAGCTTTGAGAAAAATATCTGAAGCTGCCCTGACCTTCCGCAGACAACTTGAGCGCTTTGAAATGTCTTAAAGTATGTTTTAAAAGCTAACGATTCCAGAGAACTATTTTTCAAGGGCATCTCAAAAGTGTTTATTTTATTGCAATACTTTTAGCTACTCGCTGGTCTCATGTTGAAGAACCATAATACAAAAGGTATGGTATAAAGTCACGTGGGATCATTGATCATGATTCTGTATTGGCAAGGTTATTACAATATCGATGCCTAACACAAGTCGCTTTGATCTAAGACGTGCCGATTTCCACACAACTCTTCTTTTAGAGTACGACCAGAAGTAAATTGTAAAGAAGTTTGCCAATTCTGGCTAACATGGACTACATCCACCATAAAGCGAATCAATGTGTTTTGGTACGAACTTTCATAAATCATAACCTCTTTGGTTTCCAAACGGAAACCAGTGTTTATTAAAATAATATACAATTAGAACAATATGAAGTGCGTGGCAAATAATGTAATATATACACTTATAACACTTGGTGGTATTTTTTTTGTAACATTTATGTTCATATTGTAATTCATTACAGATAAAAGAGTTTGTAACACGTACCGTAGATATAGCATTATGTATGATATGGTCCACTTGAATAAATAAATAAATAAAATAAAACACTGAAAGTTATATAAACTGTAAGTGCATCTATTAATAAAGCATCAACATCCGAATTATTAAAGTAGAACAACCATTTGGACTATCTATTGTGTGTGTGATTCGTATAATAATTATTGCTTGAGAAATCTCACATTATGCGAATAACTAGATTATAGAAATGCATGACTATAAACTAATACCTATATTAACGATAAAAGGGTTTAATCTGATTCCTAACATTGCATTTTAAGTCGTAGATAAATATTGCACGATTATTTGAGATTACACAAATCAATTTCCAGATCTAAGTTAGCAGATTTGTTTAATGTTTTCCGCATACAATATTATTCTACTGAATAGAGTATCATAAGCGAAGAGAGCCATTAAAGATGAAACTGGATATCACTTATTTTGGTACCTTAATTTATGCCCAACGAATCTGGCTGACCAAAAGTAGACACACAAATGGACATAAGTAAGACCATCAATCAATCGTTCAGGAAATAAACGTCACTGCATAAGAATTTCGTCGTCTGTCGAATTTAAATGTGAACATAATGAGATGGTAGCTACGTGACGTGGAAAGCAAAAACGCTTAAGAAACATACAAATTAGTACAACTATAACGCGAATTCACGTCTCTTGTATGGCGACTCACAATTACAAGACGCTAAATAGAAGCGTAGTTGTTGCTAAATTGGTTCAAACGTTGGAAATGAACTCGTAAAATTTGAAATACGTTAGAGCCAAGTTCACGCTCTAGCGTTTTGATAGTCAATTTTAAATCAAAAGAATACCAAAGAGCGCCTATATTTGTTGCAGTGAAACACGATCGGTGCGTCATTAAATTTAGAGAATCGCCCTAGCATATCCTCGTCGAGCATAAATCATAGTCCTGCGCAGTTAATGAGTCAAGCAAATATTTTTACTCTTATTGCAATTTGACAGGTGACAGGGTATTTACGTAAATCTCGCTTGAGAGACAGACTAAAACAACACCATTGATATTTCTCAGACATAAGTCATTTGGCTATGTATTATATATGCATAAAAATTATATCTCTTTGACACATTTAAATAGAACTTCTTTGCACACATAGCAGTCTTGTGTTTACACACTCTTGCACGTTTAACTACGTTAATTTATAATTATATATTACAGGTGGCGACCGTGGATGGTGTGGGCGGAGCTGGTAGACCTACTCGTGTGTTACTAGAACTGATTTAGAATGTACTTGAAAAAGGGCATATCAAAAGCACACATAATCGAAGACTGCGATGAACATTATGAAAGTAGAGGAAGCCAGGAAGGTATGTAAGGATGGTAGGAAGTAGAAGTATGTGGTCTCTACCCCCTTTGAGGAAAACACGTGACTCATAAAAATAAAATAAACACATTTTTGTTTAGAAAAAGCCATTAAAGAAAAAAAGATATTATTTTGCTTTGTAACAGATAATTGCCCCTTACACGAGACCGGACGGCATTTATTTATTTATCAAAATAAAATAATTTCATAAAATCTTTGTTAAGATATAATAAACATGTGATTTCGTAAATCACTTTCTTCTTGTTAATTCATTGCTAGGCAACCATATTCGTTTGTTTTTAGTACAGGAATAAAAAGTAAAGTTAGTTCGCGAAGGTTTTAATTAGAAATTCTGTTACTGGTTCATCAATGTTCTTTATCTCACGTGATGTTAAGTGATACCGTCCATGGACACTCTCAATACCAGAACGCTCGAGTTTAAGCGGTTTGCTCTTTTCTTTAAGGACTCTAAACCGAATTAATTCTCAACTCTCAATTCCGTAGATGAACCATTGCGTGGCCTAATGAACATTCTCAGATTTGAACACAACTCTGTAAAGAGCAATTAAATTAAAACATATTTAGAAGATATGCAATAATAATAAAGTTTATTAATGACAGAAATATGGTTGTGACCAAATTTATTTATCGCTAGTCCCCACACTAGGGACTCCCCTGTTGTGGGTAGTAATAATTATTCCGTTGTAGTAGTTAGTTTTGGTATTACAACTATCAAACACAAGTCGTATAAGACATTAAGTATGCGTGAATATGAGTATGAGAATGTGTGTGTGTGTGTGTGTTTGAGAGTATACCTGAGTCGTTATATGCGTGCAAACCTCAGAGTCATGCCAATAGTGATTAAATCGTAGTCTATTTTATCAAATTTCTTCCTCGAACCTATGAGTAATCTAGCATTTCGGTATATGCCAGGCCACTTGCTTTGAGTCATAAATGCGCACGACGGTTTATTGCATACGAAAATGTCAGATTTAACTATGAGCAAAGACTATGACGTAGAAATCGTAAATTTTTAATTATGGAAGTTCATTGGCCGTCGTTTTCAGATGTTTTTCGCGAGCGTTGACTTTCGCTCATGTTAGTTTGCGCGGATCTTTTACGATATTCGATTTAGATCGCGTGTATTTTAAAGGAATCTATCCACTGTACATTACCAAGCAATATTAAAATTTAGGCAATTCATTTACATATAATAGTTGAATTCTGGTTCCATATATTTACAAGCAAAACAGCTGTCATTTTGTTCCCGTTTCTACAGATTATTCTTTGTTTTTATTAAAGGACTTTTGATAAGTCAAGCCAATGTTTCTATTGAACATCGTAACATGTAGAATTATTTTAACGCGTCTTGCTTAACAGTGTATTGAATAAAATGTGGAAATTAATAATAAGATCAAGGGAAAAGGGTGTTTTTAAAAAAAGAAGTCTGTTATTATTCATTTAAATATCAAAGTCATATTATATCAAATTAGAAAGTTGTTCTATACTATTATCATATTCAAATTAATTATACGCCTACGTCAAAGATTCTCTGTTATTAGATAACCCACGCAATGAGATGATTATGAATTGTTATTATACTCAATCAAAATCGATGCTTTTATATTTACAACAAAAAGTTGAAAATATTTGTTAACGGAACGTTTTTTAACTGCAACAAATATATTAAATGGATAAAGAGTAAACTACTAATATTATTAGATTCCGCCCGTTTTGATGGTTTCGTTTTTTTATACAGAATACGTGGTCAAAAGGGCAGGAGGCTCATCTGATGTTAAGTGATACCGCCGCCCGTGGACACTCAATGCCAGAGGGATCCCAAGTGCGTTGCCAGCCTTTTATGAATTGGTACGCTCTTTTCTCGAAGGACCCTTAGTCGAATTGGTTCGGAATTACTTCAGTGGGTAGCTGAAACGCTGCAACTGCCTTAAATAACGCTCAGTTGTGGAACGAAAAGTCAAAATTTAACAAGTAAAGTTGTACTTCTTTTGGCGCGTTAGGGAAAAACTATGAGGGTAAACTTTTACGTTGCGCGAGCGCGCCGTCACAAGAAACCGACACCCTGAAGTTAGCATAGTCAACATTTTAAAATAAACACAGGACCAAATAAATAACAACAGGACCTCGGGATTGAGTTGCGCGCCTAACCACTAGACCGATCCACACTAAATAACGTGTGTGTATGGTAATAAACGGCGAAAGTTTTTATCTTATAATAAAGCCAAGTATATTGACCATTCTCACTGATAAGACGAAGTCAGCTGTTATCACTAACATAATAACCTAAATATCTCATCTAAGTTGTAAATTATAACATACATCGGGCAATTGTAATAAACGATGTTTATTACTTGGAGACTTTACGTCTCCTTATAACAGATTGCGAATTTATTGATATTAAAATTTATGTATTGCAAGAAGTATAAATTTTACAAGAAACATACAACTAAACCTTAGTTTTCTATGGCTATAAATTTAAAGAAAACAAATACAATTCACAATTAATTGTTCCCGAAACACAAAATCGAGAATATTAATTAATTAATTTATTTATAACATTACACATTGGTATTCAGACAATTTAAAATGCGAACGCCTTCCGTAGATAATAAAATAAATAAAGAATGACAGTAGTCAATAGACAAGCGCCGGTGCGGGTCGGTCGTTCACGCGTGGATACGCCTTATTAATAGACTATCAGTAATGCGGTCAAATGATTTTCATAAATGATTTTAAAGGAAAATGTACTAATATTTGATATTATTTTTAAATTATTTTAAACTGGATTAAAGTATGAACTGTACCGACATTTTTCATGACGATAAACCAAATTGTATTAATTAAAAAAAAAGCATTTCACGCAAACAAGAATCTAGGCTTACGCAAGATTTTTTGCTTATTATTTTTAAGTATTTGACTAATAAACTACTTATTGAATTATTTATATTTAAGCTCAATTAGCTTTGTTTTAACATAAGCGTAATTAAAAATAAATAGCATAAAGATAAGTATTTTACGCATAGTGGCTCGCTTCACCTCTTATTATAGATAATTTTTCGCGTATCGTGTCAAATTGTCAAAGCGAAACAGCGCAACGGAATTCGTCATACTCAGCTCTATACAAAAAATACTCATCTTTCGTTCTGCAAAACATCTTTGCTAAATTAAAGTCAATGTTTGCAAACGCAAAATATTTTCCTACCGTGATTTATAAACGTTCAAAGCAAATGTTTTCTCGTTACTATACAATAAAACTTTTATTTGATTAATAAAATGAGTTGTTAGCGTAAAAGTTCATCATTCTACCTTGACTCGCAGTGGAGATTAATTTCATCCTACTTATAGCCCATTTCTCGATTACCTTGAATCATCGCTCGGTCAATTGACGTCATGTCACGATTTTGATTCAATTGTTAATACTCGACTAATAAATTAGTGTATTTTATAATGTAGACGGTAAAAGCCTACTGAGTCAGAACTACTCTGGAATACATGAGCCTGTCTTAATACGTTTACGTAAGCGCCATTTGAGCTCAAATATAATTTTTATATGTTTCTCAATTATTCTGGTGTTTGAGTATTTTCATGGTCCAGCCTAGTACCGTGTGTAAAACTTAATTTTCTACTCGCGAAGGCATAGAAGACTGGACAAAAATATGATGGTACCCCGTAAATATAAATATGTACCCCGTTTTAAAGAAAACACTTTTTTACCGGATTGAAGTTATGTATTATTATTATAAATGTACAATTATTTTACGTAATTTTAATTTTTTTTTCCGACGTTTCGCGTGCTTTACAGCGTCTATCTAGTACGCTACGGTGACTGAAGACAAAGGGTGTTGAATGTCAAAAAGTATCACAGCTGTAGAAAAAGTTGTATTATCTTTATCTGTATTTATTTCTCCGGAGTTGGTATCAACTAAAAGATGGAGGGTTTTGGCAGAAATGGCTCACGGTGTCCTCTATTTTCGCGGATTGTTACCCCGTTTTATTAATTGAAGACACAATAAAGGAAGGTATTCTTACTCGCAGCCCGGCCTCAGTAGCGTTAGGTGTCAGCTCCTATTAAGCAAAATGTCGTTAAACATCTATAAGTTGGAAGCAATTATAGAAATATATTGAAAGGCATGTATTATTTTATGTCTCTTTTTATCGCTGCCTATATTGTGTAATAAAACGCTAAGCTCTTACTAAAGCGCATAAACAGCGAATTAGCCCCACAGAATAACGTGTTTAATGATTTTCAGGGTGTATTAAAGAATATTAGGTATTGACAATCAATAATATTCTATTCAACCGCTGGCGCGTATTATTATAGGAGAATCTAAGAAGATTGAATCTGTTTCTATTACTATATTTCCTATGAATTCCCTCTTTTTTACTTCAGAATGTCTTTTTTTATTTATAGAACGAGGGACAAACGGGCAGGAGGCTCACCTGATGTTACGTGATACCGCCGCGCATGGACACTCTCAATGTCAGAGGGCTCGCGAGTGCGTTGCCGGCCTTTCAAGATTTGGTACGCTTTTTTCTTGAAGGACCCTAAGTCGAATTGGTTCGGAAATACTTCAGTTGGCAGCTGATTCCACAAAGTGGTGGTGCGTGGCAAAAACTGCCTTGAAAAACGCTCAGTTGTGGAACGGCGGACGTCGAGGTGATACGGGTGCAATTTCGTATTCTGTCTCGACATCCGATGATGAAACTCAGCTGTAGGTATTAGGTTTTCTCATTTAACAACATAAATCTATTAGCGCATCGTGGAAGCAGAAGTTCGAATGTATATTTGGGGTGTATTTGTTAGTACGAATGTTAAATGCACACAGGGAGAAAGTCCATTGCTGCACAGCCGGGGATAGAACCTACGACCTCGGGAATGAGAGTCGCACGCTGAACACACTCTACACCGCTCTTAGCTCAAGGTTATACATACCTGAAATGCCTCACCAATCGTTTAATAACAAAAACATTGGACATAAAGAAAATAAATATTTAGATTATATTTTTGTATCTGAGCGCCCTTTGTCATAGGTTATTGTACTGGAAATGAATCGATGCTCGCTTAGTAGACAGAAAGCGATTGTTTGAATGACATCGATCAGATTATATGTATAGAGGAGACAAGACAGACCAACGCTACCGATTTACATAGTTAATCACTAAGGATTTCTTTACCTATCTTTTAATAATCTATTACAAGACTCACGCGCAATACATGGATAAGTTTCAGTGAAATTAGTGACAATAATGTTATAATAATGTGTAAATTTTTTTTACCATTTTTGGTGTTCCGTAGAAAGCTTAATTGGCTACCCATTCGATTGCGGCGTAAGATGCACATTCTCTATAATTTTCTTTTATTCCTAAAACACCTAGTTACTCAAATCAAAATTTTACGTTCCTCTCTGGCGGTGGTTTTGATTTGCGTTCCCTAGACAATCTAATTCTTGAAACTCCTACTCATAAAATTGAATTCTATCACTCCACCTTTACTGTGCAAAGTATCCTGCTAGGGAATTCCGTACCAATTGATATCAAACGAGCTCAGAGTCTTTAAATGTATTTAAAAATCTTGTTTTGATCATTTTTCTTCTGTCTCGTAATTAGCTATTATTAGCTATTAGCAATAATTTATATATAATAATTGTGACTCAATTTAACCCTTGGATTAGCTTTTACATTTTTGTTTTTACATATTATTATTGTTTATTTATTTGTTTTTTGTTTACATTTTATTTAATTTTAGTTATTATTGCATGTTATTTTTAGTATCTTTTTGTTAATTATTATTTATGCACTTCTTATACTTGACCCTCTGTAGATGTTTCCTTTTTAATTGTTTCATATTAGGGTTGCCTGGAAGAAATCGCTTGTTAGCGATAAGACCGCCCGTTGCCTAATAACTTATGTAACCTGCTTTTTTATATGTATGTTTTTGTATAAGGTAACGAAGTGTAAATAAATAAATATTGTTTTTAAATAAAACAGTTCATATTTAGTTCACTTATGTGTTTCCAGACTGCAATCTAGATTGCATATCTATATACTCTACAGTTGATAAACATAAATCCTTCAATAATATGTAGCTACTAAACGATTAGTTTGAAAGAGCAGACCTGTTACAAAAATCTATTTTGAATGTCAAGCAAATAAGCTAAGTGGGGAAAAAGGGGCACAAGAAGTAGTATTGTTTGTCGAATCCAGGACCTCCAAGCATAACCACTAAGCCACATAACTGTCCAAAATGTATGCACTATCACACGAAAACAATCATAAAAAAAATCCTTGTACTACCTTTTTTTTATATCTATTAAATAGTGGATTCAGCGTGCGGCTCACATCTCTAGTGTCGTAGGGTGAAGTAAAACATCGTGTTTCTTCACGTGTTTTGGCATGTGTTAGACCCAAAAATTCGACGGCGTTAGGGACAGTAGGCTGATCACCTAATGGGATACTAGAAAAAACAAAAAATACCGATACAGATCCAGAAATATGAGGCCCAGACGGAAAAGCTTGTAGCGCCACTGTTTTTTTAACACTCTTTAACAAATTATATGCCGAGTTTTAAGAAGAGCTTAACGATAACTACCTTTTATTTTTAATAGTAAATTACCGCGTTCCATAAACACCCGCAGCTTCCGAAAATCGTTACGCTATATATAGTAAGTGAAGTTTCGCGTTAAATTTCGTAATCCTAAGTCTAAAGGAACCGTGATATCTTGAGTATTGGGTTCCGTTTCATAGCGGATCACATAATATATTTGTTTTGTAATACATAATATCAACTATAGGTTCTCAGATCCAAATCCATCTTCTTCCGTATTTTCTATGGCAATTGTAGTACCATAGAAATTACACTGTTAACGCAAGAAGAACTTAATGCCTTGCGCTCCATAAAAGCCATTAGAGAGACCTTTTTAGGACTATTTGGTCAATTAAATTAAAATTCACTATGTGGAACCAGCTGCCCACTAAAGTATTTCCGAACCAATTCGGGTCATTCAAAAAAAGAGCGTACCAATTTTTAAAATTCCGGCAACGCACTCGCGAGCCCTCTGGCATTGAGAGTGTCCATGGGCGGCGGTATCACTTAACATCAGGTGAGCCTCCTGCCTACTTGCCCCCTGTTCTATAAAAAAAAATTACAATTGTTTCTATTTATATTACCATCGCGTGTATGAAAAGCTAAAGAGCTTTATCTTCCTGCATGTAAAGCCAGATGCCACTAAATATGTAGTCATATATTATTATGTATCGTAAAATTAAAAGCCGGTCAAGTGTGTGCCGGGTCATGAATTATTCGTAGCACGTGAACTATTTTATCTTGAAATGGGTTAATTAATGTTCAGTACATTATACTTAACTAACTCTTAGTTCATTTCTGACCTCATATTTTTGTGAATTTTATGAAATGATTTTTATTTTATAGAGCGCTTATAATATATATGTAGAGAATAATACAACATATAGGTAGGCAATGCAAGAGTTCCTCAAGTAGGTATAGCGTCAACTATACTTCATCTATTTTGTATATTATGTACCTATAGGCAAAATGTCAGGTTGACCTGATGGTCAGGTCAAGTTAGATGGGCCTGGTACATACCTGGACCAAATCCAGAACGTACTCTAGTAGGTACGTCCCTCTAGAAGGGAAAGTTCAAAAGTACCCATAACCGACCAGCATACATGGTGAATCTCAGAAAAGTGGATAGAGAGAGGTATGGCAGACCGCTAGTAAAGACCCGTAGTTCTCTTCTACCACTTCGAAAAAAAGCGTGAATGTATGGAGTAGAGATGAAACTAGTAGTACAAAATTCGATTAAACTACTTTCTGTGTTAAAACAGCCTCAAGCATTATTTTACTATTTATTTTACTCACGCTTTAACTCACATCAATAGACGATCTCTCTTGCGTCGTTTTATTTCTGTTCATGCACTTTTACACTAATATTTACACAACATTAATTTAACTTAACATAAGCCATTCCATTGGTAGAATTCAAATAAAAATCAATATAAAATGTACTTTTCTAACATCAGTACCCTTGTTATGTTTCAATGACTCGATGTAGTGAAGAAATATCAACAATACGTTTTAGTACTATGAAAGTAGTTGTATATGACATTAATTATTTAAGGCAAGGCAATAGCTCGCATGATTTACTAGTAACATTCAACGCACTAATAATTTAGGTATATTAAAAATATTTTTGGTACCAAGTGCCTAGATAGAAGTTTGAATACATGCTTGTGATGTACTTCATAAAATTGTTACATGGCAAGGACATTAACTCAGTACTACAGTGCCTTAGCTTGCAATGTGCCTGATGGGTACGTTAGAAGGCGAAATCGTCCGCCGTTGCTTCAAGTACCCCCAGCTAAGACTAAGCGTATAAGGCTCTGCTGTTACCGCATCCCGCCTAAGGCGATTGTTGGTGGCGCCTTGGGGTTTTAGTGGGTTAGCACATTCGCGAGTCCCACATAACCCTCCCGCACTAAGCAGTCGCACCGCGGTAGGGTATGCGCAATGCATTTCCCCAAGTAAAAAAAAAAGCTAAGACTGACCTTCTGAAAAGGGCACGTATCATTCGGTTAAATTTAGTTAACGAATAATTACATAAGTAACGGACCTTTTTCATTGTCCGTTGAGTCAACTGACAATGTGTTAGTGCCTATAGTAGTTAGTTAATTTTTTGTACTTTTTATTATGTAATTTTGTTTTCCTAATTAATTTCTTCTGTTTGTGTTTTGTTTCGTCTGTAAATTTTATTCACTTGTTGTGCACTCTTGTCAATTTAGGTTCACCTGTTAGGACAGGAGTGTTATTTTCTTATAAATAAATAAAATGATGAGCAAAATACGTCAAATTGTTATCTATGTCCATCAGAGCATCAGCTTTTTTTTGGGTAACTTGACTGTGAGGAACTTGCATACCCTGAAGACCTATTTTCGCGGCAACATAAAAAATAGATTCACGTTTCTGATATAAGGTATTACATTTTTGAAATAAAGAATCAAGTCAATTGCTAAACATTCAACTACTTGCAAGATAATAATTGAATATGGTAAAAAAGTATCTAAAATATAATAGAAAGAAAATTATATACATATTAGGTATGTGGTATAAGCTCATGTAAACGTTTACTCGTCAATACTTAACAATGATTCAATAATAAAATCTTACATTTTATATATGTGTAAAATATACATTCAGTGCTACAAAAATGCATTAAAATGTGAACAACTACGAAAGTTCAAAGCGTAGCGAAAATTCAGAACATTTTTCGATTTTTCTTTAAAGTTTAATAAGATTTAAATTCGAGCATTTATAGAAGTTAAGTTAATTGAAGCTGAAATCCCCTTCCTGTAAATGACATGTTACCCCTTTCATAATCAATAGATTTTGATCAACCTTGGCGTATACAAGACTTACAAATAAAAACCTTTATTGTAAATATAAAAAAAACAAACGAAGAAACAATAGAAAAAAAGTCGCGTGTTATGAACTGTTTACATACAAATCATTCTTTAACAATGCAATAATAATATTATCTACAAGAAGAATGCTAAACAATAAGTAATAGTTACAAATATTTATAAAAGCTAGAAATTAAAAACATTGTTACGTAGATCTAAAAATATTTAATTTAAAGTAATTGTTGCTGTTGTTGTGTGAGATAATTGACTACGAAGTAACCCAAAATATATTTAAACTCCTTTAAATACGGCTATTTTAATAAGCACGCTCCTATAATTTAGTCAAAGTATATACTCATATTGACGATATCTTAGTACAAAGTTTGTTGACATAGTAACGAGCATGCGCAGAACTTAATATATATCCATAAACAATGAGGATGTACCAGCTTATTACCGACTGAATATTGTAATAGAGAGTACGTACCGAAACATTAGGTCACAAAGGACAATGACCCTTGTGACATACGTAACAAGGAACTCTTTATGTATACCATGCACAAATCAATAAAACAAAGAGAAAAATACTTTAATTAATAATTATTAAATAACAATACCTTATATTTTCCATCGCGGTCATATTCCGTCAAACCTGTATACACAACACAATCACAAACATATCAACCGGCAAGTCTTGTCAAAATCACGTGGTAGATAACGCTTTCGTCAAAACGCATGACATAATGTATAGCGTACTAACCTCCTACACAGTTCGCGAAGAACTAAAGTCTAAACGCAAGTCGTTCGTGCACGTGGCGACGTCCGCCCTTCCAAAACGTTGTCAGACGGAAAAAGAGACTTTCACACAACGATTTAGATACGATTTTGTATCTTAGCTTAGGATATGTTTATTCTCGTATGAAAAGTGCAGTAATGATCGAGATTTGATGTACAGATAAGGCTGAGGCCTAAAGCTATTGTTATTGAAGAGATATTGGAAAAGTTTGCTGCGTAATCCCGCCTTTCAACGGTTTAAAGGATGTTTTGGGGCGCGTGACATTATTAAGGGCCTTTATTAAATTTGTTACAAAGATTATGAAATAGATACGGTGTGTTGATAAAATCTGAGATGGAACAGCTTGAATGTCTTGATGACTTGGCATTTTTATTGTATTATGTAAGCGATGTTGGCCAAGTAAGACGTGCAATCAACAGTGAGGTCGTGTGTTCGAATCCTGGCTAGCAAATATATTTGTTTATCATTGAGAACATTCAACACTTTCTTGTATGAAAGTCCTTTGGATACTGGTGTGTCAGTCACGTCAACGACTAGCGTCAGGCACGAAAGACTGATAAACTACTGGTCTACAAAAAGTTGAATAAAGACGTTGCAGCATTGTGTCTACATAATGCTTTATTCTGGTTGGTTTGTTCCTCAAATCCCCACTGCCTTTTCTTAAAGTCTTTATTAAAATTTTGGTTTTTAATAAAGAGTTAAAAAGGAGGCAAACGGGCAGGAGGCTCATCTGATGTTAAGTGATACCGCTGCCCATGGATAATCACAATACACGCTCGCAAGTGCGTTGCCGGCTTTTCAAGAATTGGTACACTCTTATATTGAAGGGCCCTAAGTCGAACTGAAATTGAATTGAATCGAACATTACAGATTACACAAGAAATAACAAACGTTTTACCGTTGTATGTTGTTTAAAGATAAATTATAATACTCTAGCTCCCCCACGTTTTTATGTATTATACCCACAATCATATTAATTATAACTACTATCATTTAACCATGTTTTGAATATTCATGATATTATACAATCTATCAACACGTAAATTTGAATCGAATCTGGTTACTAACACAAAAACTAATCGAACTAGGAATTATACATATTATAAACTATATATAAACATCCAAACGCTATTTTAGTAAGTTATTAAATCCTTTATACATACAAAATAATTTGCACATAGAATGATGTGCTTTAATTTTACATACTTTAATACAATAATCCTAAATCCATTTTTGTTAGCCTAATGCTTGACACCCAATGCTTGAGTCTTGCGTTAGAGACATGTCTGTCGAACTATTTATATTTGTTTTATATATATGTCCAATTAAGTACTCATACAGTGAAGAACATTCCAGAAGCGACACGTGTCAAGTACAAAAGGACCACCTACTTGCGTATTTCTGAGTGATATTGAGTAAATAATGTTGATTTTTAACGGTGAAATGCTTCCTGTATGTTGTATTTTTAACGTTTTATACAAACAAAAATAATATAGGGAGTTTATTTATATCCAGATAGTGTTACATAATATATACGTAAGTAAAAACAGTATCTATTATAAGTAAGTAACAGTGTAGAACTGAGATTTGAAAGCTTGCACAATAAAACATAGAAATCACTTTAATAATAATAATACATCATTGCAAACCAATTGAGTACAAAAAATATCAGCTAAAATAGGTCAAAAAGCATCTAATGAGGGCGGGAATGTGAGGATGTGGTATGGTTCTTCTTATTAAATTAAAATTCCTTGTATTAGATAATTTTTCAGAATTTTAAGCCAATCATTAGTATTAAACCACTCTTGGGTACCGTGATTTTACACTGTTACATGTTACACCCACGAAATAGCCTATTATGTATAATGAAAGGGAAATGTAAATATTTACGTAACAAAACTTCAATGAATAGAAATGAAATGAATGACTCGTCTCGGGTCATTGAGGCAGAGAAAGGTCATTGATTTGTAAATGTTCATTGGATCTTTAATCAATAGATATTTTAATAAGTTGTATAATATGGTTTTAAGAATGCACCATAAAAGCTTTAGTCTTATAACAGTGGAATTAAATTGTTTTATTCTTGATGAAATGTATATGTATAAATTATACAATGCATCAACTTATACATAGAAATTGACTTGGTTAGTTATAGGAAAAGTTATCTATATGATTTTTTTCAATGTGCTACCACCGTCTTAGCGCATATTAGCTAAGTCGAAGCTTAAATTAAGAAAAACTTTACATTTCACATTTTAATAATTTACAATTTTATTGGAATTTTGAAGGTAATCTTCCAAAATAAGTTAACAGTTTATATATAGATAATATTTTGTATAATTTGTTTCTGCACAAAGATGACAAAGACATCATTTAAAATTACGATCTAGCCTAGCTTTTCACTAATAAGTAATTTAAAACTAACCTAATTTACTCAAAAGAATATTTAACATCAGAAAGTGTCCAATAACACTACTTACGTCTGCATTAAGGCACTCTGTTCTTGCGTACTATTTTTTCCACTTAGCACTGTTTAGCACTTATGGTGCTAAACAATGGTAAGTGGAAAGAAATAGTACAGATATACGAGATAATAAATAAATTAATGCTTGTCCTTCACCAAACACTGCCCTTTTAGACCCTGAATCACTTCGCATTGCCATCAGCCTCTTAGGAGTGTCTATATGTACTCCCCATAAGTGTCCCTTTTAAGTAAGTGTTCTTGGACACCATTACATTGCCAATAGAGTGCAGGTAGTTTTTTTCGCCATGCCGTACTCCACGACTTCATATGCCGCTCTCTTGCCTTCGTCAATGTTCCAGTCACTTTTGGAGTTAACAGGCATCGCTAGAGACGATGACAAGCGGTTGGGTGCGAGGTCGTTGATCCCTGGGATGATAGGACAGGCTTAGGTGTGGCTACTTGTGAGGACACATTAGCCCCGTCTCATCTCCCTCGGACAAGCAAAAAGCTGGGGCGGCCGCAGAGCAGACAGAAAATAATAAACGGCTCAAATATAACCCGACTCGATTTTCTTGGCCGGCCGTTGGGTTCAAGTGCACAGTCGCTAATTAAAGATTTAAGTTGGCGCCAGATAAATAGTACCGATGACCCCCGGGCTTTCCTCGCTTAACAAATAAATATCGCAATACAGTGAAGAAATGCTGCCAGCGTTAAAGGTACGCTGCCACAGGGACCAAACTTTTTAAATTTGTTTTTATTAATTTTTATTATTACTATATAGGTTAAGAAAATTGTAATTATACTGTATGTATAAATATATTTTATTGTTATGTTTAGGTTTTAATAAACAATATGCCATATAGTGTAAAATCCCATAAACTAAATGCAATTAATAATATGTATATGATCTTTTGAGTCGTAGTACAGGTTCGGCGCGTGCTAGGCTTTTGGCCGTGGGTACGCATGAGGCCGGCTACTGGCTTCACGCTTACCCATCGTCAAATACAGGAACTTTTCTTGAGCCTGACACGCTTCGAATCGCAACCTGTCTACGGCTTGGGGTTCCGGTCTGCGCTCCTCATATATGTCCCTGTGGCAGTGATGTCGACAAGTTAGGACATCACGGCCTGTCATGCCAAAAAAGTGCAGGCCGCTTCTCGAGACATGCCGCACTTAACGATATCATACGCCGTTCCCTTGCCACCGTCAACGTGCCAAGTCTTCTTGAGCCAAGTGGTATTGCAAGAGACGATGGCAAGAGACCGGACGGTATGAGTTTGATTCCATGGAAGATGGGTCGGGTACTGGTATGGGATGCAACCTGTTCAGACACGCTGGCCCCTTCCCATCTACATGGAACCAACTACAGAGCTGGTGCGGCTTGTGAAGCGGCTGAAAAAAATAAATCATGCAAATACAGGGGTCTGGGCTCTGAATATGATTTTATCCCATTCGGTGTCGAGACCCTTGGTCCGTGGGGTCCTAGCGCTTTAAGGCTTTTTAACCCTAGAAAGATAATCATATTTTGTAATACGGAAAAGATAATCATGCGTAAAATTTACGCAAGAATTTGAATTAGTTGTAGGTCTAGGTTTAATAGTTTATTTTAATGAACTGTATGTTATTATATATACACATATATTAGAATAATTAATACTGCAGATAATTTTTTAAACTCCTTTATTTTTACTTAAAAAAAAAGAAAACTTTAAACGTGGTCCGCTACTTCACTGTCGGTGTCCTCACACGGAAGCTCGTCATCACTTTGCATAAGAGCGGCCAGGATTTCGTGTTGGTTTCAATTGATACTCCCCATTGTGATATATATTTGTCTCAATATCTTTAAAAAGGAAATTATAATATTAGTTATAATATAAAGTATTAAAACAGTACTAAAACTGTCATATAAGCCAAAATCATAAAAGTCACGATAAAGATAATCATGCGTAATTTTGACTCACGCGGTCGTTATATTTCAAAATCGGTGGCACTTACCTTATTGACACTTACGTCACGCGGCAGCTCCCAACGACGAATGAGATGTCCTAAACGCACAGCTATGGATTCGCGCTAATTAGAAAGATAGAGCAATTATTCGAAAACGCATGCGTAAATTTTACGCAGACTATCTTTCCAGGGTTAAAGAAATTTCAAAAAGGTTAGTCGACATCACAGGAGACCGAAGATCTGGCAGCTACCTCGGACAAAGAATTAGTCTAGCAATTCAAAGGGGGAACGCTGCCAGTATCTTCGGAACCTTGCCTAAAGGGACTCCTTTTAATGATATATTTTAGTTTATGTTAAGTTTCGTTATTTATTTCAATGTATATTATTTTATTATTATTAGTTTATGTTTATAAGTTTAATTTTATTAATATTGTTGCTAATTACATATCGTAGATAGTTATTATTATAATCGATTACTTCAATCATATGTTAATTGACAACATAGAATTGACATTAATGTATTTGGGATTTGTTTTGACGTTCCTGATTAAAATTAAACAATATTTTAATATAAAATGTATTATTAAATAACCAATGAGAAACGAATATATTCCACGTAAAAATCTCCTAATTTCTCAAACAAATGGTATAGCAATTTCGTTCTGGGTCGGCCACAAAGCAACATTTGTTTGCCTAATTACCTGCCTAATTTTGACCACAAAACATAAAACCGATAGCCGTCACAGCTAAACACGAGATGGGTATCTAATTTCACAAATTTCGTCGCCAGATATTTGAAATGGCCACATGACCGCGTCGCAGGGTGCTATTCTCAAATCAAACGATAAACACGTATATGAAAATGAAATCCGCAATATGTACGATATTAAACCAGGTTAGTATAAAATACCAAATGTTTATGCACCTTTTTGATGCAATCAATAATAAAATAATAGATTCTAAAGTAAGTTGGAAATCGTCCGATTTGGAAGTCATAATTCAAAAAGTGATTTAGCCAAACAATTTTTAACATAATTTTATATCTGTTAATAGAAGCAAATGGCGTAAACTCCAGTAAATTTTTGTATTTTAATCGTTTTTGCATAGACAAATATAAGAAGTTTATTTATAGTGTTACATAATATAAATAAATACAGTATGCATTATAACTAAGTAATAATGCCTAATGGCGAACTGATTGAGAAAGCTTTCACAATAAAACAAAGGAATCGGTTTAATAATAACACAAAGTTACAAACAAATTGACTATTTAAAATTGTCTAAATAAGGTGGAGCGAAAACGTTAGTGCAAATGGCGAAATTTCCAGTCAAAGCTTAATGCTAGTCAAATGATTTCGTATTCAATCTAAGCGGACGCATATATCATTAGAACACAACATGACTGCGTTACCATTGGATTTACATTATAATGCTTACTTAGAAGTGTCCGTTACATTGACTACCTATGTTGTTAATCAAATTCGACACAATACCATTGTACTGGTATAGATATCGCCACTATTTTTAACCTATTTTTATGTACATAAACCTAGACTTCTTAATTTCATTCACACAGATCTGCGACCCAAAAAATGTCCCTGACTCCTAAACGAGAAACTTCCAGAGTTCCCTGTCCTGTACCGCCTTCTTCCAGGTCCTCCTCCACTCTGTCGATCCAGCTGTACCTAGGCCCTTGGTCGGAGATCAGTTGGCCTAGTTATTTCTTTCAGACAATGCATATCTTTGTTTGAGTTTTATTTGATTTGAGACAGGTTTTAAAGTGATATGAATAGATAGTCTAAAACTCACTTCTGAAGAAAATCATACACAAACTGACAAACAAAAATCATCTATGAGTGATATCGCCGATATGAGCCGCAGCATAGTGATGTACTATGCTGCACTCATAGAAATCACATCACAATGCTGCTTATGTACTTAACTAAAATTTAAATCAAATAATTTCTCAAATGTAGCAACTAATGCGCAAATTTTAATTCGTTATACGGTCATTAGCTTCGAAAATAGACCCCCTGCGACAATCTCACGTAAATTTGTCACATGAAAGGACGTTTAATTTGCTGTTTCACTAGCTGCTAATTACAACTTTGATTGCTGTGGCCGCGTTGAAACGTGTCACAGGGACTCAGCGGGCTACGAATTTGTTGTAGTTCAAATGGATATTAAAAAAGTAATTGAAGCTCGGGATTTCGTCTATGTATGAAAGCTTAACCTATTTTTATTTCTAGATTTTAAAATACAGACTTATATCGCAAGTCACGTAAGATAACTTTTACACCATCATACAACACAACCAAATTAGGTACCACTTAGTTAAGCGTATTGAATAGTTTTTATTTGTTTGTTTCCTTTTGTAAATTTTTGAACCTTTTTATAGTTAAATGTATTCCACATCTGGCTATATTTTCAGTATAACTCTTTGTTAATATATATAATTTATGTTAGCTGTAGGATTACGAAATAAATAAATATTTTTTTTACTATTGAATTGTTCGAAATTTCATTGCATCCTACTGCATGATTGATATTCTAGTTGCGTATGGACGTCTTTCGTTGGGTTCATAGTAAATGATTACCATCATTATAGTATATTTAGCTTCGTACTAAGGCATTTAATAAAATTAAATACATTTTCATTTACCGAACCAATTCGAGAAAATATTGTATTAATCCTCTAGAATTGAGTGTGAAATGTGCCCGTTTGCCCCCTGTTCTATATAAAAAAAGTTCGTTCGTACGAAGTACACATGTCAGAAGTGAAACTTATTTGACAACTAATTAACAAATTTTTATGTCTTATATCTTGTTCATAGTTATAGTAATCTAAAACTTTAGATTTCCGAGACTTAGAGGTAAGGAAAAAGGAAAATATGTTAGGAATTTAATTGTCATTAAAATATTAATAGTGTCGAAAATTAATACAAATTATAAATTTAATTTTTAAAATTATTTCTTCCATAATAAAAACACGTTTCAATTTACAATTCGTCATTTGAGATTTCAATAAATTATTTTGCATAAAATATAAAATACTAATATTTCATAAATTCTCTTTACGAAATTATAATTTTAAAAATAGAATTTCTATTAGGTAATTCGCCCTTCTCACTCTCTCTCAATCAGTCTCAATCGCTCTCTCCCTTTTCTTCGACAAAAACGCTGCACATCTTCGTGACGCTAATATTATTATAATTGCGTTTCATCCGTAAAAAATTACCCGCATGCGCCTAAAGAAGTTTCACTTCAAAAATACTTTGCAAATATTTAAAACTATATAGCTCTATGAGTTGCAAGGAATATAGATTTTTTTTCACAGACCAAAATATACCTAAATTCTCAAACAGTTTAATGATGAAACATTTTTACGAAACTCGCTTTCATATTCATAATATTACATTTAGGTTTTGGAATAGTAGACATCACTCGCGAATTGGTATTATTTTGATGTATGCTTTTTCAGACAATATTTTATTTTGATTGTCTTTTTTCACCCGGATATTGCACAGCTGTGGCAACTTCTGTCTAAATGTATATCCTAAAAGCTTTAACAAAATGGAATCATATTTAAAATTTATGTATTTTGTAATTTGTATAAAATAAATTTAGAATTCGAATCCCGATTGTTGAATTTAATTTAAAAACACATTTTTCTACTGTGGAAACTAATGGCTCTTTGAAATACTTCACAAGTTACTTTAAATGTTAAATACACCCAACCGACATTTATCTTAGCAAAATCCGATGTTTCCTTATTTAAAGTGCATTCACCACACCCTCGTAGTCAGTCAATAGCACGCGATTTTTAAAGTTCGAAAATACCTTCTACTGTTTTTTTATTTTTATATAATAGGGGCAAACGAGTTTGCGGGACGACCAAAAAGGGCAGTTTTCGCAGCCCATAGACACCCATTTTTAGTGGGTGCGTTGCCGGCCTTTGTGGGAGGAGTACACTCGCTCTTTTAACTGTATTTCTCAAACAAAACCTGTGTCAATTATACCATTTCCATTTTAACTACTAATTTATGTACGTAAAACGTAATGTAATTAAAATCGTTAATGTTTAAAGAAAACACGATTGCTTTGTCGTTTAATTTCGTTCCCGTTAGCGACCCCAAGGGGACGTTCAGATGGAGTTACGGCACTGAAATTAACGTAAACAAACAAAATTAGACAGGAAATGGTTAATGTAAATACTTTGTGTATGTTAAGTGTTTCACCCGTAAAGGTAATTCTTATATAATTAGAGAAAATTTGTTTATTACTCCTAAACAATTTCAAAGGGTTTTTTAAAGAAAAAAATCAATCTTCAAACGTTAAATGTTTCAAGATGTAAAAGGTATGTAGGTAGGTATTACCTATGAACTAAAATGCACTGAAGAATATTTGGTTAAAGTTTTTTATAATTCTCATTTATGGACGATGGAGTTCTGATGTGTAAGATACTAAAAGATAATGAAGAAAATAGGAATTTGAGAGATAGTAGAAGTATTCTGTTTTTGATTTAATAAGATTTCAACTGTAAAAAACGTGTTTGTAACTTGTCTGGTCATATCTATCACAACCCAGCTCTTTTGTTGCACAAATTGTATCGTACAGATAACAACAAAATACCACTAAGGGTTTATTTTACCTTGGTGCCTCAACCACTGTACTGCGGAGTACAAATTTTAAATTCCTTATAATCTAGAGAATTAAAAAAAATAAGAATTATTTATTTTATAAAACTAATAACTATAAATTACATTGAATTTAAAATTATCTCTAGAATATATAGTCAAACATAAAAAACGTACACTCATTTGAAACAATTCATGATAACAATATTTAAAAAAAATATTTTTCTTTTGAAACTGCTTTACGAGAATCGATGATCATTTATAAAAAAAGTAACATACAATTTTTGATTTAATTTACTAGTAGGTATATAGCTGGTAATCTATGCTTTTATTGAGAAAATTATAAATAATACTTAAATGTAGTATTCTGTTAATTAAAGACGTATAAAACAACTTGGACTTTTAATTGTGTGATCCTGGCACTAATGTGCCAGTAAATATTATTTTGAAGTCGTATAAATATTCTGAATTAAAATAATATTGTGAACATAAATATGTTACATTTCCTGAACGTAAACAAGGTTGCGCGTCAGCATTAAAAAAATAATTTTCACAACCTCAAAATAAATAATGACAAATAAATTACAATAAACAAAAAATCACTCCAGTTGAGTGAAATCAGACGCGTTCTTAATTTACATTCTTTGTTTTATTCGTGGAAACGTTTAGCGTTTTTGCAAGCATTATCCCTTGAACAAACTCAGTCAAAATACGATTTTAATGGCTATAAATATTGCGATATTAATATGCAAAAACAATACTTATTACAGTATTATTGTTATGTCGGTTGCCCAGGTTTCATTGATATGTCGATTCTAACTAGAACTTTTAAATAATATTTTAATAATTTGCTTATAAAATTTCCACATGAATAGAGAATTTTTTTTATTTAACGCATATTAATTAAAGATGTTCAAAATGCTCTATAATTGCTGATTGTTTCTAGCGTTCATGCAATTACTGCAACATTTTTACACTGTAACCCATTGAACGCTCAAAGGAGGTCTAGTCTAGGTCTAGTCTAGGAGGATAAGAAAGAAAAAGTAATCGAAAACAATTTTATCATAATAGTTCTTTTGTTGATACAAACATTCATATCAATGTAAATGTTACTGAGAACACAATTATTTAAAAAAATTAATATGATTAGGGTAATCCCTATTCATGTGTGCGTACAATAACAATAGGGATTACCCTAATGATCTTGTAATTCTTTTTAAATTTATTATTTTCAACAAAAGTATAATTAACATACAGACACCTTTATAAATGTATTACTATATGATTGAAGTCATATTAAATGCATTCGATTTTATAATCTTGGTTACAAATTGCACTCAGGTAATCGCAGTTGTAATAAGAGAAATCGACTTTGGGCCTTTGTTTTAAAACTTTTCCTATAGTCTAGTCGACAAGTTGAAAATGGAACAAAATAGAGATACTACTCCTAAAATTATGTGCGATAGCTCATTGGATCCGGAATGACGTCTAGAAAAATGTGCTAAAAGCGTGTATTAGCACATAAAAAATTGCAAAAGTTATAGACCATTAAAGATGAAAAAATAATGGCATTTAGTTTTTTGCCAATATTTAATAAACTATTAATATTTAAGAAATTTCAAATAAAGATTCTGAAAGAGGAGGAAATTTCTAATAAAAAACTCCTGACTCCCAGAACTCTATATCCATTATTTATAATGTTAATTTAACGCTGAAAATAGGTCTGCGGGTGACATTTTTAGGATTCGCGCGTGGCGTCAAAAGCGACTACGGCACATTAATTAATTTATTTAAGGTATTGAATATTTTTTTTTAAATTTGAAAAAATTATGCTGTGTTCTGAACACTATAATTAATTTATTCCCGTTGAAAATTTTACTTAAAGTTAATTTTTCAACAAGTTAAATAATTGTTAACTAACGAAATTTTCTCGAACGACCGTCTTAATTGTAAGTGAAAAAAAATGTTTAAATAATGGTCGTAAAAATATTTCGCTTCGTAGAGCCTTTCTTACATACATACTTAACAAGATCTTGCCATAAAAGTTAAAAAAATATTTATACTTTGTTTATAACAATTTTTTTACTTAAACAAAAACTTAAAAATCCATGTAATGATGTTAAAAAAAATTTTTTTTTTCTCAATCATCATATAATAGTTTTTTTATTAATACAAGATATTTATTAATTTACAAAACAAAAAATTCCCGCCATTTGTTGATAAATTTTTTTTAAACAAATTGATTTAATCAATATTTTTTAAAAAAAATTTAACACAACTTTATTACATTAAAAATTTTATGATTTTTAAAAAAAAATTTTTTCCTTAATAACAATTTTTAATAGTTTATAATCGTTTTTTTTTATTTTCTATTGTTTAATTAATTAGTTAAGAAATTTTTTTTTCCTAAAAATCATAATTGACAGTCTTCTATAAAGTGACAGAAAAAATTTTTTTTTTAATCAACAATTCTATTGTTTATTAACTTACCAATTTGTTATAAACAAATATTCAACTTTTGTTTATTTTTTTTCTAAAACTTCTAAAATTTACAAAAACAACCATATATAACAAAGTATAGAAATTTTTTTTTTTAATTTTAAATAAAAGTAATATTCATGATAATCAAAAAAATTTACAAAAAAAATTTTTCTAATACACGCTTTTAGCACATTTTTCTAGACGTCATTCCGGATCCAATGAGCTATCGCACATAATTTTAAGAGTAGTATCTCTATTTTGTTCCATTTTCAACTTGTCGACTAGACTACTACTATGTATCACTTCATGTGTGCTTACAAATGTTTTATGACATTGCAAGTTGAGTCAGCCAATTTAAAATTGTGCAAGATAAATATCTTGTGTTTATCTTAAGCTTATCTATTAAATATATAAAATAAAATTAATGTATTTGGTCGGTGGAGGTTCTGAACCCTGAGGTGATGCGTTCAAATCCCGGTTGTTAACTCTTATTTTTAGCACACTTAAAGATTTGCTCGTACCGTGAAGATTCATATTGTTGTTAAGCTCACGTACCTGCTTTTAAAAACGACGAATAAAATAAATACGTTTGCCTCATGTAGCATTCGGGTACGGGACTTCATATAATATTATGAAGTAATTATAGATAAAATCTAGTGATATGATTATAATTATTTTAAGCACTGTCTTAACCATAGTCGCGGTTTTGAATCACGGCTGGGGATAATGGTTTTTTTTCATGTACGAATGATACGGTGAATGTAAACATCGTGAAGACCTGGCATGTCTTATACGGCTGATAACTTAGTTGTTTATAAAAATTAAGCGTTATCAAAAGAACTATCTAAACCATATAGGGTTGAAGTGCCATTGGGTTTCAGTGCGGAACTAATTACATTTGTTTGACAAATAATAAAACCAATCAATAGGAAACAATTAACAAACTACGATTGGCTTTATATGTCACAGAGCTCATAATTTATAACGTCAAAGTCTAATGAGTTCATTGAGTTGTGGTTTCTACGTTTTACCAATATTACTATCTACAAATTAACTCTTTGAAAGCTGCACCTTCCCGGTGAAGTGGACAGAGGAACGGTGTATTCAGGCCAAGCCCCAGCATTTGATTATCGAGAAAACAAATATTTCTTTTCAGTAGGTTACTACCTACTTACCTATTGATTGATTGATTAGCCTTTATTGCTGACACCCAGTACAATGTAATAACAATTATTTAAGTTACATAAAAAACACTTAATTCTAACACAAAAATAAAACTTAATCTAATACATCATATGACCCGTTTTTGGTAATCAGCGTGTCCTGTGACACGTAGGCCTCTTCCAGCTGTTTCCATTCTTTTCTGTTATTAGCTCTTCTTGTCCAAGTTGTGCCTCCTATTATCTTTATATCGTCTGCCCATCTCTTGCTCGGTCTTCCTCTTTTCCTTTTTCCATCACGTGGTTGCCATTCTGTAATTCATTCTGACGAATCACAAGTGTACATTGTGTTACCTACGTGAATAAATGATTTTTGAATTTGAATTTGAATAATTATTTTTGTCCATTTCAACCTGCTATCTCTCGTCATGTGCCCAGTCCAGCGCCATTTCAACTGCCTTATTTTCTTTATAATGTCTTCTACTTTGGTCGTTGATCTGATCTCTTCTGCTCTTTTTCGATGTCTCAGTGTTACACCCACCATGCTTCTTTCCATTCCTCTTTGGCATGTTCTCAACTTTAGAAGATGTTTCTGAGATAAAGCCCAAATCTCGCAGCCGTATGTAACACACTTCCCTATAACATAATGAAATTGACGCAAAAATATACCTTCCCCACTAGTTAAGGGCAACGGGATGTCTTTGCCATATTTCTATGCCTGAAAATACGTGTTTTGTATAAGAAAAAATATATAGGACTCGTCGTTGTATTTGCATTTATTCCATTTAACATTAGACAATTTGAGGTGATGATAACGGTGTTAAACGTATGCTCACGAGTATAATATAACGCAAATTGAACATCAAAAGCGCATGCTAGGCCATAAACATTTACTTCCCAGCTTTAGTCCGCCCAATTTAAGAAGACACCTTGCTTGCACTTTCTTATTCACAAAGTAACCGATTTATCAATCATAAAAATATCTGATAAGCCTATTTTTATAAATTGTATAGGCAATACTTTTATTACTATGGAAAAACTTTAAAATACTTCATAAATGCGGCAAATATGTGACTAATAACGGTTATAAATGACAGCGCTCGATTTAGAAAGGGTTCAAGATACAGTGGATACCTTGTTTAGGCTATAAGGAATAAACAATGAAAACCCTTTGTGCGGTCTTGGCGCAAGATTCTCTAGAGTGTAACCAAATGTACTTAGCTAAAGTGTGTTAAGTGGACAAAAAGTTAATAGCAATGTTAAAGGATCGCAATAATGAGGTTTTACGAGCAGATTTGATACAGACGATTCTTCGTAATATAACAAAAAGTTTATATTTTACTGCATATTTTTGTATAAAATATCTACGTTGCGTAACCGACATCATGCAAATAAATCATTCTATCAAATAATTACGGGAGTACATTTAAATTGATATGAAAAGAGGTAATAACTTGGTCTTATTTATCACCACACAGTTCCATTGTTGCACAAATTTTATTTTTTATACTTTAAAATCGAGTTTATATATTTTATTAAACTAATAACTTAGGATCACATGTCTCGTGAAAACAGTATTTAACATTATTACTAGTATATACATTCTACACCAAATACAAAACAGTATTGATATACGTGTATCTCACGCAAGTATATCAATACTATATAAACATATAAAACTTTAGAGGTGTCAAGGGACACCCGTATGGAACGAAATTCCTTTCGATTAATTTATATGTTAATTGGTATCATAACAGTATGATAGATTTTCTCGACACCAATCTTACGACGAAAAAAAACCCACCCATCCAAGTACTGACCTCGCCCGACGTTGCTTAACTTCGGTGATCGGACGAGAACCGGTGTATTACAAATAGCAGAGCAAATAGCAAAAAAGTGTCGTGACAACTTTTCGTAAGAATTTTTTCCGTCTAGCCCCCTTCACAACGCGCGATAAGGAACTTCGTTCCAAAAACAACATTCACTCAACAAACAACAAATGAATACAATATTTATAAAATCTTTCTCTTAAAATGTTCTACGGGAATCCACAAAAAAAATTTAATAAATAAAATTAGGACAGTTTTTTAATTTAATTAAATATCTTTTATTAAGAAAACCACGATTAGTAGTATAATCAATGTATAACTGTGATAATGAAAGGCGAATTTGTTCCAAATGATACAGCCTTTTTTAAATTAAATTAATATTGAAATTTTTTACGAAAATAAACGCTATTTTATATATAACATACACTTATTGTACAGCGAGAGACAACCAAGTTTTTCTAACTTCATAAAACATTTAGTGATTCTCATAAGTAACGTACAGTATAAACATTACCTATATACGAGATTGAGAAATCTCATTAAGCTGAACAAGAATAGAAAACGTGGTGACATTAAAGCCTTTGTTA